>NC_057345.1:10291730-10596346 GCF_016509475.1 Prionailurus bengalensis | reverse complement strand
GACGGGGAACGTTTCAGAGTAAAATGGGAAACCATTGATCACCATGCAGGTATTGTGAGTTTCAGCTGGTACTGTCCTGGACAAACTGGGCAGGCCCTCACCCTGCCGTGCTCCCCACTCCCCCCTCTGACCGCATGTCCTACAATGTTCTTGCCTGGTCACCCCTCTACCACCGGCCTCCTTGCATGTTGGGGCGCCCTGAGGTCTCAGGGTCTCTGTGCTTCACCCCCAACGTCCACGTGGGCCCCTCACCCCCTTCAAGTCTCTGCTTAAATGCCACCTCCTCTGGGACGCTATCCCAGACCTCCCAATTTCAAGTTGCCACATTTATTCCCACCATCGTCCCTGCCTGCAATATTCCCTCTGCTGAGTATTTACCACCTTCTTGCCTACTCTTAACTGTGTTCGATGGACTCACATCCTTATTTATCTTCTGTACTGCTGAGCTCTTCCAGAGGAAAACAGAGTCTTTGAAATCAAGGACTTTGTTTTGTTGTGTTTTTTTAAAATGTATTTTATTTAAACTTTTTAAATAAGTTTATATTTGAGAGACAGAAAGAGAGACAGAGTGCAAGCAGGGGAGGAACAGAGAGAGAGAGGGAGACACAGAATCCGAAGCAGGCTCCAGGCTCCGAGCTGTCAGCACAGAGCCCGACGCGGGGCTCGAACCCACAGACTGCGAGATCATGACCTGAGTCGAAGTCGGACGCTCAACTGACCGAGCCACCCAGGCGCCCCTGAAGTCAAGGAGTTTGGTCTGCCCAATTCTCTACTTTTCCTCAGCACTTAGAACAGCAGCTGGTGTTCAGGAATATTTGTTGAATGAATGAAATGGGACTAGGGCCACGTCTCCTCAAATTCTGCAGCTTAAATCTGTTCTGAAAATTGCATTTCAAACCACGTGAGTGAACATACCAGTCTTTCTCCCTTGAACATCCTGAGCTGAACAATGAACGGTCTCTCCTTCACTTTTGTAGAGGGGAACACGCCGGAGGAGGCAGAGTTTCTCAAAGCGCGGCCAGGGGACCACCTGCGCCAACACCATCTGGAGATGCTCAAGTCCTTCCCTAGCTTTCACAGGCCCGGGGCCCAGGAATATGTACTTTTAATTTTTTTTTTTTAATTTTTTTTTCAACGTTTTTATTTATTTTGGGGACAGAGAGAGACAGAGCATGAATGGGGGAGGGGCAGAGAGAGAGGGAGACACAGAATCGGAAACAGGCTCCAGGCTCCGAGCCATCAGCCCAGAGCCCGACTCGGGGCTCGAACTCCCGGACCGCGAGATCGTGACCTGGCTGAAGTCGGACGCTTAACCGACTGCGCCACCCAGGCGCCCCTGTACTTTTAATTTTGAGGAAGTAGTCCCCTACCCCACTTGTAGGCGCACGGAAGTTTGAGAATACTTACAGGACTCATAGGAAACACACGCCCACCACCCCCTCCCGTCTGTCCCGAGCCTGAGGACAGTTTCCGGCTGTAAGCTGGTCTCATCTATCCACTGGCAGTAACAAAGCCCCCGACATCCGCCTGCAAACGGACAGATGGGATATTCCAGCGGGCCCCTCCCATCTCCGGCTCGCCCTTCTGCCCGATGGCCCACCACACTCCCTCCTCTGGGCTTTCTCCTCTACCTGCCCATTCCCCCCACATGCTTTTATTCTTCGAAGGCCACAGGTTGAGACTGTCACCAGGCTCTAGCTCAAGCTCCAAGCTTACAAATCACAAAGTCCCTGAGACAGTAAGTGGTTATTTCACAGCGAGCCCCTTTTACGACTTATAAAATCCAGAGCGAAGAAAAGGAGCTTTCTCTTAAAATCGTCGGCGTTTCTCCTTTCTGGTGCAAGAGTGGCTATTACCCGGTGCGCTGCTTTGGAAATCCGGGAACAGGTGGCAGGGATAATGGGAAATGTCTGATAAGTAGCTTGTACGTCTCCTGCTGCTTCTCTCTACAGCAGCCGTCTGATGTTTGGGTATTTGGACCTCAATCTGGGGGACTGCCATGTGAAAATGGGTCATTAGGTGTGCTGGGCTTTGGCATGTTATCTCGGAGCCCGGCTGCTCGGAAACCTTCGCTACCTGGGCCTTGTGGACGGCAGGCGGCCCCGGGGTCCAGCCCAAGCACCCGCGGTGGGCGAACCCCGGGGTGGGGCTGTGTTCCCTCCAACACTAAATATCTCTTTGGAAAGAACAGGACCTGTTCCACACCGTAAAAGCCCAGGGGCACATCTTCGCACAAACACGCCTTCTCCCTTTCTGGTGTTTCAGGCCTCGGCAACGTGATGGCCCACGTGGAGATCGAGGAACCACACCGAACCACAAGGAGTCGTGGATAGAAAGGGGGGGAAGGAGCAGTGGTGCGTCTGACCTCAGACAGTGCGATGCTCTGGACACACGGTCAGGCCAAGTCTCCCGGAAGGAGGGCGGGCGGGCGTGCTCTAGAAACCTCACGTAGCACACGAGAAGAGCTCCCGTGGGTGGCCAGCCGTGAGCCAGGCAAGTCCTCAGCACCTCACACGCCCCCTCACACGTAATGCAACCAGACAGGCAGGCCTTTGCTATTCAAAGCGCGGTCCCTGGACCAGCTGCATCGGCATCACCTGGGAGCCCGTTAGCGATGCAGCATCTCAGCCTCCTTCCCAGACCAGATGAATCTTAACCTGCAGTTTAACAGGATCCCTGGGTGGTTCCCGGCACCCTAACATTTGAGACGCACTCAGTTATCCTCATTCTAAGGGTGAGGAGGCTGAGGGACACCTGAGAGATGTGCAAAGGTGTGAGGTTATGACCTGAACTCTGAGACAGTCTCATCATGATTCGAAAGTGTTTCTCCTAAAGGAGGAGACCCTTGAGAGCCTTCAAAGGATAGGTGTCCAGAGGAAGGGCATTCTGGGAAGAGGGAACAGCCTGAGCTAAGGCAGGGAACGGAGAGAAGTCGGGTCCAGCCAGGGCTTGGGCTGTGCAGTGAGCCAAGGAGAAGGTTCCATCCGGAGAGGGGGCCGGCAGGGGCCAGACCCCCCACGAGGCCGCTAAACAGAGCTTCCGTGGCCGAGGCTACTATCTCCCTTGAGAACCCACCTTGAACATCAAACAGGCTCTGGGAAAACATGGGGCCCCCAACCCTTGGAGAAGTGCTCCTTTTGCCGAACCTTCCAGAACTTCTGTGCGTTCCAGCACACAGGGCCACGTGGACCTCTCACAGGGAGCATCCACCTGACTCCGGAGGCTCTTGGGTTCCGCCCTGTGGCAGTGACTTCGTTTCCAGGCATTACTGGCATTGCCAAAAAGATGTTGCACAGCTGCAGCTGCTGACAGATTTGAAAATCAATGTGGCCGGGGGGGCAGAGTGGGAAAAGAACTTCTCTGTCTCCATTTAATTGAGGTAAAACTCAGGGTCGTGTGCAGGTACCCCCCCCCCCTTTTCCCCCAAAGTGCCCGCACTGGGCCGCGTGGCTTTTACAAAAGACGTACATCAGGATGGTAAAGTCTTCTCTGATAGATCTTTCGTAAAAGCCACACGGCCTAACGTGAACTTTCAGAGAGCGGGAGACACTCTTTGCTTTGTACCGTTCGGGCTTACGTAGGGTTTCACAGTCCCCCTCTCCTTTCGGATAGCGGCGGGGAAAGCTGCATTTGAAAGAGACACCATTTTCTCTCCGTCAGCTAAGTTTCTCTGGGACGCGTCTCCTCGCGGTGTCATCTCAGCTCCAAGCACAGGCTGCCAAGAAGGTACACGAGCCGGTCCCAGGTCACTCGGACGGCTTTATACCCTGAGCCTGGTGCAGCGGGGTGGAAAGTCCCTCCGGGGGCTAAAGTCAGAGCTGATGAATCTGCGGCAACGGATCCCAAGAAACACACATAAAGGCAAGAGTCTAACACTCAGCCACCCGTGTTCGCAGAAAGTGGTTTCTCAAGTCCGACCCCCCCGGTGGAGCTGTCTGGAGTTAAGTTTCCCAAGAGGACGTGGGGCAGCCGCTGGGTGTGCCTTAGGGAAGGAGTTGCCACGTATTTTTTTTTTTTTTTCGGTTCACGGCACTCTTAGAGTCTCTATCATTTTTTTCATGGCACCTGGAGGCTAAAAGAAATCCCTAAAGGCTTTTTTTTTGTTGTTTTTTAATTAAGTAGTTCAAGCCCAAACCTTAAAAACTACCTATGGTCTAACAACTTACTAGCCAGTTGAAAAGAAAATGTATGTACATCGAAAGGAAAAGCAATAGATTAAAATTGTTCTTAGTCTCACGGATGTACCAACGGAATGGGCGTGCCTGTTGGGTTCTGCACAGCTCCTCCAACCTTGAACTTGGATGGCACTCAACCACCCTCCTTTCCTGTAACACACTGATTTTGTTGGTATTTGACCAAAGGGCCTGCACAAACCCCAGCTTCACAAAGAAATGATGTCATCGAAAGGAATGTAGCAGAATCTGCCATGGAAAACAGTGACTTACCTTGAGCTAGTACTTTACTCAACGTCCGACAGATGTCGCTATGTTTTCTTTGAAAACTGAAAATACCCCAGAGCACCCCCAGGGACTCCACTGTGGCGCCCCAGGACACATCGGTGCACAGTTTGGGAACCGTGGCCATAGAGTCTGCCATTTAAGGAGCACTTGCCATGTGCTTTGTGCTTTGTATACACGATCTCACTACCACCCCATGAAATAAGCACTACTATCCTCCCCTTTTACAGATGAGGAAACTGATGCCTAACAAGGTTAAGGTACTTGCCCAAGATCACCAGGCACAGCTGGGACTCCCACTCAGGCCAGTTGCAGCCAAAGCCCTTGCTCCTCACCTCCCTCCTACCAGCACAGTCCAAGGACCTGGGATCAAGTCTAGACCTTAGTACTCACTAGCTGTGTGTCTTTTTGTGAGCTTCTCAACCTCTGTGGTCCTTGAGACCACATCTACTGTTGGTGTACCTCGGACAGCTATTCTGAAAATGGATGGTCTTTATGACAAGAAATAAAGGATGTATGGAGAAGACTCAAGACTAATCCAGAAGCAAAACCTCCTAAGACGGGAAAGGGAGAGTGGGGGAAGGAGAGACAGAAAGAGGAAAGACAGGTCAAGGGCAGGCCCCAGAGCAAGACTTTCAGGACCATGGAGAAGGCAAAGCACTAAGGACTGGGCACCCTTGGCCTAATGCGCCACCTGGCATGGGTGTCTTGACCACATTGGCGTGTAGCTGACGACGCATGTTTTTTAATCACCGAGTTCAAAATGGATGGGAAAATGGGTGCCGCTTGATGAGAGCTTTTAGTCATAATTGCTCAAAAATAATAATAACAACCCACCAGCCTCTTTAATTACTAGACAGTGCTTCTTTTCTTTTCATTAGGCATTTCCATTTGCTCATGATGGTATTCTAAAGTGTTTATCAATGCTAATGATGCAGTTCTCCAGAGCCCCATTTTGTCAAAGGGGCTGTAAGTGAAATTGTTAAGAAATAAATTTCCCATGCAACAATACATCACAAAGGAAAGCGAACAGAACAATAGCCAGGGCCTTGTCCCCAGCTAATGGGGATGTCACTTGCCGGGGTCTTGGAATCCATCAGGCCTGGGCACCGGGCTCCCTGCTGTGCCCAAGTTGGCATCAGAGAGCCTCTGGGACATGTGGGAGAGACAGCCATCTTGAAGTGGGTCGAAGATGAGATGTGAGACACCTGTATCCCAGTCCCAGCCCTGATCAGAAGGGGATGTTCTAGCAAATCAGGAGGAAATGTTCTCCCTGGGGCCTGAGAAAGCATCAGTCCCACTGGGCTCAGTTCTCAGGAAGAGGTTTTGGGTTCTTGCCTGGGAAAATCTAAGGACCCCACCTTCCAGATGCTCCCCTTATGGATAAAGTCTCGCAGAAGCCAGGCATGCGAGGTAGTAGTCAACAGTGTATACTTTGGCTTCAGACTTCCCGGACTTGAGTCCTAGCTCTGCCCTTTTCTAGCTTCATGATTTAAGGCAGATGTCAGGAAGCTCTGTCTGCCTTTGCTTCCCCGTCGACAAAATGGGCATTATAAGAGTACGTGTCCTGGGGTTGTTATAAGGATTAAATGAGTTAAAACACGAGAAAGATTCATAGGAAGAACTCCACACATACATCATTAAACACATGCAAGCTCTCTTGGCAAATTATGACAATTTCTGAGAGGGGTCGGCAAGCGTTTTCTATGAAGGGCCAGACAGTGAATACTTCAGGCTTTCTTTGCAGCCATACGCTGTCTCTGTCACAAGTGTTACATCAAAACAAATGACCGTGGTTGTGTTCCAATAAAGCTTTATTTATGGACACAGAACTTTGACTTTCACATATAATTTTCACATATCATGAAATATTCAGATATTTTTCTTTCGGCTTTTCCCAATCATTAAACATTGTAAACCCTCTGGGGGCACCTGGGTGGCTCAGTCGGTTAAGCGTCCGACTCTTGATTTCAGCTCAGGCCATGATCTCATGGTTTGTGAGTTTGAGCCCCACGTCAGGTTCTGTACTGACCGTGTGGGGCCTGCTTGGGATTCTCTGTCTCCCTCTCCCTCTTCCCCTCCCCTCTCAAATAGTAAACTTAAAAAAAAAAAAGTAAACACTCTGTAGTTCGTGGGACATCCGAACATCAGTGGCAAGTATTTGCCGACCCTGTTTTAGGGTCTTAATGCTATTCGTTTACAGTCAGTTAAATCTCTGGTCTGAAACACATTCCTTTTTCTCTTGTTCTTCACTTGTGACCTCCGCAAAGGAAAAAATTCTGGGACACAGAACGGAGTAGGCCCTGTTCGAAGGGTGAGATCTTCGCCAACGGAATTGCGTGAGCGAGCCAACGTAAAGTCTAAATTCATGCATCTTCCAGTTCTGGAATTCTTGGTTCTTCTTCCAATCTTTTGATAGTGTTGGAAAGGATTAATCTGTAGACTACACACTGAATGCAACACCTCACAAACCCCATTAGGATCTCCTATAAAAGCATCTGTTGGAACTGGTTAGTGTGGGAAAGAAGGCAGTTCAGTGGTGCTGGGTGGGAAGATGGCAGGGGGCTTTGCAGAGCTGTCTGCTCCCTGGCGGAGGGTCTTGGTTAAGTCTCCAGTTCATTTACAAATACTCACGTGGTCAATCAGACTGAAGGAAATGTGGCTAGACAGAGCCACTAAGTCTCTCTGAGTCACCGTGGACTCTCCCATCTATTTGCTGCACCATGTGGCCTTCAAAGGCCATACACACGCCCAAGAATCTGCGGTGACATGCCCTTTCCCCACCCTGACCCACAGAGCATAGGGCAGAAGAAGGGTAGGAAAGCTTTGTGAGCAGTGTCACGGTTCATGTCAAGGAGCCACTCCCCATCTGTCACCTAGAAGGAGCTTAAGAAATGGACTTCCCCATCATACCTGCAGAGAATCTGAACAAGTACCCTTTGGAAGGCACTCAAATTGCCTACTGATAATCTAAAACGTGATTTTATTTTAAGTGCTTACGTGGGGCCAAACATGCATGCCAATTCATTTAATCCTCACCAATGGCCTTACGAGGGGAGGACTGTCACCATGCCCGTTTTATAGATGACGACACCAAGGTTTGGAGGGGTTAAGAAATTTGTTCAGGGTCCTAAAGTCTGTGAGTGCCAGAAGCAAGATTTGAACCTGCGATCTCGGGGCCCCAACTCTGTGTCCTGAAGCATCAGGCTAGGTGGCCACGTCCGTGTGTGGGTTCAGGACCTCTGCAAATGCAGTGTTGCTAAAAGGAAACAGGCTCTGAACACAGGAAGCTAAGCGTCTTGAGATCTGGTGGCTACGGGAAGTCCCTGCATGAGAACCATCTGGGTGCAATCTGCTAACGTGTAGGTTCCTGGGCCACATTCTAGATGCCCTGAGTGAGCCTCTCTGGGGGTAGACCCCAGAATCTGAATTTTAGCAAGTATCTGGGTGATCCTGAGAATTCCTTTGCTAGGCCTGTCAGCTCTTATCCTCTTAGTTGATAACCAATTCAACCAAATAATTCATCGAGAGGGGCCTGGAGCACTGGGAAGCAACTGTCAGAAAGGCCTCAGTTCAAGTCTGGGGCCTATTTTGTTCCCCTGTGAATCTGCATCCGCTCTGCCTAGTGCTGGATTATTCCATGGGAAGGCTGAGCACGAAAAAGAGAAAAGAACATTTGGGGAAAACCCAGTGATTTGTAATCCAGTGTTTTATGAACATCTTTATTTTTTAAAAACATAGGAAAAAAAAAAAAACCCATGCTATTTGGTTTGACATCCTTATGCGTGTTTATGGTTTATACAGAGCACTGGTTTCATGGGGGCCACACTTGATGACAGGCAGGTGGTGACCCGGCCTCTGCAACCAGGGGCCCAGGGCTGAATGTTGCTGCCCCCACTTTCCAGCTGGGTGACCTCAGACAGGTGACCGCAACAGCTTGCGTTTAACAGGCTTGCTTTCAGGATTGATTGAGTGAGTTGTTCATCTAGGTCTGAGGTTTTCAAACCTAAGCATGCATCCACGTCCCTGGGAGGGCATGTTCCACACCGATTCCAGGCTCACCCCCAGGGATGCTGATTTGGCAGGTCTGGAGTGGGGCCCGAGAATCTGCATTGCCCACAAGTTCTCAGGTGATGCTGCTGTTGCGGGTCGGGGAACCCCACTTTGAGAACTACAAGTGTAGGCAAATTATTACAGCAATGTCTGACCCACGGCATTGCAATGATTGCTTCGTAAGGATTTATTGTTTTTGCTGTTGTTCTATACAGCACTGTGGTAATGATCTTTGCAGGGTTCATGGCTGTTTTTGTTTTTTTGTTTTGTTTTTTAATATTTTTACTAGGAGTGTTTGGTATTAGTTAAGTCATGATTCAAAATCCCAGGGTGGAGATCACCATGTGCCCAGGTCCCCCTTCGGCATCCTGGGGGAAGGATGGAGGTCAGAGGAGAGGTGGGGTGGAACCCGTTCAGATGGTCCCAGAAACACGCCAGCCTGGCGGTCACCCTCGCTGACAGCTAGAAAATTCAGCCAGCAGTTCCTGGTCTGGTTCTGGTCGGGAAAGCGGCTGTCAAAGGGGGCAGTCTGGTAGTTCTGGACTTGGGGTCTTCTGGCTTGGTGCGGACTGCTAAGCAGCTCAGTGCTGCGGGGGCTCAGAGCTTCTAACGGTCTTTGCGCAGCCTGGTCCGGCCCGACCTCTACTCGTGGGACGCACACTCGTGGAAGGGCGGCTGTGGACAGCACCCTCCAGCCGACGGCTCAGGGAGGAAGCTAAAGACGGAGGGAGGTGAGCAGGGTCCTGGGGGCAGTGCACACGTCTCCTGAGGGGCTGGGAACACATCTCCCAGGGACACTTCTTCCTGGGACGAAGCAGGGAGCCCCCGGCGACGAGAGCCTCCAGCAGCCTGCACGGCCCCCATATGTGCTCCGGTTTTCTCCCTTGTTGTGCAGGGTGTACGTCTGCTTCTGCCAAGCGCCAGCTGTCTGTGCCCAGCTGGGAGCTGCTTCCTCAGCGAGAGCCCAGGCACCTCCGCCACCAGGGCTTGTCACAAGTCTTTCTAGTCCCCATGGGCGGCCCAGCCCAGGAACCAAGCCATTTGAAGCCTCACTCACAAACCCAGTGGCAGGTGACGTGACACTGGCGTTGAGAATGTCCCCTGCCTCTGTCCCACCTGTTTGAATGTTTACACTGTCACCACACACACACACACACACACACACAGCTCTGGAGCAGAACGGGGCCACACAAGGACAGTGCCCAGCGCGACCGAGGTGCTCCATGAGGAGCTCCTTGGGTGCTCTGAGCCTGTCCAATCCCCTCCCTCCGTGAGCAGACAATACCTAGGACGACGTCACTGCTCCAAGTGTGATCCAGGATCGGCACCATCAGCACGGCCGGGAGACTGCTGGAAAGGCAGAGTCTCGGCCACCCAGACTTGCTGAGTCAGAATCCGCTGTTGACAAAATCCCCAGGTGCGTGTGTGGCCAGTAGCATCTCAGAAGTGCTGAGCTAAGGGATACGCTGGGGAAGGCAGCCGGGGAAAACCGAGGCCGGAAGCTTGGCTAAGTCACTTAGTAACTGAACGATTAATGTGAGTAACCCCCCTCTGCCCTCTGAGCCTCAGTCTCCTCATCTGTGTAAAATGGGAATGAGAGTACCATGGCTGTTCCTGTTTACTCATCCCTGTACCAAATATGTGAGTGCCCGCCATGTGCCAGGCCTCCTGAGAGGCACCGGAGATCTAACAGGAAGAAGAGACAAGACAGCCCGTGTCCCCGCCCTCCCAGAACGTAGGCTTCGTTAGGGGACACCTGAAATCACACAAACGAATGCGAGGTGACCGTCTGCTGCAAAGTAAAGGCAACAAAGGAGAAGGTGCAGGGTGCCACCACCCGGGGCGGGGGGGGGGGGGCGGGTGGGGACGCTGATGAAGTGATGTCTGCAGCGACACATAATGAAGAGCAGGGGAAGGGGAGGAGGGAGAAGAAGAATGTTCCAGACTGGCGAATGCGTTTGAGCCGGGTGTACCTGGGGCACAGTACGGGCCCAGCCAGGAAGCGAGAGAATGCGCATTAGTCACCTACAGCCGCGTAACAAGTGATCCCCAAACTCTTCTGTATTTAGGGTTAAAGTTTGGTGTGTGGTTCTCTTCTTCCTTCGGTAAACGACAAGCTTGGTGAAGGAAGACACGCCCTTTGCACTTTTTTTTTTCCTTTGTGCTAACAGCAACTCAACAAATACTTTTGAGTTAGTTGTTCTCAGGATTTGGGGTCGTTTTCTCACTCCTCACTAACACTTAGGATGCCGGGGGGTGGGGACAACGGCACCGGCTTCCTCCAAACTTGACAGTGAAGTGAAAATTGATGGGGGGAAGTGGAGAAGGACAGGAGGGAGTTGGCGAAGTAATAATTGAAAAACCAGACAGACCGTGGAAGAATTATAAACAGGAAGCCCCATTCGGCTGCAGCCCGCTGAGGCTAAAGGGACAGCACCCAGAAGGGAAGGACGGAGAAATCCGAAAGACCTGGACCAGAAACAAATTAGCCTTCATGGAATTTTTCAGTCCTGGAGAAAAATGGGAACAGCAAAG
Organism: Prionailurus bengalensis; assembly: GCF_016509475.1. Lineage (NCBI taxonomy): Eukaryota > Metazoa > Chordata > Mammalia > Carnivora > Felidae > Prionailurus > Prionailurus bengalensis. The sequence continues at coordinate 10,585,301 of NC_057345.1, read as the reverse complement.
CAGAAATAACGGCCCCGGCAATCAATTTGTGGAAGTGTCATTCAGGCACAAAACGGGGAAGAGGGAACCAGAAAAGCAATTGGTTTAATTTTTTAGATTAATTGTGAGCAGTCAATAATGTGACTCATTCAGGGGCCCAGAGGCGTCTAAGCTATGCTGAGTAATCTACTTAGGTTGGTAATTATTGTTTGTATTCACGGAATTAAGGCCGCAAAAAGGTGGTTTAGAGAAAGCCTCACCGAGTCGGGGAACGATAATCCCAGCTTTCCCACAGCACATGTGTGCCCTGGAGTGAGGCAGCGATACGATGGTTTCCAGGTGGAGTATAAGAAGGAAAAAAAATCTTCCTTACATCCCTTGCTTTGTGGCTGATTCACCGCTGATTCCAAAGAATTCACTTTTTCCTAGGTTTTTTTTTTTTTTTTTTTTTTTTTTTTTTTATTCAAAAATTGGCAGGGGCACCTGGTGGCTCAGTCAGTTGAGCGTCTGATGCTTGATTTCAGCTCGGGTCATCATCCCAGGGTTGTGGGATTGAGCCCTGCATCAGGCTCTGTGCTGAGCATGCGGCCTGCTTAAGATTCTCTCCCAATCTCTCTCTCTCTCTCTCTCTCTCTCCCCCACCCCCTCCCCTGCTCATGCACTCTCTCTCTAAAACAAACAAACAAAAATTAAAATTGATTTTGGAGGGAAAGAAACAAACAATAGTGCTTCTTCCTGTGTTTATGGCTTTCATTTTAAGAAAAATCACATTTTTATGGGATTCCTGGGTGGTTAAGTCCATTAAGCATCCGACTCTTGGTTTTGGCTCAGGTCATAATCAAGAGGTTCATAAGATCCAGCCCCGTGTTGGGCTCTGTGCTGAGCACAGAGCCTGCGTGGGATTCTCTCTCTCCCTCTTTCTCTGCCCCTCCCCCGCTCACGCTCTCTCTCTCTCTCTCTCTCTCTCTCTCTCTCTCTCCCTCTCTCTCTCTCTCTCTCAAAAACAAAGAAACATTTAGAAAAAAAAGAAAAATCATATTTTTTTGGTAGAAACAAAGCACATTCCTTAAAGAAATCAGTGAATACAGAACGCTGCAAAGACAAAAGAACAAAGATTAGCCCCAATTCAACCATATTCGGTGGATGTCATTGCAAACATCTTTGTATGCTCCTGCGGGTGTAGAAACTTCGTGAGGGCAGGGGTTTTGTCTGTTCCCATCACCTCTGCATTCCCAGTGCCTAGAAGGGTGTCGGCAAATCGGAGGCGCCCAGGAAAATAATCTGTTGAAAGACTGGCCGAGGGGCGCCTGGGTGGCGCAGTCGGTTAAGCGTCTGACTTCAGCCAGGTCACGATCTCGCGGTCCGTGAGTTCGAGCCCCGCGTCGGGCTCTGGGCTGATGGCTCAGAGCCTGGAGCCTGTTTCCGATTCTGTGTCTCCCTCTCTCTCTGCCCCTCCCCCGTTCATGCTCTGTCTCTCTCTGTCCCAAAAATAAATAAACGTTGAAAAAAAAATTAAAAAAAAAAAAAAAAAGAAAAAGAAAGACTGGCCGAATCAGTCATGGCAACATTTCAGGGTTGTGCACCACATTCGGCCGTGGCTTGACGCATCGCCTCCCCACCCCATCCCACGATGTTCACCCCTGGGGCACACGAGTCCCAGGGGGAGAAGCCGACACAGGTGCGGAGGAGGGAGCGTGAGAAGAGCTGAGGCTGACAGGCCGACTGAGGGCTATTTGCGACCTGCCCTCTGTGCAGGCAGCAGTCTGAGTGGTCCAGTCTTCCAGCTCTTTCCTTGACATGGCAGATGGACACATGATGCTATTTGTACAGCTCGCTGGTGTCCAACTGATGAGGCTCCGTAAGGCCACAGGCCACGGTCAGCAAGCTCTGGCCACCCCTGCCTGCGAGGACATCGCTGTCTGGGCAGACCTGCAACCCCTTGGTGGCCCTCTGTCACAGCTGGGATGCTCAGATGGATGCATTTAAGACAGGGCTCAGATTAGGGCGTAAGGAGGTCGCTCTGGGGACAGCGTGGGGCAAACAGCGGGCAGGAGTCCTGCGGGCCAGGAGTGGGATGTCCCCGCAACAGTGCAGCATCGGAGGACATATCCCCCGGCAGCCTCAGGGCAGCAGAGTTGGGAGGAGGAAAGGAGACGTTTCAATGAAGCCAGGGGTTTGCTTCAACCTCACACAGGACTCGCGGCTGGAGGAGGGGATCCGGGTTGAGACCGGGCAGGACAGGCTGAGACTGATGGGTTGGGTGATGGGTACACACAGGAGTGTTCTACTAGGCTGTCCACCTCTCTGCATGTTCAAAATTCCCCACGATCAAGATAAAGAGACAGAGAGACACAAAGTCAAAGAAAAAGTAAAGTAACTTCCCCTACGTGTATTGCTTTTTTTTTTTTTATCATATACTAAAAGACGTGCTCATTGGAAGAGAGCTTCAGCAACCCAGCGGTGCAGGTTGTAAAAAGTCTCAGTTACTGTCTCTCCTGCACACACATGCTTCTCCCCCTTCTTTAGAGGCCTCTGGGACACATTCTTCTAATGGTTTTCCTATGAATGCACAATATCTATCTGGAGGTATAATGGTTTGAAGTGAACACGATGCTTCATGTTTACCGAAAGTAAAACAAAGTTACAATGAATGAGTCTTTCTCTCTCCACTCACACAAACGGGAGGGGCTCTGATCAAATGTTCTCCTTCCAGGTTTTAAACTCACCTTTTATGTTAATTAGCTAGAATAGTATAACCACTTAATGACTTGAGAATGCTACAGTGTTTCAGATCTGTGAAGCAGTTAATTTCTCTTAATAAGGAGATCATGCCTGTTCTCTAGCGGGTATATAATTTTGCTTTCCAGAAATGGATCATCCCCTACACAAAGGCAGGGCAACGTGTTTATTTTAAACAACTCAGTCTCCCGGTCATCTCTCTATGTGCACGTGGACCAATCTTCACCATTTTGAACAACCCCACGTACTCCTTGGTATAGGCACGAACCACGTTTTATTTACCCAGTGCAACCTGCCGATGGTTTCATAGACAACTGGGATCTCAATTTACTTGTACAATGAACACGGCTGTAGTAGGCGGTCTTCTGTACAGACTTCTGCAAAACCCGCTCAGTATTTCTGAAATTCCAGAAATGTGTGGAAAAGCTGAACAGCCATCACCAAAGCAAAGCGCCTTTCAAAAAAAAAAAAAAAAGACCGTACTGATGGGCACGCCTGCTGCGAGCACAGAAATGTTACCTTTGAGGTGAATGCCCAACCGCAACCAGATCTCGGCGATGACGAGGTCGCATTCAAGGTTCCGGTCTCGCCAAATCACACCCGCACAGAGCTCTGCGATTCTCCATCAGCGGTGCCATCAAAATCACCGCCCCATCCTCGTTTCCCGGGAACACCCAACAGCACTTGGGGCCGTAGGAAGAGCCCGCCTCTGTGCGGGCAACCGACATAAAGGAAAGGGCCAAACCAGACGGTGAAGATCGCAGGTACGCACGCGGGAGGGTCCCCAAAGCCATCGACCCTGGAGGCAGCAGAGAAATTCCCTCCAGAGTGAAGACGAGGCAGCCGGGGAAAGCAGGAAGGCTCGCGACACGAGGGAAGGGCAGGCTGTGCAAATCATAAGAAAAGCAAAGAGGAGAAATGCAAAAGAGGGTTGCACAGAGAGCAGAGCAAAGGAAAATGCTGCCAGAACGCGAGGAAGGGAAGGTCGGCACAGGAAGATGATTCTGTCAGAGCGGATGAGCGGTGGGAGTTCACTGGCTGTGAACAGGTGGACGCCCCGAATTAAACGTCTTCCTGGCCAGTTCCAGAAGGAGACAAGAAACTGGGGGCAAGAGGGAGAAGCGGGGAAAGGAATCAGAGTCACCGTGGCATTGGACAACCGACAGACGCAATAAGGACTTCGGAGGCATTTGGGATCTAGCTGGGAATTCTGAGGACGGCTCAGACTGAAATCACGGGGCCGCCAACTCTTGTCCACTTGACTGAAGATGTTCCGGGAGCAAGGAAGGGAAACGCGGTCTGTCCTCTCTCCAAGCTACAGCTGTAGCAGCCAGGTGCTGGGGATGCCATGTCACAAAAGGTGCCATCTTCCAGGGGACCCTCTTGTCATGTTGAGAGGTGGCACAAGAACCAGTTCTACGACACCACTCACTGGCTGGGGGGCTTGAGACACGCCCTTAATTTCCTTGAGCTTTGGCTGCCTCAACTACCCATGGTGGGAGGGCAGCCCCTTAACTCGCCGACCCCTCACCTGCTCTCCCTCTGGTTCACTCCACTCCAGTCCCTCTGACTTCCTTGTTGTCTCTCAAACATGCCCCCGGGCCTTTGCACTGGCTATTCCCTCCACCTGGAATGGCCTTTCCAGCACGTGTGTGGCTCTCCTCCATCTTTCCCACCTTTGCTCATATGTCACCTCCTCAGAGAGGACCACCCTTGACCACCGTCCCTCAAATTGCACTTTCCACCTTCTTGCTTTTACTGCGCAGTGTTAATCACCTTCTAATAGACCACTGAAGGCAATCTACTTATTTATTTTATGGCCTCAGTTCTCCCTCTGGAAATCGAAGCCCACAAGGGCAGGGACTCATGTCTGTTTTATTCATTCTCCGCCATATTTCCCAAGATCTAGCACAGGTGCCTGGCAGAGAGGATGCATTCGACATACACTTATTGACCCAGGTAAGGGACCCATAAGTTCTTTTTCCTGTTCTCTCTCTCCCTCCCTCTCCTTCATCATCATCATCATCATCATCATCAGTAGTATTTCATTAATTCAACAAAACCATCATCATCATAGCAAATACTTCACTAATTCAACCCAAATGGAGCCATCACCTATTATGTCGTCCGCTGGGCACAATCCCCGAGACCAGCAAGCAGACAGATGTGTAATGGCCTATGTGCAGGGTTGAGCGTGGGCTAGTCACCTGATGATTGTAACCAGATTGTGGTACCTGTTCTTGGAAACCAAGGCTGAATTCCCAAAGATTCAGACAATCCCGGGTCTAAACGCAGCATCCGTCTGCACAGTTGAAAACTGTCGGCTTCAAACTCACTGTGTTCTCTTTCTATGCCCTGCTCATCAAGCCCTCCTAGCAAGCACATATGGGGCACCCTCTTGCCTCCCTCACAGCCCCCAGGGACCCGGGGCTCATCTTGGTTGTAAGATAAAAGCAGAAAGAAAGGGCAGAGGCTCAGAGACTCTGCAGTCAAATCAAACCTCTCATCTGTTGCCTCCTCCATTGCTCGCGGAGTGTGGGCATCCAGAAGGCCAACAGCACACTCAGCACTTAAGGTCTTCCTGCATCTGTGGCTTGTGCTAAACCCCCACAGCTTGAAAACTAGGTGACGGGAGACACCAAATATTTAACAGTCAGCTTAGAGGCAGCACCACGAGCAAACTAAATGTAAGGGATACATAAAAAGGGAGAACCACATATAATTCAGAGAAAATTATTCTTTCAAGAGCCCAAATTTGTGAAAATTGTCAGCAATTCTCCTCTTTTTATTACAAAAAAAAAAAAAAAAAAAAAATCTGGCGAAATACTGCAACCATCCGGAAAAGAAAAGTCCCCGCGAAGATGCCAGCCTGCCGGGGTCGGGGGAAACTCGGTCTGGACTGTTTGAAGGGCGGACGAGGGAGGGGCCGCGCAGAAGGCCAAGTGGCCGAGAGGGGGCACCGCCCGCCTGCCGCTGTTTAAACACATGGCAAGGCGGAGAACAAAAGGGGGCGGCATACCCCAGGGGGAGATGGGCACTTAAGGGAGACGACCAACATTCTCCTTACAGAGAAATAGAAGGAACCATTAGACGTGGTGTGTGAGCAGCTGGGAGCTAAGAGCATAGAACACAACGAAAATGCAACGGCCGCGAAGCTGAATCCCTGGGGTATCTGCTTCTTTGTGCTCAGCTCAAGGGTGGTGACCAGCCGATGCCATCGGTCTTGGCGTCGTTCCCCGAGTCACTACTGGCGATGGGGCCAGGCCCAGTGGAGGGACCCCCACCCCCCACCCCCACCGCAGTCTCAATGGCTGCAGTCCCGGCCTCCGGCCCGACGGGCTGTGAGGCCGGTTTGTTCTTAGACTCTGAACTGAGGAGCAGGCTGAGAACAGTAAACGAGGCAACAGTGCCCGGCCTGCCTTCTGGGGGGCAGGGGGTGTGCACAGGAGAACATCCATGTTGGGGGCAAGAGGCTCGGTTGACTCCTTGCTGGGTCAAGTTCGGCCGTGCGGCCCAGGACAAACTGACACTCTGGGCCTCAGTTTCCACCTCCAAGTCAACCCTGCAGGGATGCTGTGAGGGCCGTGGGAGCGGGGTTGCATAGTATCCCCACCCCACCCCAATTCATGTCCAACCAGAACCTCAGAGCCTTGGTTAAAATAAGATCTTAGCAGACAAAACTATGGTAAAGACAGAGATGAGATCACGTCAGAATAGGGTGGGCCCCGAGCCCAAGGAGACTGTCCTTATCAGAGACAGAAAAGGAGACACAGAGACGCAGGGGGAAGGCCACGCGAGATTGGATGGATGGGGCCACAGAAGCTGGAGGTGGCCAGGTAGGGTCCTCCCCTGGAGCCTTTGGAGGAAGCATGGCCCTGCCTGCACCTTGATTTTGCACTTCTGGCCTCCAGACCTGGGAGAGAATAAATGTCTGCTCTTGTGGGCCACCCACTTGCTGGCAGTTTGTCACAGCAGCTGTAGGAAATGAAATAAAGCCACTTAGAAACCACCTGGGCTCTCATGCAGCCCTGCCCACCCTCCTGCCTGGCCTTCCCCTCCCCCTCACTGAGTGACAGCCACACTCACCCCCACGTCCTCCCCCTCAGGGTCTCCTTGGCCCTCCTGTCTCCCTGACCCAGGCCCCCATCCCCCCCCCCTCCGGCTCCCTCCCCCCCATCTTCTCCGTGTCCACGATGACAATGACAGTGAGGATGAGGCTTCATTCACGGGGCCCCGCCCAGTACCACCCACTGTGCACAGAAGATTCTCCTTTAATGCCCTCTTGTCACCTCTCACAAAGCTGTCATCCCTGTACTTGTTTTAAAACTCTCTGCAGTCGGTTAAAGCGTCCGACTTCAGCCAGGTCACGATCTCGCGGTCCGTGAGTTCGAGCCCCGCGTCGGGCTCTGGGCTGATGGCTCGGAGCCTGGAGCCTGTTTCTGATTCTGTGTCTCCCTCTCTCTCTGCCCCTCCCCCGTTCATGCTCTGTCTCTCTCTGTCCCAAAAATAAATAAACGTTGAAAAAAAATTAAAAAAAAAATAAATAAAACTCTCTGCCTAGAACATACAGTCCATGAGGATAGAGGTGTGCCTTTCTTATTCACTGCCCAAGCCCCAGGACCTGGGAAAGTTTGTGCATTGAATGAATGAATGACTGGAAGGGATAGAAGAGATAACCTTGTGTTCAGAGCCCATCGCCAGGGAGGTGAAGGGTACAGTGGAGGCTGCGAGACGATGGCGTGTGGCAGCCTGTGTGTGCCCCACCGAGGTGGAGATGCATCCCCAGGCTTGCAGGGGAGAGGGCTCCCCTGGCGATCAAGAAAGGTGTCCCCCCCCCTCCCAGAGCACGGGGCCTCCCAGATGGGTCTGGGAGGGGAAGGCTTTCCAGAGGGAGGGAGTGGCTTGAGGGACGGGCACAGAGAACAGGAAGCTGAAGATCCCAGTAGGGGAACTGCAGGGAGAACATCCCCCTCCCCCCCACTGGCAGAATCTTCAGGAAGGCCGGCTTGGAAGCTTCACCTTGTGCAGTGGATTTAACAAAACAAAAGAAACAGAACCTCGGAAGGATCCAGCCCTGTGCTGGGCGGGGCGCAGCGTGGGGGAGGGGGAGGGCTTTGCACTCAGTCCCTCCTCCCCCTACCACCCAGGAGCAGTTCGCAGACCTGGGCCAGAGAGCAGGACCTGTGCTATCCGTGGGCGGCAGGGAAGGGACAGGGAAGGCAGGGCCGGAGGCTGCGGGCCCAGCTCTGAAACGCCAGCCTCCGGGACGAGCTGACAGAGGCCGGAGCAGCGCGCTTTGAGCGCAACCTGCTCAGAGGCCTGCGAGGGGAGAATTAATCCAGCAGCTGAATCCAGGATGGATGGGAAGGAGGAGGCTGCACACAGGGGGTGGGGGGGTGGTTACTGCCACGGTGCCAGGGAGGGAGGGATTATCGGGGCCCGATTGCTGGGTGGCACTGGAAGTGGAAAAGAGCAGAGAGACGTGAAAAAAGATTGGAAAGAGAAAAAAAAATCTGCTCGGCTGATTGCACGTTGTCCAGTGAGGGAGGGGAAGGCGCGGAGGACGACCTGGGGGACCCGCGCTTGGAGAGAACGGGGCGCTGCTGGAACAAGAAACGTCTGGAGCAATCTGCTCGGTGCCTTTGAATGTACCGCGACCACTAGCTTCACGGAATACTGGGTGGGGAGTGAAGAAGCCCCTCCCTGGGGCGCCCGGGTGGCTCAGTGGGTTGAGCCTCCGACTTCGGCTCAGGTCATGATCTCACAGTTCATGAGTTTGAGCCCCGTGTCCGGCTCTGTGCTGACAGCTTGGAGCCTGGAGCCGCTGGTTAATAAACTATACATTTATTTAAAACATTACTGAATCGGGGCGCCCGGGTGGCTCAGTCGGTTGAGCGTCCGGCTTCGGCTCGGGTCACGATCTCACGGTTTCTGAGTTCGAGCCCCGCGTCGGGCTCCGGGCTGATGGCTCAGAGACTGGAACCTCCCAATTAATTCTGTGTCTGCCCCTCTCCAGCTCATTCTCTGTCTCTCTCTCTCTCAAAAATAAATAAACATTTTTGAAAAATTAAAAAAAGGAAGCCCCTCCCTGTCCACACACACACACACACACACACACACACGTGCACGCACACAAGCATATGCAATACATGTGTCTACATTTTCTCTGGGCTCCAAGAAAACTCGTGAAAAACTGGCATATGTGGAAGCCATGTCTGACTTTAGTGAACCCTGGGGTCTGCTCTTAAAACACTTGTGAGGGAGAAATCCAAACCTTTCAATGACTCAAAGGAAATGCCACTTCCTTTTACTTGCTAACCACAGCTTGATTAAAGGCCTTTGGTTGAACACAGCTTCTTTCCAGTCCTTAGAAGCCTCCGGTGAGAGGGTGGGGTCGGCTGACTTGCTCGGGAACAAGAAGCCAGAACCTTCTCCACCACCGTGGCCCGGGCCTCTGTGCTGAAGAATTGGAGGTTTCAAAACGAGATCAAACCTCATTTCTCAGGAAGGCCTTGTCAGTACTGACTTAACCCAAAGAGAAAAGAAAACGGAGCTGTGATACGTTCAGTTCAATCAGCAAAAAGGTTCCGACCGTAGATTCGCTGCCGAGCCTTTCAGAGTGACGGAAGACTCTCGACCTGAATTTGGCCGTGCGAGGTGATACGGTCCTGGGAGGAAAATGCACCCCCAGGATGGGACACATCCGTCACGGAGTCCTCTGCCAAGCCTCGCACACACCAGGCCGCACCCGCAGCCTGCGTCTTCCGAGCGCCACGGAGCACACGAGGCCCTTCTGGGGACAGCGCGCGCCTCCTGTGTCCCACAGCCCTACCCCGAGTGGAACACCTTCCTTTTCAGACTGTGTCATCCTTTGACACCAAGGGTCACCTCGTCTTGTAAACCTGGCTAGCCTCCCAAGGAGCGTAAAGCGTCAGAGATCGTGGCCCTCCCACCAGACCGGGAGCTCTCAGAGGCTGGGGCAGGGTCCCCGTGACACAGGAGGCTGGTGGAGACTGAGATCAACGCCCTTTACGTCTGCGAACTTCTCCAACCACCATCATGGTGCTGCACACGGAGACCCTGGCAGACTGGCAAAATCACCAGGATGCAGCATCTTAGCCTGAAAGGCAAGCGGGCCCAGGACTTCAGGGGACTGCGGACCGGGGGGGCCCGTGCTGTCCACGGCCAGAATTCTCACCACGAGAGCCAGCAAGTGATGCCGGGGCAGCTCTGGCTGCTGGGATGGTGAAAACCCGTGTGGGCAACCTCCAGCTATCCTACGTAACCCCTTTGGGCTTCGCTTTCTTCGTCGGCAAGCTGGGGTTCCCTCGTTCTTCAGAGGGGAGCCGGAGAGAGGACGGGATGAGACGATGTCACAAAGGCTCTGCCACGGAGCTCGCTCCTTATGGGCACTGGGTAACTATCCGTGACTGTTCTCACCACTGTTATGTTTCATTCATCCCCAAATCCCGAGCTGCTAGCGGTGATCCCCACCCCCACCCCTTCTAGTGTTCACAACTTGTATACTCCCTGCCCCCGAGCGTAAGTGGGACTTTTGAATGGCATCTCACTCCTGGGATTGGATTACACTACAGGGCAAAGGTGAAGGGATTTTGCAGATGTAATTAAGGTCTCTAGTCAGTTAACTTTGAATCCAATCCATCAAGGGAAAAAAAAAAATCATCACGGGTGGGCCTGACCTAATCAGGAGAGGCCTTTAAACGGGGGGGGCTGGAAGCAAGAGACGAGAAGCAGCAGTATGGGCCTCCTGTGGGCCTTAAAGCAGCAAAGTGCCATGCTACAGAGGGAGAGGGCCACCTGTCAGGGAATGACAAGTGACCTCCAGGAGGTGGGGGCTCAGTTCTACAACCACAGGAGCCGAAGTCTTCCGGCAATCACGTGAGCTTGCAAGAGGAAGGTGAGCTCCAGATGAGAGTTCAGCCTTGTGAGACCTTGAGCGGACAAGTCAGTTCCGCCACGCCTAGACTCCTGACCCGCAGAGCCGGTGACATAATAAACGGGTGTCCGGGAACGCGTGCGGTAATTTGCAATGCAGCCGTAGAAAACAACTACACCCTTAAAGCTCCAGATCCTACTCCTTGAGGGTGGAAACCAGGTCTTATTTGACCTGTCTTAGCAACTGGCACACAGTTAAATGAATGAGTGAGTGAATGCTGGGTGGTATTTCAGAAAGGCAACATGGTGAGGTCATCAGGCTCATGGGTTCTAGCGTCCAGATGACCCGGCTCTGTCGCTTACTAGCTGTGTGACCTTGGGCAAGCTGCTTGACTTCTCTGGGCCTGGGTTTCCTCATCCATAAAGGAGGGATGATAAGGGTACTTACTTTACAGGGTGGCTATGAGGATAAAGAGCTACTTTATATAAAGCACTTATTTAGTGCCTGTTGTGAGCCAGGAGTTGGAAGGACTAGGTGTTATTGCTCTCTTGTGGTGGACGGGAAGGAGAGCAGGCAGCCGGGTACGGCCGCGGGGTGTTAAAGGGACAAAGGACAAGACTGAAAGATGGGTGGCCCAGGTTCAGTGCTCAGCTGGGTCACGTGATCATGGGAAACCTCTGTGAGGCTCCGTTTGGTCGCTTCCATAACGGGGGTGGTGCTCCTGCCCGCCTGTCCGCTTGGGAAATTCTCACGGGAGAAGGTCCCTGCGTGCACGTTGCAAACTGTGAGGCGCTGTGCACGCGTTCGCTACTGGGAAAGGCAGGCGGATGGAAAGGACAACGGAGGAGAGGGTCAGGGAGAGGGGACGTCTGTTGGCGAAGCAGAGGAGGTGACAGAGGGCAGAGGTTGGAGCAGAAGATTTCTGGGAGAGCCCCCAGGATCGCAGTTAGAGGACTGTGGATAGAGACGAAGCAGCTAGAAGGTACATAGAGTTTGCTCTAAGATGGGGAGGACAGTCCTTGTGTGCCTTCAGTGGACGTTTTCAGAATTAAAAAATGGAAAAGGACCAGGAAGGACAGACTTCCAGCTGACATGGCCAAGCAATTCAGAAAGTCCTGGTCGCCGAACCCCATTCTCCTCAAAACTTCCTTTAAACTTGGACTTTACGGGGGGCGCCTGGGTGGCTCAGTCGGTTGAGTGCCCGACTCCTGGTTTTGGCTCAGGTCACGAGCTCACAGTCTGTGAATTCGAACCCCGTGCCGGGCTCTGCTCGGAGAGCGCAGAACCTGCTTGGGATTCTCTCTCTCCCTCTCTCTCTGCCCCTGCCCTGCTTGTGCACGTGCTCTCTCTCTCTCTCTCTCAAAATAAAAAACAAAACGAAACAAAAAGATAACTCAGAATCTAGGTTCGAGAAGCAGGTGGGTCTTTGCACATCTTGTGCTTGGTTATTGTGAGGAGGAAATGCATGTTTCCTCATTTAAACTTGTCCTCAGCTCAAAGTGCCAAGGAAGATGAAAGCTAGGAGGGACAGTGAGAATCACTTCCCCTGACCCATTCCTACAGGTGGGGAGACTGAAGGCCAGGTAAGTCTTGGTGCCCTGTCACCAACTGTCCCAGATGCCACCTAATAGTTGCTCCATCGATAGCATTCTGCACAAATGGGATCACGGAGGAGCACCCAGCAGAGGTGGTGGGCCACAGCAGGTAGGTCCTCCGCTGTTCATCCTTTCCCCACACTGGGTTCGACGGTGTGCCTTTAGAGAGGCGCCCGAGACCTCCGTTCATCCAGCAAAAACTCACGAAGCAATGGCTCTGTGCCAAACACTGGGGGGCCAGGGCATCCGGGGACGAGACTCCGTGGGCCACGGGGAAGCAGCCCACGTCCTGGTGGAGAGCGAGGCTTTGGAGCCGGATCGCACGGCTCGGACTCCCAGCTCCCCTGGCTGTGTGTGCAACGTGCACACGGTAGCTTCCCCTGCCTCAGTTTCTGCATCGATGACATGGGGATAATAACAGAACCCGTGTCGGAGGACTGTGGTCAGGATAAATGACGAGATGCATGACAGACGCTAACACGGAGCCCGCGGGGCCCAGATGCTGGTTGTTCTTACTGCTATTACCCAAGGAGCCTCTTGGGGGCAGGGCACCGGGTTCTCACGGCGGAACAAACTTGGGAATTAAGAGTAAACTCTCTACTGTAGCCACTGGGTGGCCCAGTGGATGGCTTCAACCTTGTCTTTCTGCTCAAGAGTGAGAAAACCAAGACCTAAGCACCCTGTTCTCTTCCTCAAGGGAAGAGCCCTGAGATCAGCAGCTGTTCGCCTACACAGTGCCTTCCTCAAGGACCTTCAAACCTGCGTGAGCAGCTCACAAGAGGAGGGAAATCACCTGAAGTGAGAGCCAAGGACACACAGAAGCTGACAGCAGAGATGTCTGCAGTCACCACAAACATCTCCAGCCCTGGGCCCCTTTGTGGGCCGTGTGCGTTCACTGTGTGCACACGTGAGGAGAGGTTCTACAGGGTAGACCAGGTGGCCAGGCTAACAGGCTGGCTCTTCTGACATTTGTTTCCTTTCTTCTGAATTCCTTTAAGATCGCCTAACACCGGCGGTGAGAAATCACGTCTAGAGCCAATTACCCAGCTAATGGAGAACAGGGATACTTTCACACTCTTCAGCTGTTCTGAAGAAGGTACCTCCAGATGCCTCTTGAGGAGGGATTTGTCCACCATGGGCCCACGCACGGGGCAGTGTTGGCACCTGCTTGGAAGTTGGACTAAAATCAACCGGTATGAGGGTAACCAGACTGCATCAATCTGGACCCAGATCACAGGCGGTCTCCATCGGACAGTCCCACGGGGCACGACTAAGTTATACGGAAAGAAAGGAAGAAGTAACAACAGATCCAACAGAACTTACTCCACAGGACGAGTGTCACCAGATTAACACCGTTGTCACCCTTGGCACCATCAGTATCTGGAGCCAGACAATCCCTTGTTGAGGGACCGTCCTGGGCGCCTTAGATATTTAGCAGAATCCCTGGACTCTACCCACTAGATGCCAGTAGCACCCCTCCCCCTCTGTTGTGAGAACCAAAAATGTCTCTGGAAACTGCCAGACGTTTCCTGGGAACATCCACCCTCGGTGGAGAGCCACTGACTTAATATAAAATAACCACAGCGCCAGCTCCATAAATGACAGTGATGAGCACTGAAATAACAGTGCTTTTAGAAACGCGGGATAATCATGTGTCTGTTAGGGAAGATGGCAAAATGCTCCCAATTCTTCACCCCAGGCTTGGCCGCGTGACTTGCTTTGGCCACTGGGACGCTAACAGACATGGGGCCGAGCAGAGGCTCGCAATGTGCTTGTACAGTTAGGCTTGTCCCTTCCATCCCCTCTGCTACTGCCATGAGGACACGCCCGAGCCGGCCCAGTGGCAGGTGAGGCATACAGAGCACAGAGCAGTAGTCCCGTCACGCCCTCCGACAGCGGGATGACCTGTAGGGACTGAGCATGCTCAGTCAACATCAGAGCCGTCTAACCGACCATCAAGACACGTGAGCAACAGGCATGTATAGTTATTTATGTTTTGGGTCTGTGTCACGCAGCATGAGTGGCATATCAAAAACTAGCTGATACATGAGCATCTATGGGGAGGGCGCATCTTGTATCACATATAGACATCCCGAAGTCCCGGCGTCATCAGGGCTGGGAATACCCGGCTGCTTTTGACTGTGGTGTGTGAGGGGGCGTGGGGAGAAGGTGAGGGTGGGAAGGAAGCACTCACTCTGCAGCTGCTCCAGGCTGACTCTTAGCCACGGACTGCACTAGGGGAATGTTCCAGCCGGTCAATGTCTGGGCTGTTTCCGTCCTCAGCTTCTGACTTTATCTTTCCTTTCCCCGCTGAGGCCCAGCTTTGGTTCTCTGGGTAAGAACAGAGGACCGAGCAGCTGCCAGTTACTGGGGTCAGTGAGAACACAGAGCGACCATTCAAGAAATAAAGTGCATCTTCCAGGGCATGGCTCTCGGGCAAGTCCTGGGGTCCCTCAAAGCCTGGATGATTGCAACACGCCCCGCTTCCTGGGGTCTGGTTTCCACTAAACGGAGTTGGAGCTCTACCTGCTTTTCGGAAGGCATCAACAACTTCTATGGTGAGGACGGCGTGGTTTCAGCATTGTTGGCGTCAACCCAAACCAACAAAGCATCTCAGTGGCCTGCAGTGTGGACCGAAATGAAGACAAAAACTATTGAAACCTACAGAGCAGCCCTGTGACGTCTCCTTCTCCGTGGCCACCACCCATTGAATCACCCAACCACTGAATCACCGAGTCCTGTGGGATCTTCTCTAAAACGACGTTAGGACCCACTCTCCCCAGGCCCACTGCCGGCACCCAGGGCCAAGCCAATGACATCTTGCACAAAGACGGTTCAAGGTCCCCCAACACATCTCCCCACACCCACCCCTGCCCCTCCAGGATCTTCTCTGTACGTCGGCCAAGGTGATCTTTTTTTCAAAGGTTATTTTATTTATTTTGAGAGAGAGAAAGCACGAGTAGGGGAGGGGCAGAGAGAGAGGGAGGGAGGGAGAGAGAGAGAAACAGAGAGAGAGAGAGAGAGAGAGAGAGAGAGAGAGAGAGGCTCCACACTGTCAGTGCAGAACGGTGAGATCATGACCTAAGCTGAAGTCTGACGCTTAAGGGACTGGGAATCACCCAGGCACCCAGGCCAAGGTGATCTTTTAAATGCAAATTGGATAAATGTCTTTTCCGGGCTCCAACCCTTTGATGGTTTATATGAACTTTTGTGTTGAAACTCAAACCCAGAGCCTGGCTTTGTGCCCTTTCTCACTTCACCCTGGATTCTCCCCCCCTACCCTCCACCCCCACCTATTCACGGAGCTTTAGCTTTCTGGCTTCTTTGCATCTTAAATGCCCTGCATCCTGCTCCTTTGAGACTCAGAATGCCACTCCACGCACCCTGTGCCTCTCCTGTATTGTTGTCCACGGCTCTGTCACAAATGGTTTCAAACCCAGAGGCTCAAAGCAACGGTGACGGTCTCAGTTTCTGTGCATCAGGATTCCAGGATCCTATGAGCTTCTATCTCAGGGTCTCCTGCCGGTTGCAAGGTCTCAGCTATGGCTGCGGGCATCTCGAGGCTCAACGGCGGAAGGACTTGCTTCCCAGCTCGATCACGTGGTTGTTGTGGCTGGTGGCAGCATTCGGTTCCCTGTGGATCGGTGGGGCTGAGCCTCCAGGTTCCTCCCTGGCTGTTGATCAAGGCTACCCCCAGCTCCTGGCCCCGGAGACCTCTCCATCACTCACAACCTGGTGGGGTGCTTCTTCAACGTGAGCAAATGAGAGAGCGCGAGCAGGACTGTAGGCACAGTCCCGTCTAACCTAATCCCGCAAGTGACATCCTACTACTTCACCATATTCTAATAGAAGCAAGCAGTGATTCCCGTGCACATTCAGGGGAAGGGGACCACACAGGGGCAAGAACACCACGAGGTGGGGATGATGGAGAACCATTTTCGAAGCTGCCTGCAACACCTCCCTTCTTTCAGAGAAATCGGCGTGGCCCCCAAGCCAAAATGTGGCCCTCAGTTATGTATTTAGCCCCTCAACGATGATTTATTAAAGGGTTACTGTGTGCCCAGCCCTGGGCATCAGGCAGAGCACACAGGTGACCTCAGCTCTGGCCTCAGGAACTTTCATCCCACTCGGGGAAGACACAAGATGAACAAATAAACATAATAATACCAAATGGCAATCACTTGTTTGGGAAAAACAAAGCAGGGGAAAGGGAGACAGGGAGGGCCGTGTAACTACAACAGGACTTTCCTATTCAGAGCCCTAAGGAAGTGAGGATCAATTCGTACCAATACAAGAGGAAGGGTGTTCCTGGCGGATGGAACAGCCATTGCGAAGGCCCTAAGCTGGAGCACAGTTGGGGGATGCAGGAAATAGCCAACAGGAGGTAGTGTGGCTAAGCTTCCCCACCACGGCGAGAGGGAAGAGGTGACCATGGTGGGACCATGGTGGGACTCTGACCTCTTCTCTGAGTCAAGTGGGAGCTTCTGGGGGCTTTGAACGGAGCGAGAACGTGATCTGATTCGTAGCTTAAAAGATCCCTCTGGCTGGCCAGAGCTAAAGCAGGGAGACCAGCTCAGAGACCACGGTGGCCGGGCCAAGGGCAGCAGCCATGGCGGAGGGGAGAAGTGGGTAAGCCATGGACGTACTCTCAAACACCGGTCCTTCCCTTGAGCGGTACCTATCGCCGTTGTAAACGAGTAGCTAACTGTGCAACATGTCATTGTTTACGGCCCGCTTCTCTCTTCGGTATTAACTGCACGAGGGCACAGGCCGTGTCTGGCATGTTCTCTGCCTTCAGAGCCTGGGGCGCGGTACGAGTTGATGGAGGGCAGTATTTTATAGCGTGTGACACACGACCTTTGACACAGCAGCTCTGTGTGTGCGGCAGAGGTGGCACGGGGAGTGATGCCAAGTCTAGAAGTTTCCCTTGGGTTGAATCCTCCCTCCAGCTCTTACTCGCTGTTCTTCTTTGGGGTGAGTGTCTGAACCCCTCTGAGCCCTGTCTCCCTTCTCTGTAAATTGCGGGACAAAAGACCTATCTCGTTAAGAAGTGTTCGTCAGCAACTGTATGTGACAGTAACTAGCACCTGGAAGACACCAACATATGGGAGCTCATGTCCCTGCTAAGCTGCCTCATGTGCCTCTGCTCTTAGAAGGGAAGGACCACAACAGCATGGATTCCTACTGTCCCTCAGCTCTGCCCCGTCTCTGTCATCGCATCCCGGGAGCGGTGGCCTCTCAGATAGTGGCGGGTGTGAGATAATCAACTTCCTGTGGGACAGACCGGCCCCCGAGTCCTCTCTCTGCTGAGCCGACTGAGTGGCTTTCCTCGGCCGACCACCGGGTACGGCCGTGGCTTCGCTGAGGAGCACTGGGTACTTCTCAGGGGACGCTTCAGCTCCCCCCTCCCCCGCCCCCTGCCTCCAGGAGGTTCTTCTGGGCCCTGGCAGGCTGAGACCCACCTCTTCAGGGCTCTCACTCAGATTTAGCCTGAGTTTGTCATGCTCCCGACTCTGGAGTTCAATGCCTCCGGGGCATCACAAAGGTTGGTGTCGTTCCATCCCCCCTCATACGTGCCTTTGGAGATGGAAGGAACAGAACTGGAAAGACACACATGTTGTGCTTTACGAATCTGGTCTTTCGTTCCGCAATTCAAGACAAGAATCTGGGCTCTGGAGCGGGACCCGCGTCGATGTGTCTCAGCTCCCCCCCGATCACCGGCACGTGCCTCTGTGTCTCTGAGTCCTCAGCTGTGCAAAAATGATTGGCGATGGCACCTCACCTCCTCAGGTACTTACGAGGATACAATGAGAAGGGGGAAAGAAGGTCCCCTGCCCCAGGACCTGACAGGCTAGGCACTCAAAATAAATAAACAGAGAAATAAAAGGCGCCTGTCTTCATCATCTGCATCACGGCCACCACCACCCTCCCATCATCACCAGCATCGCCAACAGGTCCTACGTGTCTACTAGGAGCCAAGTCAGGGACTCCAGATCCAGAGGGCATAAAACACGGCCCTGGTAAATGATACTCTCCCGGGCTTGTTTATTTCCATGCTCAAAAACTATCCTTAAACTCCAGGACCTGCTGAGGGAAAATAAAATTAACTTAAACCAACCAACCAACCAAGTAAGAGTCGAAGACAGCCAACACTGCAGGACAGAAAACAAGAAATCCTTCTTGAAGTGCTCATATTGGCTGCCACCAGCTGAATATTCCTGGGGTTAAAAAAAAAAAAAAAAAAAGAAAAAGAAAAGATACCGCGAGGCGAGACCGGCCGCTATGGATCGGGGGCACTATTCACAAATCTGGGACCAGAGCCACCCATGTTACTCTGCATGAACAGAGCTGTGGGCCGCCGTCTACACAGGAGCGTTCTCAACTCCTTTGGTGTCTTTTTTTTTTTTTTAATTTTTTAATGTTTTATTTATTTTTGAGGCAGAGACAGAGTGTGAGCAGGGGAGGGGCAGAGAAAGAGGGAGACGCAGAATCCGAAGCGGGCTCCAGGCTCCGAGCTGTCAGCACAGAGCCCGACGCGGGGCTCGAACCCACAAACCGTGACATCATGACCTAAGTCGGAGGCTTAACCAACTGAGCCACCCAGGCGTCCCTTACTGGTGTCATTAAAAAGACCTTTACGTGGCTCTGTGCCGAGACCGTGTGAAAACCCTCTGATGCCAACCTTAGACAATTCTTAACCAGACACCTGGCACATTTAGGAACAAAAGACAGGCCCGTGGGAATTATTTATGAAAACAACATGTCATAACTATCCCCCATGCGGCAAAGAAGTTTTCTGTGCTTTGGTCAAATTCACAGGGACCCAGGAGCCTCGGTCAGGATCATGCTCGGGGTCTGAAACAGAACCCGCAAAGCACTTGTTCCCACTAATGACCTCTGAGTTCCCTTCCACGGAACTTCAGAGTCCAAAGCCCCAGCCCCGTAACCACTCCCTGTGCAGATGCGGGCTCCCCGGGTGAGCACCACACAGGTCTTCGGCGGGCAGGGGTGGGGGAGGGTGTTGCAAAAAGGCTTCAAACAGAGGGAATCCAGCCTTTCTGGATGCGTTGCTGAGGTGCTCACGATTGGGAAGGAGGAACTCCAAAAGCCGGAGCCAGTGAGGAGGAAGCAAATGCCACGGTGGCCAGATCTGGAAACTGCTCAGGTTCAACGGACCTGGATTTTCCAAATGAACACTTGGCATCCTGACTTCATTTCCTGAAGTCCTGGCAGGGTGTTTCACGCGGCAAGCTCCGTGACAGAGGGGCTCTGTCTTACTTTCCCCCACACCCGCAGGGCCCGGGCACAGTGCTTGACAAGTAGCACTGGACGAGCCACACTTAATTAGGGAGGAGGGCTGAGGCGTGAGAACTGCAGACGCGAAACCTTTATGGACTTCAAACAACTGCCCCAAACGCCGATGTCTTCGGCGCAAGTGCGGGCTTCTTGATAATTTATGTGACAGACAATTATAAGAGGAGACAGCATCTTGGGACAAAATCTTAGTTTGCAAAGCATTTGCAGTGGCGCTTGGTGACTCTGGGACCCGGGAGAAATCCTCATGCTCTTCAATAGCAGGGAGTTAGGTTTGGGAATGAGAGCAAATAAAGACCTCAGAGGAAGAGCCACACCGCCATCACATGGGCATGGAGAGTTCTGGAAACGAGACCTGCTGAGATCGGGAAGCCAATGGAATGGCCTGGCATTATTCTCAGGACGCACGGTGGTCCTCAACCCTTTTGAAGGCTTTACATTACTGCCTTGATTCTGCTGCCTCAGATGGTTATTTGAACATTTACTGGGTGCTGTGGGGGAAGCGGAACTCCTATGCCTTATATCTCTTTATGTATATATTTCCTCTGGATGCCAAGCCCTCTACCCGGTCCCTTGACGCTGGGTTCTCCCCTCTCACCCATGGGAAGCTGTGACCTGTGTTCCCTATTCTACTAGACAAATGTCACCATCACGCATGGCATCTTTTACACACATTTTACACACAGATCGTAGCTTGGCGACACCTAGGCAAAGGTTCTCACGTGCTGGCGTGCACTGGCTGGGGGGCTGGACTTTAGGACACGCCATGCTATCTGCAGCTTCGAAGGTCACCGGGGGAGAAGTTCATGGCACCAGAGAGAAGCCAACAGTGAGGGCTCCGTGTAAGCAGGGATTCGATGGCCCTGTGCACCACCCAGCCCCTGTTCCTTCCAACTCCTGGGGTGTGAGGGGAGACAAACAGGTGCTTTAGTACAAATCTCTACAAGAGAAACAGCCCAGAGTGCCTTCCTTGATCAGCCAGACAACCAGACAGATGGCAGGTTCAAATCAGGAAAAAAAGTGATTCATGAAGGGGGTAGGTGAACTGCTTAGGGCCAACTTGTGCTCCCATGAATTCTTACATCGAAGCCCCAACCTCCAGAGTCTCCGAATGTACTCTGGTTCTGAGACGGGGTCTTTAAAGAGGGGGCTAAGATAAATGAGGCCACCAGGGTGGGGCCCTGGTCCAATACGACTGGTTGTCCTTTCAAGGAGGGGAGGGGGCAGCAGGGGCAGGAGGGAAGGCCCTGTGAACAGCAGCAAGATGGCGGCCATCGGTAAGCCAACGAGAGAGGCCTCAGAGGAAACCAGCCTGGCGGACGTCCAGCCTCCAGAACCGTGAGACAACAGATTTCTGTGGTTGAGACCCCCCAGTGTGCGGTACTTTGTTACGGCAGATGAATACAGGAGCCGTCTGTGCAGTCACCAGGGGCTGTAACCACCCAAGGGCCTATAAAGGAAAGGGTTGTGTCCGGAGGACTGCCTTGCAGTGACCTTTGGTGGACAGACAGCGTGCAGTTCCACGGCGACCACCCAGAGAGGGAGCCAGGACAGCGAATACCCTGACCTCACCCCCACTCCCTGCTCCGAGCTCCTGCTGGGAGACTCCCTGTTGGCTGAACGCGCTGGTGCCATCTGTATATGTCGCCTGTCATGACAGAGAGCAGGGGGCAAGGGTAGAGAATGACCTGGAGGAGCAAACGGAAAATGTTTCTAGACATGGGATGCAGAGACTTCGAACTTGAAGAAAAGCACATGATGTCATGGCCACGGTGCCCCTCCTGGAGAGGACGAATTCAGTCTTACGTCTCTTACAGAGGGTGGCCTGCCAGGTTATCCCCCGGAGCCAAGGCCCACAGCCTCCTCTAAGGTGCGGGTCAAATCATTCCCCTTTGCCCCGTGGACGCACCTCTTCGCTTTGCAGAGAACTAACCCAGTGTTCCAGACACACACGCTGGGTCTCATGATGATGCTAGGTCCTGACGATGCCAGTGGGAGGCCGAGCTGGCCTGGCTCACCTTGTCCCTTCCAAAGATGCTCTTCTTGCTGTCACGGTATGATGGGAGCTCTAGAACTTTGTTCACGGGGCCCTCGTGCTGTGGAACCATGGGTATTACAGGATCTTTATGGCAGCTGGTGTCAAAATCCCCTTGGGTGGGGAGCACTTCTTCCCTCTTCCTGAGATTTCCTCCGACGAGGGTCATCCGTCGGTGCCGTCCTGCAGGCCTTTCCCACTCTCGTCCCCGCACCCCCAGGGAGACGTGACTCATCTGACGGGTAAGTCTGGAAGGAGAAACTGGCTATGCACCGCCCGGCCGCTCCCTTCTCTCCTTCCTCTTTTGAGGGTGAACTGCCTCCTCGCTCCTCCAAGATCCACGCTGGGTGAGTACGTCTGTCTGATCCCAGGATTCGGAACGAGGACGCCCAGTGGCTCCCACACAGAAGCCGCTTTCCCCCTTCTCTTCTTCTCCAGAGAACTGGTCAACCTCCTCTTGGCCAACCTCGTCCATGATGGAAGCTGTACAAGGAGCCTGTAGCTCGGTTCTCAGGCACAGCCCCAGAGACCCAACAGGTCCCTGGGTTCATATCCTTGCTCTACTATTTACACACTGCATGGCCTTGGGGAAATATCTTAGCCTCTCAAAGCCTCAGTTTCCTCATCTCTAAACCGGGGGTGATAATAGTCCTTACCTGAGGGGATTATTATTACATGGGATTGTCTACTCAGCAGTCAGTGTGTTGAACCCAGCAACGAAAATATTGCTCCCCCCGCCCCGCCCCGAGTTGTTTTGAGTAGGCTTCACATCCAGCGTGCAGCCCGATGCGGGGCTTGAACTCACGACCTTGAGATCAAGACCTGAGCTGAGATCAAGAGTCAGACGTTTAACCAACTGAGACACCCAGGCGCTCCTTGGCCCCCTGACTTTTTCAATGGGGTGGGGATGGAGGAATAAGTGGATGAAGGGGAGATTTTAGTTGTTTCCCTCATTCTCGGGTGAAGGAATAACAGGGGTAAGAAGTGAGGGTGGTCCCGGAAGAAGGGGACAGTCCAAAAAGCTCACAGTAAACACCTCAGCAGAGCCCATTGCTACGGGCTGTTTTACATTTTAATTAAAACAGGTTGTGGGCACCTGGGTGGCTCAGTGGGCTAAGCGTCTGACTTTGGCTCAGGTCATGATCTCACAGTTCACGGGATCGAGCCCCGCATCGGGCTCTGTGCTGATGGCTCGGAGCCTGCAGCCTGCTTTGGATTCTGTGTCTCCCTCTCTCCCTGCCCCTTCCCTGTTCATGCTCTGTCTCTCTCTCTCTCTCTCTCAAAAATAAATGTGAAAAAAAAAATTAAAAAAAACCAAAAAACAAAAAAAACAGGTTGTTGCCTGGGGATCCTCAAAAGGCAAAGAGTACCCGACAGGAGACTAGGAATTAAGAGGTGGGGCCTCATGTAGGACTTTCCTCCTTCTAGCTCCGAGATAAACAAAACAGGGGTGTGAGGTGGGGTTTCTTGGGGGAATCCACGAAGCCCCTACAATTGTGTACCGATTTCGTGTGTCTTTCATCTTGGTTGGTAGAGGACAGACCATCTATACGTTCAGGCACTTTATTCCTAACCTTTGGGATTTCACAAACCCATGAACCACCCCCCCCCACCCCCCTGAGAAGTGAGCGAAGGTACCAATTCTCTTCGCGGGAAGAACACACACACCATTCTGCAGACCATGTCAGTGCATTCTGGAAACCCGTTAGGCCGTGCAAGTGTTTGAAGACCAGAACCCCTAGCACCAGGGTCGCTTCCTTAACCTCCCGAGCTGCCCGGGCCCTCGCGCCTTTTCAAAACATCAAATTTAGGACCCGAAGAGAAACGTGAAGCCAACAAGGCCAGCCCTCCCTTCCCCCTTAGTGGTTCCCTGCTTCCCAGACTTGTACTTGGAGCCCCGGTGATGAACAACCAGACAGCAGACGCATCCGTGCATACCGGAAAACCGACCAGAAGCAAGGCTGTGCTTCAGCACGCAGAAGAGCAGAGTAAGGGGCCTGTGGTCTGGCGAGGACTGGGGGAGACCGGAAGACAGGGATGCTAAGATGGGGTGGGGGGCTGTGCACATGCGTGAGGTGGAGGGAAAACGTGGCAAGGAAAAACGGAGCCCCTGTGAGACAGGTCAAGGGGAGGGGGAGGGAGCCACCTTCTTCTTACGCGCTCAGTGAAATCCTGGTGGAAAGTGCCCGGAGGAGACTTCTCTGCTTTTTAAAAATTATACTAATGAAACATGTTTTAAATTAGACACCCGCGCCCAGAGGGCATGGGGGCCGCATCTTTTGAAAAGTCCAATAAATAAATAAGCAGCCTTAATTGAAATCTTCTCCGGCTCGTTCATTGGAACAGGACTTCCCTTTGAAGTCCGTTCCGTGGCCCCAGCCCCTTTGTGCGGGCTGAGGTTTCCCGGGGAGAGCAGGGAGGGAGAGGAGAACTGTCCAGAAGGCTCACCCAGCGTGGATCTGGATGCCTGATCCACTGCTTAGAGGGGCTTGTTCCTTGCTAAGAGCTACAGTTACTGCTCAGTTCCGTTCCTGCCGGTTCCCTCCTGGCCCGGTGACCGGGGCTGTTCAGACAGGGAGAGAACCCGAGCCAGGAAGCTGCCTTCCCCCGAGTCTTTTCTACCTTCTTGCTGCCTCTGGTGCATCTCCAGGTTGCTTTTTTAGGACAAGCAGACCCACGCGCTCGACTTCCGCCCCGGTGACATCTGCAAACAGAGGGTGGCTGTGTGGACACATTCGTCACGACGATATTCTTTTCTTTTTTTTTTCTCGGTGGAAATCATCGATCCTCTTAAATCGAAACAAATGCTTCCAGCAGACACCAGGAAGGTGTGACAGGGACGGGGACAGTGTGCCCAGTCTCTGACCATTTGCTCAGTCGGGTTAGAGCCAGTTTTCAAGGACTTGGGCAAGGCCTCCTCCTTCCAGGCCTCATCGTGCTATATTACTGCTGTTGCCGTGGTCAATGGTTTTCCTAGTGGCACCTCCCCAGGACACGGTCATTGCCATCCGGGGGGCATGACATGCCATCTGTCATGCCCCTAATTCCTTCCTAAGGTCCACAAGACCCTCTGTGGCCCAGCCTCTTTCCAGCATGACCCTCCTACCCTTGCTCATTATGACCAGGCTGCACCGACCTCCTTTCTGTTCTTTGAACACAACATACTTATTCCTGCCTCAGGACCTTTGCACTTGCCATTTCTTCTGCCTCTACTGCTCATTCTCCAGGTCTTCCCATGGCTCACTCTGATGAGTGCAGTGGGGCTCACACCAGCTCACGAGAGTTGAGTGTGCACATCTCTTCCTATGATGTCGGGTTGACAGCTTGAAATCGGCCATGGTGGGAATAATGACACCATGGAAACTGGCAAACTACACATTGGGGTTCCCTCCCTCCCTCCCTTCCTCCCTTCCTCCTTCCTTCCTTTCCTCCATCCTTCCTCCCTCCCTCCCTTCCCCCTTCCTCCTTCCTCCCTCCCTTCCCCCTTCCTTCCCCCTTCCTTCCTTCCTCCCTCCCTTCCCCCTTCCTTCCTTCCTTCCTTCCTTCCTTCCTTCCTTCCTTCCCCCCCTTCCTCCCTTCCTTTCTGCATTCCTGACTTGTTCTTTCTTTCTTTCTTTCTTTCTTTCTTTCTTTCTTTCTAGCAAGTTGTTAAGTATTTACCAGCTCACCACTGGCTGGCTCCTTCTTGTCATTCAGTGTTCATTTCCAGTGGTACTTTGAGAAGCCTTTGCCGTGTCAACAAGTCCTCCTGCCTGTCATCCCTTCCCTTCATACTGCCTGTTTTTCAAACCCACAAGCAGGTTATTTATTTGCTGCTAAGTTTTTGGATGGTTTCCCCTTTCCCACTGTAGGCTCTTGAGAGCAGCCACCAGCCCATTGCACACACACACACACACACACACACACACACACACACACCCAGCCTAGTATAGGGCCAGGCACCCTGCTCAATGCATATTCTTTGAAATGCATGGGCATGACAATAAGCCCTTTCAAGCCTCCAGTTGACTGGGAAGGGCCTGGGGGGGGGGGGCGGCAAATGCTCCTCCCAGGGAAGAGTGAACCTTCAAGGCCTGGGGCCCAGAGCGTTCCAGATCCTCCCTGGCCCCGCCTGGGATGCAACACCACCCTTGCCTTTGGAGTTCACCAGCGAGGACAGTTCTCCCAGGGGTCAGCCAAAGTGTCATCTCCTGCCACCCTTCAAGGATGCCATGAGCCCGGGCCTCGGAATTCCCTGGGGGCTGGGGTTTCACCTCTGTCCCAGTGAGGGACGTCCAGGAGCCATCTGCTGGGGCTTTCTCTGCAGGGACGCTCCAAGGCTGGATGATAGAAGAGCAGAGATAAATGGGGCTTATGTTCTGCAGCTTTCTGGCCCCTCACCCGTCAAGCCCCTGTGTCCTTGTCGGTTCAGGGGCTCCCGCCCATTTTCCTTTCCTCACGGAGGACTCGGGGGGGAGACAAACAGGCTGGTTTCCTCTTTGCTGGCAGGATGGGGCTTTGCCAGCTCCGGGTCTCCACGCGTGTCAGGTCAGCACGCTTTGCCCACGCTTTCTGGCCAGGCGCCATGCCGTGTCCTGGAAGGAGCTGGTGCTGTGGCCCCAGGAGGCGACAGTCTAGCGGCCAGCGGTGGACAGGTAAAGGATTCTGACGTGGGACGGCCCATGCAGGTGATACGGTCAACAGAGGTCCTCCCAAGTATTCGAGAACAATTCCGAAGGGGCAACACGGGCTGGCTTGGTGAGAGGACGGCACTTGAGCCTGGCCCCGGGAGCCGGGCTTGCAGAAGCCCCCCGTTAGTGGAGCAGCGGGATCATTTCTGCACGGTGCCCGCTGCCCGCCCCAAAGGGTAACCGCAGCAGCTGTGTAACTCCTGACAAGGGCCAGATGGCACGGCGAGGGCCTCGGCAGATGTCTGGGTGCACAGATGACACCGGGGGCAGATACCCTGCCACCCTCCCCACGCCGGCCCCAAGCCCTGGGCACTTTAGACACCGCCCCACCCCCACCCCAGCTGACCTGATGGCACATTTCCACCACTCTGGCTAAATGGAGCCCCGAGCTGAAATTGACGCTGAATGTGCTATCGGAAAATCTTTAAAATCCGCACAGGAGATGCATGTAACTGATTTTGCCGACCGAGACTCACACGGGTCGACAGGTTATCAGGAGCCACAGCATGGAGACTCTCAACAGCCTTTGGGGAGGATGCTGGAGAAGCAAAGACACAGGCAAAGCGCAGGAACCCGGCCAAGGTTTGGCCAGTCTTGCCTTCACACTCCGGAGAAGGGGACCAGGACTTTCTGGCTACTCTACCTCAGTGGCCCCCCTTTCTCCTTTAACTGATGGCTCCATACCCGGAGAAGCATCCTCCCTGCTGGGTCCTGTGGGACCTCTCCGTGGGCAGGAACCACAGCAGAACGGGGTGGAGAGGAAACGGAGATAGCAGGGAAGGCAGGCGGCAGCCAGTGGCCCCGGGCCGGAGGGCACCCTCTGGGCCTCCAAGACCATGGTCTTAACACAAGAAAACGCGACATTTCAGAGTTTAGTGTGGTGCTTCTCTTTATCAGAAAACGAGCTTTGTCTCTGGACCCTTTGGGCCGAAGCGTTTGATGGGAACCCATGAAATCTGGGGTGAGAGGAAGGCGCGGGGAGGGGATTTGCAGTGTTAGGAGTTGCTGGCCACTGGTGATGTGCCCTAAAGTGACCAGAAAGCCGTGAGACAGGAGACTGGAAACCAGTGAGAAGATAGGCTTCCGAAATAAAGCCTTCGACACGCCGTGTTCAGTCTCCGAGAGAGCAGACAAGATTAAAAGTAAAAAGGGAAAACGGGTTACGTTTCCGGATGCGGCCAAATTGTATACAGTTATGAAAGGGAGGTGATTATTTCCTTAATGTAACCGCAGCCCACGTGAGTTGGCTGAATCTGGGATTATCAGCTGGGACCCAGAGCGTGAGTTCAAGGACAGCCCGTCCGTGGGCAGCTGCTTAAGTGGCTCCTTCTCCCCATTTCCTAACCTGCTTCTTTCTCTTCTGATGGTTTCAGGGGACACTGCTCCTCCTGGTCGACCTCCTGGATGCCTAAGCAGTGGTTCTAAGCATGGCCCCTGGGCCAGCGAGATCAGTCTCACCAGGAGCTTGCTTGTCAGAGACGCAGATTCTCAGTCCCACCCCAGACCCACTGAACCCCGACCTCTGGGCGTGGGGTCCAACCGCCTGGGTTTTTGCAAACCCTCCAGATGATTGTGACACACGCTCAAGTTTTGAGAAGCACCGCCCTGTGGCATAAAGGCTCCTGCAGAACCATCCTCGGGAAAATACAGGGGGTAGGAGGCACTGCTGTGTTGCCCAAACTCCTCCGCTGTCCATTCTGTGCAAGCCACCTTCCTGCCCATCTGCTTCTTGTGGCGCGTGAGACCCTCCACCACCTGGCTTGGCCACGCCCCTCCCTGCGTACCTCCCCACGCTCAGCAGCAGTAACCCACTCACACTGCGGTATCCCACCTTCTCGCCAGGCTCAGGCTGTCCTCTGTCTAGAATGCCTGTACCCTGCCCCTGATGCTCCCCAGGCAAACCCTCTGCAAACCTTTCAGCCTGCTGTATACTCATTCTCTGCTGAGCACGGTGGGCTCCCGGGAGATAAATGTGGCTTTATTCCCATTCTCTCAACTTTCACGAGCACACACGGAAGTGCTCGCCAATGAACAAAGTGCTTCGACACGGGTCCTAGGAGGAGATGGAGAGAATGGCCCTCAGACCCTTGTGAGGTCTCAGGCTCACAGGACAGGAGCGAGCTCAGTAGGAGCAGCAATTTAAAAATACTAGGCATGCAAGGCCAACTTAATAGCTAAAGGAAAACTGAATTATGTATAACATGTGGCACATTCACACGTCTCTTAGAAGGTTTCTTACTGTATTCACCCAAACAGGAAAGATTGATGAACAGATTTTCAGGTTCTTGTATAAGTTAAAAATACATGCATGCTCGCTGCGGAAGGGGAGTTACAGCACCCCTAAAAGCTGTGGCCTTTGGGAGTGAGTGGTGCATAAGAAGTGGGCAGAGGCCAGGGAAGGAATTCCACAGCCACCCAGGCCCCCTGTTGCCTGCGTCCCCCTCCTGTAATTCCTTTAACCTCCTGGGCAGAGGGCAGCCTCTGGGGGAGTGTGCTGCCCGCTGACAGTCCAAGAGTATGGACCCCTTCGTAACTCACTGGACAATTATAAAGCAGCATACGAATGAGGTAAACCTTGCACATCTGTGAGGCCAGCTGAGCTGCTCCTGGGACCGTGTCGTAAGAGACTCTAAACTTCAGATCTTTCAGCCTCTGTGTGTGGATACAGATTGGCCGCTCACTTATCTGGTTGTCCAGTGATGGGCCAAGCACTACAATAAGTGTGGCAGAAAGTGCTAGAATTATGCACAAGGTACACTCCTTGTCCACCAGGACCCTCTCCTCTAAGCAGAGAGAAGACAGGGATTCAATTAAGCCCAAACCTGGGAGACTGAACATATGAGTGGTAAACCCTCGGGGGCGGGGGGGAGAGAGAATAGGCTGGGAGTTATTTCCAGTTCATTGCTTGAACATCCCATCGTCAAGGATGCCTTCCTGACTTCCTAGATGAGGCAAATTTTGCTGTAATATATTCCCCTTGCACCTTGTGCTTGCCCTTTATAATACAATTTACCATAGAATTTAATAGCAAAACCCAACAGTTATTGACTGCTTCCTAAGTGTGTTACTTGCAATGATTTATTTAGACCTTTCAACAATCCTGGAAGAGGTACTGCTATTAGCCCATTCTACAGATGAGGAAACCGAGGCTCAAGTTGGTCAAGTGACTTCCTCCAAGCTGTACAGCCTAGAAGCAGCCAAGTCAGGCTCCACAGCCCGGACAACTGGTCTCCAAATCCCTCCCTCTCCATATTCCCAACTTCCTGTGGCCAATGTCCATCCCGCTTCTAGATGGTAGGTTGATAAGGGCACGGACCCCACCTGCTGTGTTCATCCTCTACCTGTGGCACTGAGCACAGTGCACTTGAGAGATGCTCAATAGAGGTCTGATGAATGAATGTGCAAATGAATGGACATTGAAGCTGGGGGGATCAGAACAGGAAGAGCGAGGTCACGGAGACGGTCACAATTTGGAATTTGGGATTCTTCAGCATGCCTGACCACCTCCCCTTCCTTTTTCCCCCTGTTTGCCAGATGTGCTGCTTCTTTATCCTTCTCTCGACATTCCAATAAAGGGCACCAGGTCCACTGACCCCTTGCTTGGTCAGTGACAGATGGGCGCGCAGAGGCAGCTGGGAGCTGCCTGAGTTTATCTCAGAGCCGGAGAGGTGGAGGGGGTCACCTAGCAGGCTGAAGCCAACTGTCGTCTTAAAGGCACAGAGCTGGGCAGAGTTTTGCCGCTCAGCACAACAGAGGCCCTGCTTTTGGAGGGAGACTGATAAACAACGGCCCCACAGCTTAACGGGATTGAAATATGATGCTATTCAAAGGGAATGTCAAAAGGATTAATAGCCCATCTCCTCCTAGCCTGGTGCTAACGCCTCAAGTTAAAATCACACTTAGCCTGCATGCCACATTTTAAATCTTCTCCATTAAGTGCAGGCCATCACCACCACAGCGTGGGGCAGGCTCTCGGGCCCCTCTGTGCATTAGTACCATTCTTCAGTGGGGTCTTTTTAATGGAGACCCAGTCGAGCTCCTGGATGGCAGGCACAACTCAACATGCTGAATCCAGAAATGAATATCTGGTCCCTATCCTGGAACGCACTTCTGGACCGATCCCCAAACACTCAAGAAAAACAGGGTGTCTCCGAAAATACGGTGACAATTGTAGACTCTGTTGAACACGAAGTGACGCGCATGACCAGAACTGAACCCTTCCACCCCCCCCCCCACAGATTTGTAGGTGGTGGTGTGTGGGGGTGGGGGGAGAGGGAGAATCAGGGTAAGGGGGGTGGAGCAGGATAGTGAAATAAAGAGAATGTAAGGGGCGCTTGGGTGGCTCAGTCGGTTAAGCGTCCGACTCTTGATTTTGGCTCAGGTCATGATCTCGAGGTTTGTGAGGTCGAATCCTGTGTTGGGCTCCATGCTGACAGTGGACAGCCTGCTTGGGAGTCTCTCTCTCCCTCTCTCTCTTTCTCTCTGCCCCTCCCCCCTCAAAATAAATAAATAAACACTTAAAAAAAGAAAAGAAAAGACAGAAAATCTAAGCCATCCAAGGGCAGGTTAAATAATACAGGACAAGTCCAGCACCCGTAGGTTCAAGAGTTTCACTCTCCAACATGAGGATATTCCTTTCGGAGTGGGAGTCCTCAAATGCAGATGGGACCCAGAGGTGACAGTTCTCCAGGGGGCCTACTGCCTAACAGTGTGCAGTCCTGACGTTTGGAATGACAGCCACGAGGCTTCCTCGCTTCTTGGTGGGAAGAAATGATGAATTCAGCTATCCTTCCCTTACCACCCGCGGACAAACAACTACCTCTCTTGCTCAGGGGTTTTATTTTTCCCCTGAGCTTTACTGAGGTATGACCGATCAAAATAGATACAGACACAGATACAGATATAGATACAGATAGATGTTTTTAAAAGAATTATAGATATTGAAGGCGTACAAAACGATGTTTTGATAGACATATGCATTGTGAAATAATGACCGCCATTGAGCTATTTAACATACCCTTCACCTGGTATGGTGTCCTTTTTGTGTGTGATGAGAACACCCGAGGTCTACTCTCTAAGCAAAATTTCAAGTACACATTATTTTTAACTACAGTCGCGATGCTATAAATGATGTCTCCAGAAACTTGTCATCTTATAACCGAAAGTTTGTACTGTTTGACCAACATCTCCCCTCTTCCTGCACCTCTAGCCCCTGGCAACCACCACCCTACTCTCTGTTACTGGGAGTTCCTTTTTGTTTTTTTTGAGAGAGAGAGAGAGAGAGGAAGAGAGAAGGCACAAGCGAGCAAGGGGCAGAGAAAGAGAATCCTATGAGGGACAGAGAGAGAAAGAGAGAGGGAGAGGGAGAGAGAGAGACAGAGAGAGAAGCAGGGCTCACCTGATGCGGGGCTCGAACTCATGAACCATGAGATCATGACCTGAGCAGAAGTCAGATACTTAACAACTGAGCCAATGAGGCACCCCCACCTTTCTTTTTCAGATTCCATATATAAATGATACCATTTGTCTTTCTCTGGCTTATTTCACTTAGCATAACCTCCTCCAGGTTCATCCATGTGGTTGCTCATGGCAGGATTTCCTTTTTTAAGGCTGAATTATAAACGTGTTTATACATATGTACACGTGTATATATATACACATATATATGTATGTATGTATGTATGTATATGTATATATATGCGTGTATATGTATCTATGTATAAACACATGTATGTATAAATATATGTGACTATGTTATTTTCTTTATCTATTCATCTGTCCACAGTCCCTTAGGTTGCTCCCTTATTATGGCTACAAAGTTTCAATGGACACGAGAGGGCAACCATCTTCCTGAGACAGTGACTTTATTTCCTTTGGATAAATACCCAGAAGTGGGATTGTGGAACACGTGGTTCTATTTTTAATTTTTGGAGGAACCTCCAAACTATTTTCCACAGCGGCTGCACCAGTTTGCATTCTCACCAACAGTGCGAGAGGGTTCCCCTTTCTCCACATCCTCGCCAACACTATAATTTCTTGTCTTTTTGATTTTAGCCGTCCCGACAGGTGTGAGGTGGTGTTTCACTGGGTTCTGATTCACATTTCCCTGATGATGAGTTAGGCCGAGCATCTTCTCATGTCCCTTTTGCCCATCTGTGTGTCTTCTTCAGAAAAACGTCTATTCAAGTCCTTTGCCCATTTTTTAAGCACGTTTTTGATTTTTTGCTAATGACTCATGGGAATTGTATTTTGGATATTAACCCCTTATCAGATATATGGTTTGCAAATGGCTTCTCCGATTCCGCAGGCTCCCTTTTCATTTTGTTGATGGTTTCCTCTGCTCCGCAGAAACTTTTTCGTTGGACGTGGTCCCACTTGTTAACTTTTGCTTTTGTTCCCTGTGTTCCAGCTGTCAAATCCAAAAAGTCATCGCCAAGACCAATGTCAAAGAGCTTTCCCCCTAATGTTTTCTTCTACAGGCTGGTTTTTAAAAAATGTTTATTTATTTTTGAGAGACAGAGAGAGACAGAGCACGAGTGGGGAAGGAGCAGAGAGGGAGGGAGACACAGAATCCAAAGCAGGCTCCAGGGTCTGAGCTGTCAGCACAGAGCCCGACGTGGGGCTCAAACCCACGAACCACGAGATCACGACCTGAGCAGAAGTCAGCGCTTAAGGACTGAGCCACCCAGGTGCCCCCAGGCTGTTTTGTTAAGAGAGGCCACTAGTAAGGAGGTGATTGCGAGGCAGACAGTTCTGTTGTATCCAAGGGTAAGGACTAAACCAATTCAAGGACCGTTGCTCTTTGGGGGAAGGGAGACATCACCATTCCCACCTAACCTCGCAAACCAGCCTGGACCTTTCAGACACCAAAGTCAAAGTCAAGGGTAGTTACTTAGTGACCCAAGCAGAGACACATCCCCATTCCCTTTAAAAATGACCCTTGGTAAGATCAACCTGATGTCAACACCGGAATAAGGAACTGACAGAGGTACATGAACTCAGGCAGTCTGGATC
Source organism: Prionailurus bengalensis (assembly GCF_016509475.1). Taxonomy (NCBI): domain Eukaryota; kingdom Metazoa; phylum Chordata; class Mammalia; order Carnivora; family Felidae; genus Prionailurus; species Prionailurus bengalensis. Next base: position 10,552,058 of record NC_057345.1, on the reverse strand, counting down.
TAACACGTGCTCCGCACCTGGCTCATCTCATGGCGGGCTCTCCATAAAGAGAATCAATAGCGGTTATGCTTAAAGATGAAGACAGCAGAACCCCATAAACCCAGAGTTAATTTCTGTTAAAATTTTATCTGTTCTTCCATACATGCATTGAAAGACATCTGGAAACATGAGTGTGTGTGTGTGTGTGTGTGTGTGTGTGTATTATAAATACATACTGTTCTTCCACACATGCATTGAAAGACATCTGGAAACATGAATGTGTGTGTGTGTGTGTATTATAAATACATACTATAATATATATGCAAAAAACTATACAAATAACATACATGTACATTTTATATATATACATGTTGTGCATGTATACTCACACAGTTTGTGTGTCTGTGCACACACACACACAGATGAGATCACAGTACACATACCTGCTTGCTTTGCTCATCAATACACTGTGAGCATATTTAATGAATTGGCCACATATTTCTGAGACACCTAGACGTAAAGTGCAAAATCAGGATTTTTTCCCCTGCCCCCGCCTAAAATTTGAAAGTACTGAGCTATCCATCAAGAGTCCACAATTCCCAAAGCTCTAAAAAATTTAACATTCAGTTAAATATCTAAGTCAGCTCTTGCTCTGTCAGCAGAGTAATCCCTAGTCATGACTAAAAATTATATATTTGCCTTTAATTGCCACATCATTATCCCTATACACCTGAGATATAAATGTAAATTCAATATTAGCTATTAAAATATGCATTTGTTTCCTAAATGGCCTTATCCAGCAAATGACTCTGCAAAATTAGGAAGAATAATAATGGATCAGGAGTGAAGAATAATAACCAGGTATCCCAACATCGCTGTAAATCACCACGTACATCCCTGTGTGTGTGTGTGTGTGTGTGTGTGTGTGTGTGTGTGTGTGCGCGCGCACGGGGGGGTGGGTGGGGGGGGAGTGTAATTATACAAAAATAAGATAAACCACAGTGCAGCCTCTGGAGTCTGCCTCCTTGAATGAATTATGGATATTAGAGGCCTATCTAAGGCAAAGTTATTAAGGAGTTTTATGGCTGGTATACAATGGGAGTCTGCAGAAAAGAATCCTGTCCTGCTAAGAAAGGGCTTTGGGTGTGTTTTAGAAACAGGATTCCTTCCTGGCGAACGGCTCTGGCCAAAGCCAGAAGGTGACCTTCCTCTCTTTGATCTAAAAGAACAGGAAAAGGAGAAAGAGCGTGAAGGAAACCCTCTTACACCTGCAGGGGCTGCTGTCACCCCGAGTCAGTCAGGCAGGCCATGAATGACTTTGGTGACAAGGAGGGAGCCCGTCCGATGTTCCTTCCATTTCAGATCGGCCTTGGAGGATTCCCCACTAGGTCTGCAGCACGAATACCTAACTGTGCTGTGTTCTCTCTCTCCCGATGTCTACTACAGTTTTGTGGCCCCTGGAAGTCCTGGGCTTCCAGATAAAAACATGGGATGACCGTCTCATGGTTCCTCGTCACATGGGACTGAGAGGAGTGTACGTTTCCAGGGCCTTGTACATTACGAGCACTTGAGGAAGAGAAGACAGGAAGGAACCCCAGCAGACCCGCGGATGCATAATTCACGTCAAGGGCTGCAGCTGTCCCACGTGACAAGCCTCCTGGATGAAACGTGTAGCCAGCCTTCGTTTGTTCATAGAGGGCACCCGTTCATCCTACTGTAGAAAGTGATGGTGTCAACGTGGCAGGCGGGTTGCTTGGGCCAGAAAGGGACGTTTCTGCCGCCAGAGAGCGGGGTCTCCGGAATCCCATCCGACGTTGAAAACCTACTTTGTCAACACGCAGTCAGCTTTGGAGGGGAAGCCTCCACCATCCAGAGAGCTGGTGTCCCAGAGAGAAGCTGGAGACCCTGCAGGCACTCTGCTGCCACTCTGTCTAAGGAGAACAACCCCACGACATCCCGTTCTCTTGCTCAGTGACCCACCTGCCTGGCTGTGCATGTAGCGACTGTTTGGCACTAGCTGGTCTCGACGGGTTCCCTGCCATCGGAGGGTCTCACCATGCCCTCTGCCCCCCGGAACGGGCTGAACCCCGTGAACCGAAGCGTCTGCACATCCCCGCCGGGGCCTAATCAGTCCCGAAGGACTGGGCTCTTGTGCAGCTCCTTGCCACCTGCCGAGGCGGGCTGAGATGACGTTCCAGGCTCTGGGCTGCTGGGAGGGCCCTGCACCTGTTCCTTTCTCTTCGTGGCCACTGTAGGTTTTCACCGGGACAACAACTCCCGGCTCTTCCAGGCAAGGTCAGCTGGGTCCTGCCGAGGAGCAAAGCAGGCTGAAGTGCCCTCTTGGCGTTTCACTTATTATCAGCTGTCTAAAACCCCCGGCCGCCTCAGAAGCAGACACTCCAATGGCAAACGTGTTGTTGGGCGACAAAGTGCTTCCACGCCATCAACGTCCTCCAGCAGCTTTGCCCAGACCTCACCCCAGAGGTGAGCTCCTGCAAGAGGCCTGTCCTACAATCAGAAGTGGGTGGGGAGAGGGGATGTCACTCCTTCTGGTGGCCGTCACTTGCATGTGAGTCGCCCGCCAGACCAGGTCCTGAGCAGATCTCCGTTTGTTAAGTTTCACAGACTCTGATACACAAAACGCAGAACGGTTTCGCCTACAAACTCTCGTCGGCATTTCTTTTTAAAGAAAAAGTTATCTTGCCCAAACACGTGCATCATCTGTGCTATCCTGCACGGAGAATAACAAATAACAGCATCCACGAACCTGGGACGTGACGAACTCCCGAATGGTCAGAACCCTTGGTGAGGGCCGCACCCGTGCGTGCCTCCAGCTGCGGGCAATCTTGTCGGGTTTCCTTTTTGTGCTAAGATTCCTCCACTGAGATGAAATGGAATCAAAGAATCGCACTGAGCAGCCACTCCGGCTGCCACGGTATTTTCTACTTACGTGTGTTTTCTACTCGCTTGTGCCATATTCGACTTATTTGCTCCCACACGGATTTTAACCACTAGACGTTGGAGGGCAGGGGTCTCGTTCTAGTCTCCCTGGGGTCTGCCCGGGGGGGACACGCTGCCTGGCCCGTGATGGGTGTTTCCATACTCGTTCGATAGCAATATACCGAGCTCCGGTTCCATGCCAGCCACTGAGGGACACGGCGATGAGCAGGGCAGCTACCGCCTCTGCACTTGCTTTTAATAAATGAGGAGCAGGCTGGGGAAGGAAAGTGCCCAGGGCCATGCAGCTGGAATGAGACCCAGCCCGCTGTTTTTCTTCCCAAGCCCGACTGGCTAGAACACCACTTGGCATGTGGAGAGCCCCTCGGTGAGACTGTCTCTTTGGTGCCAAAGGCTGGGAATGAAGACGGGTAAAAGCAGGGGCACACAGTAGCAGCAAACGATCCCAGGAGAAGAGACGTGTCCAGGTTGTGGGTGTGGGTAAGAGGCAGACCGGGGCCGGCCTATTCCGACATCAGCGGCAGGACATCAGGTCCCTGGCCACCTCCCCGCAGCGGGGCGCTGAAGAACTCCAGCACAGGTCCTTGGCACTGGGCCAGCGTGCCGACTTCGGTCTTCATGCTGGAGCTGAAGAGAATAATTCTTGCCTCTTGGGTTTGCATAATTAAAACCGAAGAGCTGAATTTGTCTATCAAGTTAAGCCCCGTGAAAATGCATAGAACACCCTTAAAACATGACTCATTATTACACAGATAAGTCACGCCGGGCTCCTGCCTCCACCTTGCCGCTGAGTCCCCGACGCACGACGCAGGTAAGGCCAGCATCCCGGGGTCAAGTCCCAGCCCCTTGGCAAGACCCAGAGGCCCCGCTGGGTGGAAATCTGTCTCCATCTCCAGGCTGCTCGTCCCCTGCTTCTGTCCTACATCCTGGCCTCAGCTGACTCCCTGAAGCTCTTCTCATCCACCACTTGTGTTTCGCCTTTGGCCTTGGCTCAGGCCACCTACGGCGCCACAGTTCCGCCTTCTCTCCTTGGCCAATCCACAGTCATCCTTCTCAACTCAGCTCAGGCATCGCCTCCTCTGGGTGTTTGTTAACAGGCCCAAACCCTGCACACGAAGGTGGAGAAGCTGTCCACCCTCTGGGCTCCTGTAAGGCCCTTTATGTACTTCCCCCGTGGCACACGCCATGTGCCTGCTGACTCACCCCTCTCGTCCGATAAAGGGGTCATGCCTGAGTCCTATAACCGCGATAGCCCAGCGCTCGACCACAGCAGGCATGCGACGCGTATGTTAAATGAATGCGCCTTCAATCCAGCGTCACAGAAAGCTGCCATTTTGATACCGAAGCAATTACCATACCAGCCAACTTGCCAACTGGTATTTCCTTTGAGAACAAGCACACAAAACCCCGGTAAAAATCAGGAAGGCTATTTTGCATGCTGGGAACCACAGTGTAAGTTGATCAATCTGCCGTTCCAAGGGGAGCAAGAACTGAACCGCCTTATAAGAGCTGCATGCCAGCCAATCCCATATTTGTCTATTGATGGGTCTCCAGACACCTCTCATTGAACCAGTGCTCTTGGGGTGAGCTCTCTTTCCTAGCCACCTCTGCAGGGAGTTCCACAGAAAATGGAAGAAGAAACCCAGCCAGTCCGAGGGTTGTTAATAGCTTAGTTAATAAGCTCTGCTTGGGTGAAAGCTTTTCGCTCTTCCCCTCAAACAGATTTCTAGTTAGAGCCTAGTCTCAGGCACTCGGGACCACCATGGAAGCCTTGGTGACCCCCCAGCCTGAGCTTCTCCACTGTCTGATTCCTGTCGCTGTCAAAATCCCAAACCTGGAGGTCTCTGGAGAGCCAAGGCCAGTATCAGGGCCTTTCCTCCATGCCTCCACATATTGCCCTGATATTGGGCAAAGCAGAGAGAGACTGCCCAGAATTCCTGGTAGGACATCTTTGCTAGAAGGTGAAGGGGGGGGGGGGGCGCTGACTTTGCTATGAGTTTTCAGGTGTTCCCATGGTCTATAAGCTGTGGAAGCTCATTAATGTCAAAAGAAGTTAAGAAAAGGTAGGATAAAGGTATCATTTCCCCTTTTCCATGAAGGAAGCTCCCAGACTGGGGAGGAGAAGAACCACATATATTTGCCTGGGGTCTCTCTGGGCAATGTGGGATGGCGTCGGCCCCAAGAAATTGGTCAGACCGAAGCAGGTGCGCTTAGACACACCTGGAAGCTGCGCCAGGCTGGGATCGGTGGGGGGCAGTGCAGGGCCAAGACGGAGATCCCCTCATTCAAGTTCTGCCACTTACTGACTGTGGGGCCTTGAGGAATTAACCTAGCCGTTTTGGGGTTCGTCACTTCCATTCAACAAAATGGGAATAATGCCAACCTCACGGTGTTGTGAAAACTGAATACACACACACACACACACACACACACACACACCACACCCACAATTCATCATCTGTGCCTTCCAGCTTGCGTTTCTTTAAAAGGAGAAATGACCACCCCTTCTGGAATTCTGTGGTTCTTCCTCCCCCTGCCATCATCTTCCACAGCTGTCATGACATACCTAATTGAACGGCATTTTTTACGATCAGCTTTACTCCCATCAAGTCTTCACCTTAGTGTCATTAGACGACTGCACATTTAACATTCAAGGGAGCTTCGTTACATGACTGGATAGATGGCATAAACGGGTTTGGACACAAATGCAAGGGACTCTTAGCCAGCAAATGACCTGACTGCTTGGAGCAGAGGTGCCCAGGCATGGTGATGGATGGACTGCTGACCATGAGCGTCCAACAGACCCTGAGCCTCTGTGGAGGACACCGTCAGTTACACTGCCCGTACACCCTTGCCCTTAGCACATGGGTGCACACTGGCCTGACTTCCAACTGCCAACGCCTTCATTTCTTTGCCTTCCCTTAGCACCAGAGCTCACTTTGCTGCCAGAGGTGCCACAAAACTATGGGAATCCTTACACCAGTGACTGCTGGGAACTGGTGAATACATACCCCGGCTCCCTCCCCTATAAGGTTGGGAGTCTAACCCTGGGTTTCTCCGGTTAAGCTCCAGTCTGCTACAGAGGTAACTGGTTTGGATGCTTGGACTTCCTGGCTGCTTTCCCTTCCTGACATCTTCCTGGTGCCCCCTTTACCTCCTAGATAAACTATATGCTCTTGAATCCTCGATTCCATTTGCCTCGGAGGAGCCCAAACTAAGACAGTATCCGATGTGAAGTTTTACTCCGGAGATGGAGAACACAGGACAATGTGGTGCGTTAGTTACTTGAAGGTCACCATACATACAATCCCCGTCTCCCAAAGATGTCCTCATCCTAATCCCTGGAACTTAGGCATATGTTACTTTACAGAGTAAGAGGGACTCTGCAGATATGATTAAATCCAAATATCTTGAGGTGGATCTGATGTAGTTGCAAGAGTCCCTGTAAGAGGGAGGCAGTAGAGTCAGAGTGCGGAGAAGACCATGTGACAAGAGGAGCCGTGGCGAACAGAGCTGGAAAAGAACGATGCTACCATTGGCTCCGAAGATGGAGGAAAGGGCCATGAGCCAAGGCACAGAGGGAAAGACAAGGGAAGAGATGCTCCCCCGGAGCCTCCAGAAGGAATCGGTTCTGCTCCACCATGATTCTAGCCCCATCGGTTACATTTTGGACTTCTGACTTCCAGACCCATAAGAGAATAAATCTGGGTTGTTGTGAGCCACTGAGGTTATGGCAGTCTGTTATAGTAGCAGCAGAAAACTAGTCCACCATCAAATCAGTGCATCACTTTTAGCGGATGCCATCTATCCCCATTTTGCAGATGGGAACACCGTCACTCGGGGGTGGAACGGCTTGCCTCTGAGGTCAAAGAGTGGCAGAGTTGGGATCAAACTCAGTCTGTCCAACCTTCGCAATTAATTCTCTTCCACCCACAACCCCAACATTGATTCTAAGAGGCCAGCTTGTAAAGCCATTACCCTGGGGTTGGTTTTCCTGTGTCTACAATGCCATTAAAAGGTTCTGCAAACAAGAAACTCGTCAAGCCTTGCAAAGATGATAGGAGAAGCTCACAGCACTTGACACAGGGCCAGAGCCTAACTCAGGACTCATGTAATAAAACCTGCTTTACGGGCGCCTGGTTGGCTCAGCTGGTTAAGCAACCCACTCTCAATTTCAGCTCAGGTCATGATCTCACAGTTCGTGGAATCCAGCCCCTGTTGGGCTCTGCCCTAACAGTGTAGAGCCTCGTTGGGATTCTCTCTCTCTCTACCCCTCCCCCACTTGTGCACTCGCTTTCTCGGGCTCTCAAAATAAATAAACAAACATGAAAAAAGTTAATAAAAATAAAACCTGCTTAGATGAAGCCCAAGACAGATTCACTGATTTTATTCTTTTTTTTTTTTTTGAGGGTGGGGGGGGGAGGGTCAGAGAGAGAGGTATGTGTGTATGTCGGGGGGGGGGTGGATAAGAGAGAGAAAGAGAGAGAGAAGAGAGAGAGAGAGAGAGAGAGAGAGAGAGAGAGAGAGAGAGAGAGAGAGAATCTTAAGCAGGCTACATGCCCAGCACGGAGCCCAACTTGGGACTCAATCTAAAAACCCTGGGATCATGACCTGAGCTGAAATCAAGAGTCAGATGTTTAACCGACCGAGCCACCCAGGTTCTCCATGCTAATTCTATTCTAGAGCGAAGTGGGCCAGCCAAGACGCCATACAGAAAACAACTGTTACCATACTTCAGAAGAAACACAAATGCTCCACTGAGCAAAAGAAATGAAATTTGAGGTCTAGCGGCCAAGGAGCATCCACCAGTGGGATGCGGGTAGGAAGTCTTTGCACCATGTCTCCGCATGAATAGCCCATGAATACAGCGTGTGCGTGTGTGTGTGTGTGTGTGTGTGTGTGAGACCTACACATCCTCTTTGGGACAGGCCACGACTGTCCAGTGTGGGTGACAGTGTTTCAATTGCAGCTTTGATTGTTTCTTCGCATTCCTGGAGAAACTCAGCGCCCAGGAAGTTACACTCCGCCCGCTATTCTCAGGTTGGTTCCCCCCTGCGGAGACGCCCGGCGGCTCTCAGCTCCCGCGAAGGTGCTGCGGTCACAGTCAATGCGGCTTTCGGCTCGCATTTCCTCTCTCCCATCACGCATCCCGCGGGTGCCTCCTCTCAGATCTGACCGGAAACGTGCAGGATGTCCGATAGGACAAAGCGGGTTTTAAAACAGCCACAGGAAATAAAAAAACAAAGAGATCTCCTTCTAGACTCTGGTATGAACTGTTCTGGGAGAAGAAGCGGAGAGAAGATTTTAACGGACTCACTGGGAAACCAGTTCAAATGAGAGAAAATAGGTGCCGATGGTGGCGGGCGAGCGGCTGACAGTCCCGATGCGTTCCGTCTTTTACGGGACAAACGACGGTGAAATCCACCTTGCGCCGAGTCACCTGCATTTTGAGGTCTCCTGGACCTAGGATGTCGTGAGCGGTGACACAGCCAAACATGCCCTGGGTGAGTAAGGGAAGAATTTATTACACAGCTTCTGGGTCGGGTAATTGTACGTTCTTTTTACGACTCTTTGTGTTAAATGAAATTTTTTCTCTGTGAAAAAATACAAGGACAAAGTGTGGTCTATAACACACAGTGGAGTATTATTCAGCCTTAAAAAAGGAAGGGCATTCTGACATGTGCTACAGCATGGCTGGACCTTGCTGGCTAAGTGAAATAAGCCAGCCACAGAAAGGATAGATATTGTTTGATTCCACTTACACAGGGTACTTAGAGTGGTCCGAGTTATAGAAACAGAGGGTGGAATGATGGATACTAGTGGCTGGAGGAGGAGAATGGGGAGTTGGTGCTTCATGGGGACAGTTTCTTTCTTTTTAAAAAACGTTTATTTATTTTTGAGAGAGAGAGAGAGAGAGAGAGAGAGAGAGAGAGAGAGGAGGGGCAGAGAGAGAGAGGGAGACACAGAATCCAAAGCAGCCTCCAGGCTCCGAGCCATCAGCACAGAGCCCGACGCAGGGCTCGAACTCACGAACTGCAAGATCATGACCTGGGCTGAAGTCGGACGCTTAACCGACTGAGCCGCTCAGGCGCCCCTCATAGGCACAGAGTTTCAATGTTGCAGGATGAAAAGAGTTCTGGAGATGGATGGTGGCCACGAACGTGTTTAATGCCATTGAGCTGCACGCTTAAGAATGGCTAAAATGGTAACATTTTATGTCCTGAGTATTTTACCACACACACAAAAAATATGTAACAACTTCAAGAAGCATACTAGCGCTGAAACGGAGCTGTGGGATTTGGGAGCTGAAAGGGATCACAGTCATGAGCTGGTCAGTCCAGAGTTTCTACAATGTCAGTGTTGCAACAGATCAGTCAGGGGCGACCCAGGCATTCCAGGCCTAGTATTCACCCAGGAGAAGCGAAAACCTAATTCGACAAAAGACTTGCATACAAATGTCTGTAGGAGCTTTGTTCACAAGAGTCTAAAACTGGAACCGATCCAAATGTCCGTCAATAGATCAGATAAACTAATTGCGGTTATATCGGTACAATTTAGTAATCCTCAGTGATAAAATGAATGAATATGGAACGCACAACACCTTGGATAAATCCCAAAAATATTTTTCTGAGTGAAGGCAGCCAGATATGAGAGCATAGCTATTGTAGGATCCATGGCTGTAAACGACAAAACTGATCTCTATTGATGGAACTCACAACGGTGGTTGCATGGGAGGAGGGCAGTGTGGGAATTTTCTAGGGTGATAGACATACTTGATATCTCCATAGGAGTGTGGATTATATGGGGCGCCTGGGCGGTTCAGTCGGGTAAGCGGCAGACTCTCGATGCTGGCTCTGGTCATGATCTCGAAGTCGCGAGATCAAACCTCATGTCAGGCTCCGTGCTGAGTGTGGAGCCCGCTTGGGATTCTCTCTCTCCCTCTGCCCCTCCCCCCAACTCACGAGCTCCCTCTCTCTCTCTCAAAATAAATCAACGAACATTAAAAGAAAGAAGTATGGATTACATGAGTGTGTGCATTTATCAGAACTCATCACACCGTATACCCAAGATCTGTGCACTTCAACTGCACGTGAGTTACCTTACAATCTTTAAGGAGGATAATTTTACAGAGTCACTCAGGGAGCTTATCAAGAATACCGTGCCCCCCCCCCCCCCCCCCCCCCGCCCCAGAGCTTCTGGTTGAGTTGGCCCACAGCGGGAGTCAGCCTCCGAAGGCTTCAAATATCCACAGGCCAGTTGTATGGCCAACTGGCTGTCAGCCACCCCACTCCCTCCTGCCATGTTGGTCTTGAGGTCTTGAGACAGGAATGCCTTCCCACAGCCCCTTCTCCCTGCATCCTTCACCCTGGAAGGTGCTGCCTTGGACCTCGGCTCACAGAGCACAAGTCACTTCTCAGGTGTGCTCAGTAATACCAGACCAAGTCCTTTCTTAGGCAGAGGGCAGGAATGAGGTCCTTAGGAGTGCAAACTGGGGAGCCTGACTGCCCGGGTTCAAACCCCAACGCCTCTCTGACTAAGCTAAGGAACCTCGGGCAAGTCCGTATGCCTCAGTTGTCTTATCTTAGCCCTCCCAGGATTAGCTAATTCCTAGAGACAGCAAACAGCTAGCCTGTGAGCCTGCCTTTGACATGCACACCAACCAAGCCAAGGTCCACACCCCCAACCAGCTCCTTTATCAAACCCTGACAAAGCAAGCCAATGTTTCCCTTGACCGGAATTGCGCCAGGGTCAGGAACCAGACAACCGGGACCACCAGGACTGTCCAGAGCCCCCCCCCCCCCATTATTCAGATTTTGCAGTCCTAAGCTTATTTACCCTACCTTACCTATCCGTTCTGAGAATACCCCAGTAAACGCTCTGGCCTGTGCTTTCTCCTTGCCCCCTTCTCCCTCCTGACTTGGTACTTCCCCATGTGGCCCTGGACGGTGTGGCCTTTTCTCCCTCTTCTTTTGGGAACTACGAATCACAACAACCTTTTCAATAGCAATCACCTCCTGGTCTCTTGGCTTTACCAAACCCGTATAAACCCCCAAGTCCAGGTGCACTTTAATCCAAGCATGGAAAGAGTGCCCGGCACATAGCAGGTCTGCGAAAGGTTGAGTTTACGCGTGAACAGAATGTCTTGCTACTTTTTCACGGCACTCACCGCAACGTGTGATCATATGTTTGGGGGATTCTTTGGTTAACACGTGTCTCATTAGCCTCTCAGCTTTTTTTTTTTTTTTTAATTTTTTTTTTAACGTTTATTTAATTTTGAGAGAGAGAGAGACAGAGCATGAACAGGGGAGGAGCAGAGAGAGAGGGAGACACAGAATCTGAAACAGGCTCTAGGCTCTGAGCTGTCAGCACAGAGCCCGACATGGGGCTCGAACTCACGGACTGTGAGATCGTGACCTGAGCCGAAGTCAGCCGCCCAACCGACCAAGCCACCCAGGCGCCCCAGCCTCTCAGCTTTGAGAAGGAAGGCTGATATCCAGTTTCTTATTCACTATTACACCACCAGCTTCTAGCCAAGGACCAGACAGAGACTTGACTGATGACGGAGGATGCACTGGTTTTGCAGTCGAGCACCCTCCCTTAGTAGGCAGTGAAGTCTAAGCCCGGGGTGGGGGTGTGACGACTCATCAAATCCCACAGCCCGTTTGAGGTGGAGCTAAGGTGTCAGGGCCCCTCGACCCTCAAGGTCCCTTCCCCCATACCAGGCAGTCCCCCCGAAAACCTGTGAGCAGTTCACGTCCCTCGAACATCCCTGTCTGCACATGCTGAAGCTGCGTGGGTGTTCAAGAAGTTCTGGAATGTCTCCTTGCCGGGCTGCGGTCCTTTGCACACCCCACTGACCTTGTTTTCGGTCATTGTACACATACGTGCCTACACACAGATACATACACATATAACATACGCACATATATGTATTTTCCTGTCGCAGCTTTTTGACGTATTGGTGTAGACCTTGAAACTATTGTAGGCTTGGCAGGCCATGTCCTGATCCCACTTCATAGATGGGAGCTGGCTCACGGGATCCTAATCGATGATTCCTACGAGCGGCCTCCTCACATATGACGTAATTGCAACGCTGAATCTCAGCTCTTCCCGGAGGGAAGCCTGGAGTAACTTCCCTCGGCTTCAGGGTAGTGGGTGGCTGTCATCACCAAGGCCTGGGAATCTTAGGGCCTGTCATCAACTCTCGGAGTTCTTGGATTCCACTCCCAAGCCCCCAAGCCAGAGAGACCAGCTGCTGGTCTCAGGGGTGAGCAATTCATAAGCCAGCTGACTTCTGCAGCTTGAAAGGGTCACTTAGGTTGACCGTGGAGATATGTCTGCCTTTCCAACGGGAGTCTTGGGTATCACCCTTCAAGTTCCAAGAATCATTTTAATGGTGGCCAGGTCTCCAAAAAATAAGACATGTAATTATCCCCACATGTCCCTGAACCCAAGAGACAGCGGCATGGGGTTGAAGAAAGGGCCTAGGTCTTGGGGTTTGGGTCCCAGTCAGGCCTTCAGCCACCCTTTGACCTTGGTCATACGATTCAATTTCTTAGGTTCTCAGCCTTCTTTACAAAATAAAGACGATAAGGTCTGTTATGTGAAGCAAGACATGCAAAGCTCTTGTCACAGTGCCAGGCACACAGCAGGCACTAAATAAATGTTGAAATATGAAGACGATGCTGTCAGTGATGATAACACACCAGCTGAATGCAGCCTGACAGCTTACTTAGCCGCCTTCTCATACATTGTATGTATGTGTGTTTATTTATTTTGTCAGTGAGATATAATTCGTAGCGGAAAAAAAATATTTACACTTTTCAAGTATGTATTCAGCGATTTTCCGTCTATTCACAAAGTTGTGCAACCATCATCACTACATAATTTTCATCAGCCCCCAAAGAAATCCTGCACCTATTAGCAGTCACTCCACATTCTCCCCTCCCTCCAGCCCCTGGAAGCCGCTACTCTGCTCTCTGTCCCTGTGGATTTGCCTCTTCCGGGCATTTCGTAAGAATGGACTCCCGATACACAGCCTTTGTGTCTGGCTTGTTCACTTAGCATCATGTTTTCAAGGCCCGTCCATGTCGCGGTATGTGTTATTCCTTTTTATTGCCAAATAATATGCCATCGTAGGGATGTACCACTTGTGTTGATCCATTAATCAACCGAAGGACACCTGGGTCATCTCCGCTCTCTCGTGCCCATCCATTATTTTATTATCACAACCTTCCCTACAGGAGAACAGGGCAGGTATAATCTCACCCATCACAGAGATGGGAACAAAGGCTCAGGGAGGGGAAGTGACCTCTCTAAGGTCACTTGGCTGGCTGGACACATGCTAGGGATCAAGGTCAATCATCCTGACCAAGCTCAGTCAATGCCTCAGAGTGAGACAAGAAGGACCGGTGTTTTGTGTTTGTAGAAGGAATCCAACAGCATATTAAGATCATTTCAGCTTGGCCCTGCGGGCAGGGGAATGGGCATAATTAAAGATTATCGTGCTTTGTAACCCCAGCAGGGTAGTCAACAGCTGATTCCAAGTGGATTGGTGCCAGCATCTAAGAAGGGAAGACAGCTTAATCTTACTAACTAGAAAACCCAGGAAAAACCCAATCTCATGCTCAGGGCTTTGCCTGGGGACACCCAGGTTGCACGTGGTGGTCACCCTCCCCCCACCATTCCCGACAAGTCACATCAGATTCTCCTCCGCCTCCTTTGTATTTTTTGCCCCTTTTTAGCCCTCTTGTGCTCAGATCTGGAGGGGCTAAGCATACACGTGGCAGAGAGCAAAGCCAACAGGAAAGTCACCCACAATCAGGGGGAAAAAAAGGCAGCAATAACCCACAAGGCAAGAAGGGAGTCTCTCCTATCAAAGACAGGGCCGGAAATTCCTCTGCGAACGGTAACTCCTGGGAAGTTCCAAGTTCACATGCAATGAACAAACCATTATTGAGCACGAACTTTTATTCAGTATTCATTCACCAAAGTATTTATTCTGCACCCACTGTGTGCCAGGTCTGGAAGCATCAGAAGACAAAGTCAGAAGAAAACAGAGTCTGTCTCTGAGATTCAAATTCTCATGATGGAGACAGATCAAAGGTAGGAGGAAATAGAGAAAGTAATAAAGGAAGGAAATGAGGTTGGGGTGGGGGGGGGGCACAGTCAGTCTGCCCCGCTGGACTAGGTGCCACACCCACTGCTATAGGCATTGAGGACACAGTCACGAAAGGCCCAGGAGCATCTTCTAAGTGGAAGGACCACCGCAGCAGGAAAACCAGCTGAAGCAGGAGGGGAGGGTTTATGGGGAACATGCCCCAAAGTCCATACGGCCACCCACCACCTCTCTGGGCACCTCCTATACATGTCCAGGGGTCCCCCGAGGGCCCCTCGTGCTGCTGAGCATCTGTGCCTCACTCTGAAGATGTGACCTCCGGGGCCCCTTCACGGCTGCCCCTCCACCATCAGGTCAGGGTGTGACTGATCTTGCAGAATGAACACAGCACAGCCTGTGACGGGCTGTGGCTTTTGCTCTTGGCGGCCGTGATATCCCCAGAGGAGGAACAAACCAGCTATCTCAATGGGCTACACGAAATAGTGCAGTCCCACCACTCTGTCCAAGTAACTGACATCATGGGACGGACCCCAGTGCCGGTGTGGGGCACCTGGAAGGGAGGGAACACGGATGCCGTGATGAGAAAATCTCACTGAGAACATCTGCAGACAAAGTCATTTCCCAACTGATTTCGTGGGTTGTTTTTTTTTTTTAATCTTTTTTAATGTTTATTTGTTTTTGAGATACAGACAGAGCATGCGCGGGGGAGGGTCAGGGAGAGACGGAGACACAGAATCCAAAGCGGGGCCCAGGCTCTGAGCTGCCAGCACAGAGCCCGACGCGGGGCTCAAACTCAGGAGCCGTGAGATCATGACCTGAGCCGACGTTGGCTGCTTAACTGACTGAGCCACGCAGGCACTCCCCCAACTGATTTCATTTTTCATCCAAACCTCTGTCTAGCTCCAGCTAAGGACCCACTCACACCGCCATGGCGTGAGTGGACAGCAATATCCCCAAGTCAGCCTAGAACCAATGGCTGATACAGTCAGCCCCACGTCTCTGCTCAAGCTTCGAACTGCCCAGCTTGCCCTGGTGAGCAAAGAAGGCCCGGGGCTGCAGGAGTAATATCTACCTGGGGAGGTGACATCTACCTCCAGGGGGCAGAGACTGTTAAGGGAGAGGAGGGGTGTAAGTCCGGCACCTACAAAGTGCTCCTTCCCTCCCAAGTCCAGCACGAGCCTTGCTTTCAGCCGTGAGTCCACTAAGCTTATCACATCCCTACACAGCTGGCTCACGGTCCCGTGGTGACCACAGATGTATTTAGAGAGAACGTATTTTCCAGTTTTGCAGGCCAGATCTTCTTGGCATCCACCAGGGTTCACTTCTAGTTCTACTGTTCCCCTCAATGCTTCCTAATGAAGATACACAGATGATCTGCTGGAGAAGCCAGCAGATCAGGGCCAGTGACACAGGACCGGAGATGTGAACTGGAGAAATCCAGGCTCCGCTCTGGAGGTGGCCACCCGTCTGTCTACCTTTGAGCGAGTTTCTGCTCCTCTCCGAGGCTCTGTTTCCCCATCGAAAGATAAGAAGGCTGGATTGCATTGGTGGTTCTAGAACCTCCACGTGCGCAAGAATGGCCTGAGAAGCTGGTTGAAACTCACATCTGCGGGCATCGCCCCAGAGTTGGATTCGGTAGGTCTGGGGATGGGGCGAGGAAGTCTGCATTCTAATCAAGGTGCAGTGGTGAATCAGATCCATGGAGAGTGAGGACCACACTTGACAGACTCTGCACTCAATGAACCATAAGGGCCTTTTTAAGATTCTGAGTGTTGAGGGCCTCCTGGGTGGCTCAGTTGGTCAAGCATCCGACTCCTGATTTTGGCTCAGGTCATGATCTCACGGTTCGTGAGACGGAGGCCTGCGCCGGGCTCTGTGCCGACAGCGCCGAACCTGCTTCGGATTCTCTCTCCCGCTGTCTCGGCCCTTCTGCCTCCCAAAGTAAATAAACAAACTTTAAAAAAAAAAAAAAAAGATTCTGAATGTTAAAGCTGTTAGGGCTCCTCAGTCTGGCAAGAGGAAGCTCAAGGAAGAGGTGGGGAGGGGGGTGCTGGCCCCCCAAACTCAGGAGAGATTTGGTATGAAGATGCTGACTTGTGCGGATTCCTGGTGAGTTTTACTCACAAACACTCTGGCATCTCCTGCCTTCGTCTCCTTGGCTCACATCCCTGAGCCCGCCCGATGTGCAGTGGGGACTGACTACACGCCTCTCTCCTCCAGCTGCTGAAACTTGGGGGCTGGTCCTCAGAATCTGGAAAGGCCCTGCCTCCCCCACGTTCTGGATGTCAGGTATTCTTTAACCAAACTGCTTGCCTATCATGCATGCTTTTGTTCCAGCCGTCATCAGTTCCTACATCAAAATAATCAAATCGTCACGAGCTTGTGACTGCTGCTTCTGGGAAGGAGCACCTGGCCGCTGTGAAACCATTACCCGGGGCGTGGGAGAGGAGCTTTTCCGTGGATGGTAGGACAGCTCTGTGTCCCCTGCAGAATCTATCTCCAGCCGAGGCCTGGAAGCAGGGCTGGGAAACCTCAGGGCAGCGTAACTTGTTGCTGCCTCAGGTGGGAAGTCGGGGACAGCGGAGATGCTTTGGTGGGTCTCCCTCTCTTACAGCCTGAAGCCTCCAGCTCACAAGGATGCCAAAGCTCAATGGAAGGCCTTGCCTAGGCTATTAGGCACCTGCCGTTCCTCCGGGTCACCCTGAGCTTTGAACACTCTGCCTGTAGTCGGAGAGTTCCTTACTTAGGAGCCCTTTTCAAATGAGAAGTGACAAGTTTTCCTTCTCGGCCTCCGTGGCACGTGACCTGGGCTCCAACACTCCGATTACGCCCAAGCCGGACTCAGGCTCGTGGCCGGGAGAGACGGGCACTGGGCAGATCTCAGGCAAGGGCCCGGCCGCTACATCCAGTCTGCGGAGACGGCCCTGACAACAGCTTAGAGGTGGCACTTGGTGCCCAGCATCGGGGCACTTTGTTCTCAGAGGTGGCGGCACGGGTGTCTCCAGGAAGCAACTCTGTGACAATGATCTTGCTCCGTAGCTGCCCTGAGCCCAGCTGCCCGACCTCTGGAGATTCTGTGAGCCCCCTGATGACCTCTGCCTGCTTAAACTGGCCAGAAAGCAATTCTGCTATCTGCACCAAGGCACCTGGGTACAGGTGGTAACCCTGAGTGCTACAAGAAAAGGGAGAAACGATCCCTTGGGTGGGACCTCAGGCAAATGAGCTTTCAAAGATCCAGCTTTCAAAGATCCTTAGCCCGGCCGTCCTTCAAAAAAGCGCCACACAGTTATGGAACTGACCTGTCAAGAGGGAGGGGCTCTGGCCAACATCACACTCGAAGGTTCCTCCTCCTCTAGAGACAATAGTGACCTGTCCACATGACAGTCCAGCCAAGAATACTGGGCAGAGGACACGGGAGAGAAAACCTGACTGGTTTTTTCTCTTCTTCTTAATCTACTCCTCAATTTGGAGGAAATGAGCCAAAATAAATGAACCAGGAAGCGAAGGCTGTGGCCTGGGGTGGGCTTTTGTTCCGGAATCAGGGGAGCCAATGCAAATGAACCCAGAGCTGTCCTTCCCATTGTGGCCCTGATCTCTTTGACGTCACACACATTAGGCAAATTCCGCCAGCTCAGTCTCCATCAATAACCCCCACGGGGATGACGCGTCTCCCAAGAGAGAAAAAGGACAAATTCTCAGGCACGGATGTTCATTTCTAGGCTGCGGAACCTCTAAAGTAATCAAAGGCCAACAATAATTAGAAAGTGTTTTTGTAATACTCTCCTCTCTGAAGACAGTAACACACAAAGGTGCTCGGAGACTCGTGCTAACGGGAAAATGGGATGTTCTGAAAAGAGGGCCTTTGAACCTGCACTCCCCGGCCAGCTCCCCGGCAGTTGCAGACGCACAGATTAAGGGTCTGGTTTTCCAATTTCCGGAAAATACAGGGCAAGAACTTTCTGGATGGAAGTGAGGTTTAAAAAGAAAAAGAGAAGAAAGGCGGTGAATTAAAAGGAGACACAGACATTTATGTTCATTCTTACTTTTCTCAGTTCCCTAGAGTTTCCTTCCCGAGCATCATGAAATTAGGATGTTTCCAAAAAACATACACGGGCTCTTTGTCCATTGGGGAAAACTCTACTGCCCTTCTCTGAATGTCCAAAGGCAAGAACAGTGGGTGATGGGCATATCTCACAGCCTGACCACAAACACATCAAGTGTGGGCCCCAGGAGCCGGTACAAAGCAAGCCTTTAGTATACATCCTATGATTGGTTGAGGGAAGGAAGGATGAAATAAATAGCTCTCCATTCCCCTAACCTGTGGCCTGGCACCCATTTCCTCTCCACTCCTCCAAAAACCTGGACATCTACTCATTCACTCAATAACTATTTATTGAGTCCCCGCTACGTGCCAGGCACTGTTCTAGGTGCTGGGGTGGGTTACAAGGTGGATCAGACAGATGGAAGTCTTGCCCTTCTGGATCTTAAATCTTAATAGGGGAAGCAGGTTATCAATAAGACACACGTTAAGTTAAATTATGTGAGATCGTGGCATGTGCTTCGGAGACGGAACGGAACAGAGACGAGGCACAGGGGGTAGCAGGGGAGGGTTGCGACCTCAGTGTCTCTGAAAGGAACTTAATATTAGCCGGTTGGACTCATTCAAGTGCTCCTTCCTCCTGATGTCTTTGTTGGCCATCCTGGCCCATTTATTGATGGTGAGCCGACTTCTCAGTGACCCTGTCTACCTAGGGTTTCTCAACATCGGCATTACTGACTGACATTCTGGGCGGGCTCGTTCTTGGGTTGTGGGTGTCCTGTGCCTTGCGCGATGTTTAGCAGCACCCCTGGCCCCTACCCACTCCCTATCAGTAGTACTTAGACCCCCGGCCGTGACAACTAAAAATGTCTCTGGACGTTGCCGATGTCCCCTGAGGGGTAAACATCATCGTGGTTGAGAACCAATGGTCTACCTGGCTGTTCAAACAGTGCCAATGGGCCAGGAGTATGAGCACTGCCTGGGGATGGGCTCGAAGTGCAGAATCTCAGGTATGACCAGATCTGTTTAATGAGCATCAGTATTTTAACAAGGTCCTTGGGCGGTTCATATACACATGAAGTCCCCGGGAAGCAGGGGTCTGCACCACTCATTGGACCCTTACAGCCATGATTCTCGAACATGGTATGCATCAGACTCCCCTGGAAGGCTGCTACAAAGTAGGGGTGGCCGGGCTCTTCCCCAGATCTATGGAACCAGAATCTAATGGCATGGGGTAATGGTATCTGAATTTCTGGCCAACTTCCCAGGTAACTGACGCATACTACCATTTGAGAATCATTGTATCAGACCAGTGGCTCTCCACGTACGGTCCCCAGTCCAGGAGCCTCTTGGTACCTATTAGAAATACAAACCGTCAGGCCCGACCTCAGACCCACTGAAGCAGAAACTCCAGGGCGGGGATAAGCAATCTGTTTTAACAAGGCTTCCGGGTGATTCTGAGGCTCACTCAACTTCAAGAACCACTGTCTTTGACTAGAGGGTTACAAACACAATAGCCTTCAGGGATACAGGCATGAAGGTATGGAACGAATAAAGGTGAAATATCTGGAAAGGACCTGTAGTCAATTAGAGACTCTAAGTTCTTGCTCATAATATTTGGATGAAAAACAAGACAAAGAAAAAGAAAGCTCCCTGGCCAAATAAAACCTCTGCAGACCCGATCAGCGGGGGGAGGGGGGCTTCCATTTGGCCATCTTGCAAGAGGTAATACCTTATATGGCTGTCGTCTTCCTAAGAAAACCTGCATGCCTCCTCAAGTTAGCAGTGATCTCCCTGAGGACAGATCTCTAGTTTGCGGTAACCTGTAATAAGCTGGTGACACCCAGGGAGTGCTGGTCAGATTCTGATGAATTCTCATTGCGCCAACTGCTTCCAAACAAAAAACGCACAGAGGAAAGTCTCGGCTGGGAGAAGCTGGCATGTGGAAGACCAGGTTCTCAGGGCAAAGGTTGCACGAGAGCAGGGTTTCTCAACCTTAGCTGCGTGGACAACTAAGGTGCCACGTAGGTCTTTGTCATGGGGGCGGGGAGGCTGTCTTGTTCCTCGAGGTCGCTTAGCATCACCCCTGACCTCTGCTCACCAGATGCTGACAGCTCCCCACCCAACCAGAAATGTTCCCAGGCATTGCCAAAGGTCCTCTGGGGGCAAAACTGTCTCTGGCTGAGAACGGCCGAATGAGAAGCAGGAAAGGACCAAAACGAGAGAAAAATCGGCCTTAATGTTTAACCGAGGTCCTGTTTTTCACAGGGTGACCCCAGCCAAGGATAGCATTGCCGTCCAGGGTACAACTCCCCTGGGGGGGGGCGGGGGGCTGTCTTTTCTCTTGAGCAACCTTCAGGCTGCCTTGAGCTTTGTCAGGTCTCGGTCAAGGCCCCCTCGTCCCCTCATCTAATCCTCCTTCTCCCCTTGCCTTGAACACCTGCTGCTCCCCGATAAACCCTCTGCACTTTTAGCTCCGTGCCCACGTCTGCTTCCAACATGGGAGCATCAGTAACGTGCCGGGCACCGCAGCCTAAGTCCTGAGCCTGACCTGCCTTGTGCTCCTCGTCTGTTCAAAACACCTGAAGAATCGAGAACCCTTGAGTGGTTCTCAACAGACCGAAGATGTTAGCTAACCACATCCATCCTCCCGATGAAGGCAGTGAGGGCTTCCCAAGCTGGGACAGGGGTGGATGGTGGGCGCCTTCAATAAGGGTTCTCAGCCTGTCTTTACAAAATGCCCGTCATTCTCACGCGATAGAAGAAACTCCTTGTGATAACATCGGGCGAAAAGATATTTACGAACACGTCTCTGAAAATCCCCCTTCGTCCAAGTCCGTGATAAATGTTCTCTGTCTGAGGGGGTCTCCAGGGTCTCTGTGTGGCTTCCATTCCGTGCACTGCTCTGGGAGGAGAGAATTCCAAACCCAACTCCTTTTAAATACGTAACAGATTACAGTTACAAATTGATGGCAAGTGTGTGAGCTGCAGCCGGCTTCCTGCCAGTGGCAGGCACCTTTTCTATTATTTATTTTTAAACGATAAAAGCTCAAAGATGCATGTCGCAGAAGGGGAGAGATCGCATTCCCAGTCTGAATTCCTGCGACAGACTCACTTTACCGGGGCAAGGGTAAGCAGCTCCTGACAGATTTTTAAAGCAGCATCAACATCCTGCAGGGAGTAGGGGTGGGGGTGGCGAGGAGGCGGGAAGTCCTGCTTCACAAAGAGCCAGAGAGGGAGGGAGACACAGGAAGGAGACCATCTCCTCCCCCGGCATGTTCTCTGAAAGAGACAGTGGCCCACTCTCTCTTGAAGCCAGAGAAAACAGTCCCCCACAGGGGGGCAAGGAGACCTTCGGAGGTCACTCTGAGGGTTTAGGCCTCAACTTCCCCATCTGAGATACGGGGCCAAAAATCCCCCTGCCACTTCATATGGGTCCTTGTGAGGTCACGTGAGCACATGATCAGGAGTGCGTGCCACGTGGTATGGCCCCACGTGAGACAAGAGAGCCCATCTCCGTGTCAGAGAAGGATTGGCCTTCCAGACTCTTTGGGGGCACTTTTTTGGTTCAGCTGAGGGTGGCCCGAGTCTAAGTCACAAGCGCCCTGAGTAGCCTGCGGTCAGCGGCACTGTAGCAGCCCCCTGCCACCCTCGCCGTCCACAGTCACCAGCTCCTGTGTCTCTCCTGTGCCCCGGGTCCTGCTGATTCAAGAAAGGAAAATAAAATGGTGCCCTGGGGTCTACGGGCAGGGCAGCCGGTGTGTGTGTGTGGGGGTTGATGGGTTTCCTCCACAGGCACACAGGATTTCCAGAGCCCTTCGGGATTTCTCAAGGCAAATTTAAGGACAAGGACCTGCCTTTCTTCTCTTTAAAATGCTGAGTATGGGAAGCAGGGCTGCAAACAGCAAAGGCATTGTGCTCAGAGAAGGGGTCTGTGGCATGTCGGAGAGCTAAGGCAGAGGACGGCCACCGCAGCCCAGGGACGTATGAGGAGCCCCTGAAGCAGGACTGTGTGCTCCCCTGCCCGACAGCGAATGGGAAAAATCTGAGAGTTTTTATTAAAGATGCTTCCACTTATAAGAAAGGAAATTACATATAAAGTTCCCGAGTTTCCCGGAGACTTGATCCCGCCCTCCCCATTTCTCTTCCTAATTAAAGATGTGTTCAGAGGTGCAGGAATATCTCTGTGGAGTCTTATGATCCTAGCATTTTTAAGCAACATCTGAATCAGTGGGCTTTTTCCTGTGGTTCCCTCCTTATCATCTTTTTTTTTAATGCTTATTTATTCACCTTGAGAAAGATGGAGAATACAGGCGGGGAAGGGACAGAGCGAGAGGGAGCGAGAGAATCCCAGGCAGGCTCAGGGCTGTCAGCACAGAGCCCGACACAGGGTTTGATCTCATGGGAATGATGAGATCATGACCTGAGCTGAAATCAAGAGTCAGACGTCCAGGGGCGCTTGCGTGGCTCAGTCGGTTAAGCTCCGACTTCGGTTCAGGTCAGGATCTCGCGGTTGGTGAGTTCGAGCCCCGCGTCGGGCTCTGTGCTGACAGCCTGGAGCCTGCTTCGGATTCCGTGTCTCCCTCTCTCTTTGTCCCTCCCCTGCTCACATCCTGTTTCTCTCTGTCTCTCAAAACTAAATAAACATTTAAAAATTTTTTTAAAAAAGAGCTGCATGCCCAACCGAGCCAGCCAGGCACCCCGCTTCCCTATCCTTTGTGAGTACTGTCACACCACAGTTCGTCCCACACTGCAGCCTAAGGGATTTCTATTTTCAAAGGGAAGATGAAGAAGATATATTTGAAGGTGCGAAGTGTGGGGAGTCAGGGTTTTGTTCTGGTTCAGCTCCAAGGGGCAATCTGATCACCAGAGTTGTATGTAAGGGCACCTAATCAGACACTGAGAGCTATTTTCCTTGATTTCCTTTCCTCTTCTCTCATCTTTCTTTTTCTTTTTCTCTTTCTTTCTTTCTTTCTTACTCATCTACAGATACTGCAGAGAAGGTGGGTTGCAGCTGTGGGCAGTTATCTGGATCAACTTGAAGACCCGTGTTTTGAAGCTTTTCAGTGGGAATCCTTCCACCCAGGAGGCCAAGGTGGTTCCCCCTGGGATACCCCTTCCTTCCCATTTTCTCTGTTTGCTCCGGAATAATTACAACCCGAAGAGAAATCTGCCTGAGGTTAAAGTCAGCTGTTTGGTTCGGATAAAATACAGCCAGTCTGCCTGGAAAAACGCGACGGATTCAGTGTTCCTGTGCTGTGGGTGAACTCAGACCCTCAAACGCATAATCAGAGGCACGCGGTTAAGAGAATGGCACAGGCCTCTAATGTTCTTGCGAAAACGGTAATTTCCTCAGCTTCCTCGTGCTCGAGGAGTTGGGGACAAATGGATCATTGGCTGAGTGGCTCCCCGGCGTATACTCACCTACAAGTCTCCTCATCAGGGTGATTCAGATCCTTTGGAAGGGCCAGGTCTTCAACGAAAGCCACTCATCAGGCGCTCTAAGGATGCCGATCGACTGTTCCAGCTCCAGAGAAAGCAAGGGCTCACATCTTGCCTTGCTTCCCCTCGTTTGTCACGTGGGGATTGTGGCTGGCAACGTGGGTAGTAGCCGTAGTGCGTTGAATAATGTCCCGCCCCCTCCCCCCAACGCCCCCATTCAAGTCTACCTGGAATCTTAGAATATGAACCTAATTTGGAAAAAGGGTCTTAATAGATGTTAAGTAGTTATGGAATCCAGAGACGAAATCTTAGATTTAGGGTGTGTCCTTGTGAAAAGAGGAGAAAACCCAGAGAGACACTGGAGAGAAACCCACGAGAAGACAAAACAGGTGTTGGTTGGAAAGAGAGATTGGAGTAAGGTTGCCATAAACCAAGGAACTCTGGGAGCAAGAAGAGTCGAGGAAGGACCCTCCCCTAGAACCTTCCTTGGGTGTGTGGGCTGGCTGGTGCCTTGATTTTGTACAGCTGGCTTCCCCCACTATGAGAGTATATATTTTTGTTGCTTTAAGTCACCACTTTGTGCTAATTTGTCATGGCAGCCCTAGAAAACTCATATACGAGCTTCATTACTGCATTCTATTACATTAGTATAGATATTATACTGGTAGCATATCTTAATTACACACCATTCCCCAAGTTCTGAATCTCCAGGTCTCTCTCTCTGCAAACCTTTTCCTTCCTGGAGCCTCCAAATTGCAAAGGGAACATGAAACCATTGGGCCCCAGTGGTGGGAGGTGAGAAGCTACCCAAATAAGGTGGCTGTGTCTTAGCAAAACATCTAGAGGGACCCCTGGGTCGCTCAGTTGGTTGAGCGCCCGACTTCGGCTCAGGTCACGATCTCACGGTTCGTGAGTTCGAGCCCCGCGTCGGGCTCTGTGCGGACAGCTCGGAGCCTGGAGCCTGCTTCGGATGCTGTGTCTCCCTCTCTCTCTCTCTGACCCTCCCCTGCTCACACTCTGTCTCTCTCTCAAAAATAAAGACATTAAAAAAAATCAAAACAAAACAAAACAACTAGAATACGAGCAGCTAAGATGATAGGAGTCGATGGGGATTCAGCATCTGACAACGGGCCAGTCGGTGCCAAACACTCTTTGGGATTTTCAGGCTGAATCCTTGGGAGGTAGGGGTGATCATCCCCTGTGCTTTCGCACAAGGGGAACCACCCGCTGGAGGTCAAGTTCCTCCATCGAGCAGAACTGGCTTTGTCTACAGGCCTGCAGTGCCTGCGTCCTGAACCAGCATCCTGCCACCCTCTGCCTCTCCACCCTGCTCGAACCCTAACAAGCACCCTAGGGTTGACTCTTGCAACCTCAGCTTTCTCGACACCAAGTATAAACGGATAGCACTTAAATAATTGATCTTGAGGGAAACGAAGCCATTGCATAACTTATTCATCAATCACTCTATCAGCACAACCGATAAATGTCATGCTTTTCATGCCTAACTATTCAGGGGATGAAGAGGTAAACAGTGGTAACACGTTTCCATGTGCTTGTTATTATTTTTTTTTTTAAAGGCAGCTATCGGACATTCTTGGAGATTGCTAAAAGGTAACAGAGAGAGGTTTGCTTAATTGGCTCAGATCTCCTGTTCGTTGGAATGCTGTATTGTCCCGTTCCCAAGAGATGCTGTTGGCATGAGATACAGGACGGGGCAAGTCACAGCCTCTGGTTACAGTGTTTGTGTGGATAAGACCACTTTGTGGGGGGCGGGGTGGAAAGAGGGACACAGGGGCAGCTCCAAATGCCTCGCTAAGAGTACAAAGCCAGGCTTGTTCCTCAGCAGGGGGACCGTGCTGATGGTTCTCGAACACTGGGCATCAGCATTAGAGATGTAAGACTGTCACGTCAGGAGAAATAGAGATGGATGTACACAGACTTCCGAAGAACTGAAATACTCATGCTTTCGGGGTTAGGGCTGCTACAAACAGTGCCTGGGATGCGGTGAGCTAAGCAACGCCTTCTTCCTCTAACAGTCAGTCCTGAAGACGACACTCAAGGAGCGGACCGAGATACACCCAGGTGGCAACTGTGAGCTTCGAGGGTGTGTGGCTGGCTGTCCATTCCCTAAAGCTGACCAACATTGAACCTTCCGGCCTGTGGTGTCAGCAGCCCATTGACCCGCCATGGCAGATGCCCCAGAAGTCTCGTCTGGACTTGAGCACACAACAGGCAACTAGTCCAAAGACTAGTTGGTCAATCAGTCCAAAGAAAATGGTCACCGTCCAGTCCATCGGGAATAGGCCTCTGCGAAAGCCTGCCCACTGGGGAGCCGGGCTAATGAAGTTGGTGCACTTGGCCTCTCCCCTGGGAAACGTCTCTCCTTCCTGACCTGGGGCACACACAGACACCTCATAAAACCATACAAGGCAGGTATGATTACAAACCCACTTTATTGACGAAGAAACGGAGGTAAAGAATAGTCCTCGGGATCATGCAGCTGGGAGTGGTGAAGCTGTGATTCTACCTCAGGCCTCGCTGACTTGAGAAGCCATGCCCTTAAGGGGTCAGCAGACTGAGGCCCACTACTTGTTTTTGTAAATAAAGTTTT
This sequence comes from Prionailurus bengalensis, assembly GCF_016509475.1. Taxonomy (NCBI): domain Eukaryota; kingdom Metazoa; phylum Chordata; class Mammalia; order Carnivora; family Felidae; genus Prionailurus; species Prionailurus bengalensis. The sequence continues at coordinate 10,525,910 of NC_057345.1, read as the reverse complement.
ATTGGTAACACAGCCAAACCCATTCATTTACGTATTGCCTACAACTGCTTTCCTGTTTCGGCGACAGAGTTAAATACTTGCCACAGACACTGAATGATCCACAAAGCCCAAAATGTTTACTATCTAGGCCTTTACAGAAAGCGTGCTGGCCCCTGCTCTTAACCATAACAATGTTCAATTTGATCAAAGGTGCAGGGGCCCCAGCACACAAAGCAGGGGTGGCTGAACCAGGTGGGAGGGTTAGAGGGCCCTTCCGGACGGAATCACCAGAGACCAGGACCATCCCCATATCCTTTATTCATCGTCTTTGACCTCTATCTAGCGTTAGGATCATCCCTTCCCATGGCTCAAGAATCGCGCTGCCTCTCCGTGCCTCAGTTTCCCCATTCACAAACGTGGAGAACAGCAACATCGCTCATGGAATTTCCGTGACATTTAAGTGAGATTTATGAGATAAAAGGCTCAAGACGGGGCTTGGCACAGAGTCTGCCCTCAATGACCCCTCCTTTCCTTCTTTCCTTGGGCCTGTGACCAACAACATCATTCTATGTGCCTGGCAAAAGTGTGGTGCCGTGGGGGAAGCCCCTGCCACCAGCCTGCTGTTCAACAGGCCCATCAGGCGGAGGAACAGAGAGAGAGCTCTGCTTTCTGGAGAGATAAATACGCATAAGGCAAAATGCAGCATACTCGAGGGACCTTCTTACTGCATAGCCACCGGCCTTGTGTCGATATTATCATGATCTTGCTGGCAATAGTTTAATCAGTGACTGTAGCTGTCCGACTCCTTGTGGGAGGAGACAGGACTTGCTATTACTTTCCAACAGATTTGAGTCTTCTGCATTTAACCGCCCAATCTGTAGCTCGACTGTGGCTGTACAGGGCCGGGCTCGGCCGCTGCCAGACCTGGGTTTGAATCCTAGCTTTGCCGCTCATCAGTTGTGTGACTTCAGGAAACTCACGCCCCCACCCCCCACCCCCACACCCCCCCCCCTACCGCCACCAGTTTTCACATCTGAGAAATGGGTGTGTGTGTGGCTAGAACAGTACCTGACTTAGATACTAAGTATCTGAATAGAAATGACAAATCACATGTGAAGTCTTTAGACGCTGCCTGGCACAGAGGGAACCGTGGACGAGGGTTATTGTTCCTCCTATCCTTGAGGCCCCCAGTGTCCCCCCACGGCAGGGGTCCACTGCCCAGTCCTGGGGGGGGAAGGAGGCATCTGTGTTCAGCCCCAGGCACCCGGGGGTGGCTCAGCACAGCTCAGGCTGCCAGTTTTTCTCTTTGCCTCCCAGGCCCTATTCAAGCAGGCGCTAATCGCATTATCGGGATTATCTCCCTGCGGTCTCCCGAGCAGGCTGCCCTGGGACTCGGGTTTAATTCCGTTTTAATAACAGGTTCTTAAACACATTTGAAAACAAAATTATGATGCCCTTTCATCCCTTCAGTTGGGGGAAAAAAAAGCCTTCCTGATGTACAGTAATGTGTTGGGTTTTGTGTAGTCTCTTGTTTTGTTATTTGGATCTTTTTGTTTTGTTTGAGAATGCGTATTGTTTTGGAGATTGTTGGGGGCTGGGATTCCAGGCTTTTTCTGTTTCAGAATGATTTCCGTGGCAACAAAGGAAACAGCTAGTCTTCCCAGATGCCAGGACCTGCCTTATTTGAAAATTGCCTTGTTGTAGGGCCAACAGGGATCATGGTTTCTGAAAGCAGCAAACTCGCTTTAAGATGACATATCCAATTCAGGGACAGGCTTGGGAGAGACTTTGTGCATCTCGTATTCATGGAAAACATAACATTTTACTTTCCCAGGCAGGGCCAAGGTGGTGGTTGATTTTCTAGAAGTTTCCATTGATTGTAAAGGATACAACATATAGCACTGCCCGCGGGAGACAGGAATGGAAAAGGAACTCATTGGGCTTAAAGTGAGCAGAGCAGAGAGGCTAGGTACCTGATGATTCTTGTTCCCTAATCTTTCAATATTTTTCCCCATTACTGGCTACCACATCCTGGAAAAAAAACAAAACAAAACACCATAGCGTCCTGGATTTCACAGAGGCTAACATTTCATCTCCTTGGTGATCTATAGAACTCCCCCTAATTCCACAATTTGTAATACATTCCTTTGACTAGATTCTGCCTTTTCCTGGCAGCCTCCTTTAAAACAGAAATGTCATTAGAGCGGGTACAAACGGAATCCCTGGCCAGTCCCTAACGATTCCTGTGTGAGTTAGGGTAACTCCAGGACTACCTGGGAAGTTACCTGGAGTGCCCTGACATAGCACGGAGTGGAAGAACCTGGCAGAAGGGTTTGCTGTTGGAGAACAGGGGATAGAGGGAGAGAAGGAGTATGGGAACACAGAGAACTCACCAGTGGACAGTGGCCTAAGCCACTTATTTGTGGGTACCCCTTCCACTGGAGACATTCTAAACCCGGTTCAAGGGGCGTCTGGGTGGCTCAGTCAGTTGAGCGTCTGACTTCGGCTCAGGTTACGATCTCACAGTTCCTGAGTTTGAGCCCCACATCGGGTTTGTGCTGTCAGTGAGGAGCCTGCTTCGGAACCTCTGTCGTCCTCTCTCTCTGTCCCTCCCCCACTCTGTCTCTTGTCTCTCTCAAAAATGAATAAATATTAAAGAGAGAGAGAGAGAGAGACAGCTTAGGGGGCCAATGTCTCTAACCCAATGTGCACAATGTTGTTATGTTTGTATTTTTCCCGAAGTCTATACTTTTTACCAAATTCTCCAAGAACTCTGACCTAGAAGGATTATAAATAATCTTAAGAGCGGACATTTACTGAGGTCCTTCCAGGCGCCAGGCACAGAGCCTCACAAACACTGGTTCACCTGCTCCTCCCCTTCCACGGTGAGCTACATTAGCACTTTGTTCCCTTATTACAGATAGAGAAACTGAGGTTCCAGCTTGGTCAAGCAGCAGAGAGAGCAACGATGGAAAAAAATACCGGCTCACATTTATTCAGTGCTTACTGTGTGCCAGGCAATATTTATACATTATCTCAGGTCCTCATAGTCATTCTCTGCAGTGAAACGCAGAGAATTTAAAAACTCACCCACAGCCGGGGCACCTGGGTGGCTCAGTCGGTGAGGCGTCCGACTTCGGCTCGGGTGGTGATCTCACGGTTCGTGAGTTCGAGCCCCCCATCAGGCTCTGTGCTGACAGCTCAGAGCCTGGAGCCTGCTTTGGATTCTGTGTCTCCCTTTCTCTCTGCCCCTCCCTGGCTCATGTGCTCTGTCTCTCAAAAATAAATAAATGTTTAAAAAAAAATAAAACCTCACCCATGGCCACAGAGCCAAGAAGTGGCATCTCCTACTCCAGCCCTCCCCCCGCTGGAGTTTGTACGTACCTTGACCCCGCTCCTGACCACTGCTTCTGAAATGCCTCCTTCTAGCCCCCCACAGTAGGCTCCCACCCAGTTTCGCACGGGTCTCAGAAATCCACCAGGGGAAACTGCTTTCGCCCTAGGATGCTGGCTCTTTCGGTCTTCACAATCAGGTGAACGAAGGGAAGGCACGTCCTGGCACTGGGGAGCTGCCCCAACGGAGGAGGGGGCCTCACGGGTTCCGCCAGGGTCTGAGGACACAACCCCAGACCTGTTGTGGTGGGTGGTTCACCTGGGATCTGGAGAGGCCAGCCCCTGCCTCCAGAAGCCCGAGACTCAGCCTGAGAGCCGTAACCGGCTCGGTTTCCTTCACCTGTAAATTGGTGTTAGCCGCACTGCTTTGCATTGTTTTGAGGACGAAATGAGGGATGTGGATGAAGTGGCTGGTCTGTTAGTCTGTGAATCATTACATCTTGGGGGACGACTGTCGGTGTTATTATTCTGAGATCTTCTGAGCTCTGCCCGGGGGGAAATTTCCAGCCACCATCACCCTCTAAGCCGGGCAGACCAAATGGCCAGATTCCCTGGCACTGAGGGTTTCCCCAGGATGAATTTCAGTGCTCACACCAGGAAAGTCTCAGGCAAACTGGGATGCGTTGATCACCCTGCTCTGAGCAAGCAGCTCCCTCCCGGCCTGGAGACCCCACTGTGGCTGCTCCCCGCCCCCAGCCCCCAGCATGCAGGCACGTGCGTTGGTTCACCGGCTACATCCTGGAGCTACATTATTTGGAACCGAACAGAAACGTAAGACGCTTTCCCTTTCTGAAAAACAGCTCTGTATCAGAGCCACCAAAATGTCACAGCTTCCCCATCAGCGGAGAAGCAAATTGTTCTAATCTGTATCTGTCCCAGCAGCTAAGCCTGCTTATAATGAAGCACTATCCAAGCACTCGCCGGAGAAGGCGTTTCAGACGTCCAGTGATTTAAGCCACCTCTGTTAAGCTCAAACAAACAAAAACCTATAAAGGGGGATCTCACTCATTCACTCTAATGACCAGGAGACCCGTCTAAACACGCGACAGCATCAGGGGGATGAGAAAAATAATTGAAAAAACCAAAGAGCCGGGAGGCCTGTAAATTTACTTTATTCAACCAGCAGGGTTCCAAGGTAACTCATGAGTACTTGGTTATGGTCCGCTGGGGATGCCTCGGCCCCAAGCAGAGAACCCAGAAAGAGCCAGACAGGTGTCCCTAAGTCTCCCCGGCCTCTACTTTCTCTGCTGCAGGGAGGAACCAGGTGGACGTGGGGAGGTGGCATCTTCACGAGAGCCCAGGGGAGTGGTTCTCAGAGTGCGGCCCCTGGGCCAGGAACAGCAACAGCACCTAGTGACCTGTAAGAAATGGGAGCGGTTCTCAGGCTTACGTTTGAGAACCACCTGCCGGATCACTTAAGAGCTTACTCAACTTGCCGGACAAAGCTAACAGCTGCTGCTCTCTTTACAGATTCCATCACAGACCTGGCTGAGAGGGTGGCCTCCCCGACCCCGGGGACACACACGGGCAGGGCTGGGGTCCCTGGAGCAGAGGGACTATTCTTCCGCGGTGGGGCGGGGGGGGGGGGGGGTTGGCACGTGTCCCTGTAAGCTGCGTCTCGGAAGGCATTTCTATAAAGACTAACTAAAGAGGTGACCTGGGCCTCGAAAGGGCAAACGCCACAGGCCCCGGAAGCAGCAGAGAGCCACAAAATGACCTCTGTGCAGGGGAGAGGGGCCTGGGGGCCTGTCCTGGGGAGGCCAGGAAGACTGAGAGAGGCCTTTCCTCAGCAATTTCTGGGCTCTCTACCTGGGGCTGACAGCTGTACTGAGAGGCCATAGCAAAGAACTCAAGGTGCTGAGTTGAGTTGTAGCTTGCTAGGCAAATACTCTGTTGGCAAAATGTCTAGAAGCATTTTAGTTGGCACCTCTAGGGATGAGGTCTGCTACTGGCTTCCGTGGGTAAGAGGCCCGGGGGCACAGGAGAGCCTCACAACAAAGAACGATCCCTCTCCAGATGTCAATCACACCAAGGCTGAGAAAGGCGGATTTAGAGGAAGTATTCATGCTCGACCAATGTTTAGCGAGCACCTACTGTCTCCCAGGTACCCTATCGGTTATCACACGCCTTCATTCATTTAATCCTTAGAACAGACGTCAACACTCCACGGGATGCAGCCCACAGATGTGTTGTGTGGCCTGAGCGGTGCTTTTTGGTTTTTTTTAAACCAATATCGAATTAGCTGTTAACATTGAAAACTCAGGAAACATCATAGAAAGTCTGGGCTTCTAACTTTTCTTGAAAAATCACAAGGATCTGGCCATTCTGGGCCTGCATTCGTAGACAGAGAGAGCTGACTGCAGCTGCTGCGTATTTCAGCGGCTCTGATGTTTGCCACGGTCCCCAACACTCCCCAGGGAGCTGTAATCAGCTGCCAGTCATCACTGCTCTTGTCACCTCACCTGGCACCTGCAGGTGTATGAACTTGTAACCTCCACATCAGAGCTTCACCCACACTCAGGGTTCCAACTTCCCCCCTGCACTGATATGTCTCAAACATGTATCTGTAACCCTTTGGTTTATTCAACATCTCTTCCCCTATTTCCAGTTACTACTGGACCTCTCCAGAAAAGAATGCTCTTGTAGAACTGTGAATGGGCTCATTGCTGAACCGCCCTCCAACGGAGAAATGATGGGAGCACCTATAACCTCATCAGGAGCATCAACATAGTCTCCCTTGTTTATCTGTCGATTCCCTCTACAGAACTGTGAATTCCACGTGGGCAGGCACCCGTTATCTATCTCTAAGTTGGAAGAATTTCCCAACCCCGGCATTATCATATTTGGATCAGATAATTCTCTGTTGTTGGGGGCTGTCCTACGCATCATGAATGTTCAGCAGCACCCTTGACTTCTACTCACTAGATGCCAGAGGCACCTCCTCACTCCAGGGTGTGATGGACGACTAAAAATGTCTCCAGACATTGCCCCAGGAAGGCAAAATTGCCCCCACTTAAAAATCACTAAGCTCAGGGGCACCTGGGTGGCTCAGTCGGTTAAGCATCCGACTTCGGCTCAAGTCATGGTCTTGCGGTCCGTGAGTTCGAGCCCCGCGTCGGGCTCTGTGCTGACGGCTCGGAGCCTGGAGCCTGCTTCGGATTCTGTGTCTCCCTCTCTCTCTGACCCTCCCCCGTTCATGCTCTGTCTCTCTCTGTCTCAAAAATAAGTAAACGTTAAAAAAAATCACTAAGTTGGTGTATGGCCTGGAGCATAGGCAGCAATGAAATGTTTTTTGGATGGATGGATGGATGAGTTAATAGATGAATGAATGGATGAATAGGTGGGTGGGTAGGTGGGTGGATGGATGGGTAGATGGATGGATGAATGGATGGATGGATGGATGGATGGATGGATGAGTTAATAGATGAATGAATGGATGAATAGGTGAGTGGGTAGGTGGGTGGGTGGATGGGTAGATGGATGGATGGATGGATGGATGGATGAGTTAATAGATGAATGAATGGATGAATAGGTGGGCGGGTAGGTGGGTGGATGGATGGATAGATGGATGGATGGATGGACAGGTGGGTGGATGGATGGACAGATAGGTGTGTGTGGGGCTGGGTGGATGGGTGAGTGGATAGATGGATGGATGAACGGATGGCCCCCCAAAATAAACATAGGACAGCAAGACTAAGGAGCAGGTGGAAGAAGAAGGTAGACAAACTCAAGCTACAACCAAATGAAACATAATGAGGAGTGAAGCCAATACAATGACTTGGGAATGGCAATTTTGAATGAGAGCAAATCGAGCAACTTCTCAGGGATGCTGTGAGTTACTTAAAGTGAAGAACCCTTGTTATAGCTTAGAGCAGGATCAGAATTACAGGGCTGGGGTAAGTCCTTGAACACACAAAAATGCAGCTTCCTAAACTGAATTTGTTTTCTACTATTCAGTTTATTTCGCTTTTGATTTTTGCTCTGGAAGCTGGGCCCTGATTTGTGGCCTGATGATCTGCCCTGTGCAGACGTCATTTCAGTACCAGAATGTCCTATTCTATAGGAATTAATTTAAAGCAAATGAAGGCAGAGTTTGAGACACTACATGATTTTCCTCTTGGGGAGGGGTCTATTTCCATCTCGAAAGCATCTTACGGGATCAGCAGTGTCATTCAAACTACCCCTACTTTAGGTAAGGAAGTTGAAAAGGGGAGGGGGAGGGGCTCTGGATTCGGGCCCATTGGCGTTTAATGAGGACCAACTAAGACACATTACCCACCCATCAAATGTCATGAGCTACATTATGATTTGTCTTTTCTTTTAATGCTGGAGTTCAAACGGTTCATTTAGACCCTGTAATTATTCTCTTGGGGAAAAAAAAGCCCCAATCAAAATTTTGGAAAATAAATCCAATCAAGTAAATGTTGTTCTTTTCAAGGATGCCTCCACAGAATAACACTCATCGAGACTGAGTTCACGGTTTTGTGCCAGCTGATTGCTGCCCGTTTGGGGAAGCATTCTTCATTCCAGAGGTCAGAGGCAGAGATCAACTCTGCCCTCCAGGGTTCACCCAACACGCCCACCCCCGACCCCCAACACACACCCTATCTGTCCGGTAGAAAGGTGAGGAGGAGAGAGGCTGATTTCTCACTTATTATGCACTATCCCTCGGGTCCCTCTTCATTACCAGGGAAGACAGGTGTGCAAGTGAAACAAAACCTTCCCAATCATTACCAGCAAGCTGACAAGATGCTCCAGTATACAGAGAGCCCTCCCCACCCCCCCCACCCCCCACCGTCCCCGGCAAAATAAAAGGCCAGGTCTTCTTGCCACCAAAGCAAGTCTTAACTATTTCTTCGAAACCATGCAGCCCGTGCAAGCAACGTTCGCCAAGAACTTCTTTCCCAAAGCTCACAAAGCCAGACGTGGCGAGTTGAAAACGACACGAGGACACCAGGAGGTGCTTCTACTTATGACTGTGCCTCACCTGGCCACCCAAAGAACAAACGGTTTTATCTCAGCGAGGCTCTTGGATTTAAAAGGTGTTGCGGGACTTTCTCTGAATTCCAAATGCACGCAGTGTTAGGAAAACCACCAGACCTGCAGCCCAATGGGTTTGCTTTCCACACACTCTCCTGCCCTGTGTGCGTGGGTAGCTGGAGGAGACTGACGGTTTGACCTGTCCTCTCCTTGGTTCCCTGAACCCACCTGTTCCCAATCTGGCGAGCCACTGGCCCCAAGAGGGGAGATGGGGCCCTTGGTGTGGTTTACTCAGTCCCCAAACCCACACATGCACCAAACACTCCTTTTGGGTGGGCCGGCCACATAATTTTCCACCGCATGAAGAAGCCACCGATTAACGAAGTACAAATTTATTTAAAACACTACTGAATGCATAGTCTCTGTGTCCGTTGTGATTTTTATCAGTCAAAAGATGTTAAAAGCGAAGCTACATCAAATGGGAGGAGAAGCATTTTAATCATGAAAATGGTTTTTACCTACAACTAAGAGAAAGCACTTCTTTTTTTTTTTATTTTTTATTTTTTTAATTAAAAAAAATTTTTTTTTCAACATTTACTTATTTTTGGGACAGAGGGAGACAGAGCATGAACGGGGGAGGGGCAGAGAGAGAGGGAGACACAGAATCGGAAACAGGCTCCAGGTTCTGAGCCATCATCAGCCCAGAGCCCGACGCGGGGCTCGAACTCCCGGACCGCGAGATCGTGACCTGGCTGAAGTCGGACGCTTAACCGACTGTGCCACCCAGGCGCCCCTAAGAGAAAGCACTTCTGTTGACTTTTGGTCCCATTGTAACTCTTTAAGACACATTTGATTTAACGTTTCGTTGTAATTTTTTTAATGTTTTTATTTTATTTTTGAGAAAGAGACAGAGAGAGAGAGAGAGAGAGAGAGAAAGCGGGGGAGGGGCAGAGAGAGAGGGAGACACAGAATCCCAAACAGGCTCCAGGCTCTGAGCTGTCAGCACAGAGCCCGACTCGGGGCTCGAACCCACGAACCGTGACATCACAACCTGAGACAAAGTCAAGAGGCTTAACTGACTGAGCCACCCAGGCGTCACTACCCTCTTCTCTTTAATGTCATTGCACCAACTCACACTACCTTAAAATGTGCAAATGAAAAGCAATCAGACACGAAACATTTTTGGATTTCACGGGATCATGAGGATCACTGGAATAAAATCATGTCGGGGTGGGATTTCTGGCTTTTTCATCTCCGCTCCTCTTAGTTCGTGCTGTATCTTTTTTCCTAATCCTGAGCTAAAAGCCACCCACTGAGAGACCTTCCTAATTAGCAGGCTGCACTGGTTGTCTTTGAGATTGGCCCGTTTTAAAGCAGCTTCTTATTAGTGTTTCCGTAATGTGCCAGCAGGCAAACCCTAGGACCTTCCTTGGGCTGCACGTGTTTAGAAACATACCTCATCACAGCGATAGGAAAACCGTGAACCTGGCTTATGGCGAGGCACTGATCGGGCTCCGGGACATAATGCAAACCATCAGCCACTTCCGGAAGATCAGACTTCACAGAACACTACTGGGGTTTAAATTCCCGCTCTTCCGGCCACCTGCTGTGTGACCTTGCACAAATCATTTAACCTCTCTGTGCTTCACGTCCCCAGCTCTAAAATCGGAAAAACAATATTGCCTTCCTCTACCCTTCAATGTAAAGAACTTAGGGCTGGGTGTGGCATAAAGTAAGTGCCCTGTCGGGGGTCTGAGGATTAGGTCTTCCGGGAGGGTAGGAATCCGAGACTGTGGCGCTCCTTGTCCAAGAGTCTGGGGAACGGGACAAGCCTTTACTTGGCTGAAGAACTCAGGGCCTGACCACCATCACAGAACTCACGTGGTGCCCGTTCCCTGGTAACTGCTCTCTGCTTTGTCGTGCTCAGACCCAACGGCAAACAAGTTGGGGCACGCTTCCCTGTTCCTAGTGGTTTGGGAAGGCATCCTGGAAAATTTAAATGTGTGGACAGAACGGATGTGTTCATTCAAATTCTCCTGCTGCCAATTTAAAAGAACCGAGTACAACAAGCTGCCTGCTTTTAACGGGATGAGATGAACACAGTTGTCTAACTCAGGGCACAATGGCTTCGTGCCCAAAGACTCGAGTAACTTTTGCCATTTGCAACTCCCCCAGGGGAGAGGCCACTTCCTGATGGGACACGACCTAAGGCATGCACTTTACGTTAGCAAGCTCCGTTATTTTTTCCACTTTTACAACAGTGACTCCCATCCCATCAGTCCCGTCAATATCCATGGAAGGCAAAACCCTCTGAATCGAGGGATCCGCCGTCGTGTTTAATGGTGGATTGGGAATTACTCCCTTGCAGGGCTCACTCCCTACACCTCCTTCTCTGAACTCCAGGGGCAACGTCTACCCCAGCCTCTCTGCAGTTCCGGGCTCCTCTCCAACCACCTCACCCCCTCATCCGAGACATGCACTGCAGGGGGCTAGCCCGTTTTTCCTTAGATCAACTAAGATCAGGTATCTATCAAAGAATCGATGCTCACTAAGTATCGTTACTGAAGTTTCCTCATGTTTCTCATTTAATTTCCAAATAAGATTTCTTGTAAACATGTTTTCCACCATAAATTAGTAATAGCACATTCCCAGCATGAAACGCTTGAAACGTACAAGAAAGTTGATGGAAAGAAAATGACCCCTATTCCCAAGCCCAGAGTTAGTTACAGTCAATATTTTGCTGTATCTCCTTCTGGTCTATTTTTCTCTGTGTAATTTACTCCCCCCCCCCCCGCCGGTTTTACTGAGATATAATCGACATATAACATTGTGCTAGTTTCACGTACTCAACACAATTATGCGACACACGTGTATATATATTGCAAAATGATCGCCACAGTGTTTAATTAATATCCACCACCTTATGTCTTTACAGTTTTTGTCCCAGTGCTGACAACTTTTAAGATCCACTCTCTTAACAACTTTCAAATATATGATACTCTATTGTTAACTAGAGTCATCGTGCTGGGGCGCCTGGGTGTTTCGGACAATTAAATGACAACTCTTGATTTTGGCTCAGGTCATGACCTCACAGTTCGTGGGTTCGAGCCCTGTATCGGGCTCTGTGCTGATAGTGTGGAGCCTGCGTGGGATTCTCTCTCTCTCTCCCTCTGCCCCTTCCCCCTGCTTGTATACTCTCTCTCTCTCAAAATAAATAAATAATCATTTTTTAATTTTTAAAAAAAAAATTTTTTTTCAATGTTTATTTATTTTTGGGACAGAGAGAGGCAGAGCATGAACGGGGGAGGGGCAGAGAGAGAGGGAGACACAGAATCGGAAACAGGCTCCAGGTTCTGAGCCATCAGCCCAGAGCCCGACGCGGGGCTCGAACTCACGGACCGCGAGATCGTGACCTGGCTGAAGTCGGACGCTTAACCGACTGCGCCACCCAGGCGCCCCTAACGTTTTATTTTTGAGAGACAGAGAGAGACAGAGGATGAGTGGGGGAGGGGCAGAGAGAGAGAGAGGGAGACACAGAATCTGAAGCAGGTTCCAGGCTCCGAGCTGTCAGCACAGAGCCCGATGCGGGGCTCGAACTCACGGACCGCGAGATCGTGACCCGGCTGAAGTCGGACGCTTAACCGACTGCGCCACCCAGGCGCCCCAAATAATCATTTTTTTAAAAAAGCCTTGGGGCACCTGGGTGGCTCAGCTGGTTGAGCGACCGACTTCGGCTCAGGTCATGATCTCACAGTTTGTGAGTTCGAGCCCCATGTCAGCCTCTGTGCTGACAGGTTGGAGCCTGAAGCCTACTTCAGACTTTGTGTCCCCCCCTCTCCCTACCCCTCCCCTGCTCATGCTCTGTGTCTATCTCTCAATAATAAATAAATGTTAAAAAAAATGTTTTTTAAAGACTTAGCTATAGAGGTACCTGAGTGGCTTGGTTGGTTAAGCGTCTGACTTCGGCTCAGGTCACGATCTCACGGTTTGTGGGTTCGAGCCCCACATCAGGCTCTGTGCTCAGAGCCTGGAGCCTGCTTCGGATTCTGTGTCTCCCTCTCTGTCTGCCACTCCACTGCTCACGCTCTCTCTCTCTCTCTCTCAAAAATAAATACACATTAAAAAAAAAATACCCTTAACTATAGTCACCATGCTGTACATGACATCCACAGGACCGACTTATTATCTTATAAATGGAAGTATGTACCATTTGACCCCCTTCACCTATTTCCCCTATCCCCAACCCCTGCCTCTGGCAACCACCGATCTGTTCCGTTTTTCTGTAAGTTCGGTACTTTTAGATTCCTCGTATACGCGAGATCACACAGTACTTGTCTTTCTCTATTTGTCTCGTGTCACTTAGCATAATGCCCTCAAGGTCCATCCGTTCAGTCACAGACAGGATTTCCTTTCTGCGGCTGAATAATATTCCACCATATACAAATAGCACATTCCCTTTATCCATTCATCCATCCGTGGACGCCTATGCCGTTTCCATGTCTTGGCTGTTACGCATAATGCGGCAGTGAACGTGGGGCGTGCAGACGCTTCTAGAGAAAGTGATTTTGCTTCCTCCGGCCGTATGCCCAGGAGTGGAACTGCTCCATCATATGGTAGTTCTATTTCTGATTTTTTGAGGAACCTCCGTACTGTTCTCTCCGGTGGCTGCACCGACTCACACTGCCAAGTTCTTGGTTGTGATCTTTACAAGAATGTGATCGTTCCGTCTGTGCAACTTCATACTCTGCTCTCTTCACTTGGGCTTCCTGGCTCGTGCCGTGTCCTCTGTGCTGCCGACGTTCGGATCACACTGCCGCTATTCCTAGGGACACGCTCCGTCCTGATCTAGTTCAGTGGAGGGGAGGAGGCACCCATTCTCATCTGGGTTGGACAGTAGGGGCAACAGAAGATAGTAAGACGCCAGCCGGGAAGGAAGGACCCATGAGGAGACGGGAAGCCAATGGAGACCCAGGGTCGGACTTGTGACCACGGTGAGCTTCTCTCATCCCTCAAAGGGCTCCCTGCAGAGCTGACGTCCCCAGGGTCGGGGTGGGGGACAGTCACACCCTCGTGGACCTAGCCTGCACGCTTGTTCTTGTCCATCGGAATTTACCGCAGCATTTACGAATCAGGAGGGATCAAATACAGGCTTGGGTTCACGACTTCTGCCGGAAACACACGCGATCTGACAGTCCCAGGGCAGGTCCCACGTGACGGCAATTCTGTAGCCGTCAGGTGGCACTTGGCTCTTCAGAACAGGCGTGTGCCCTCGACCTATTTCGTCGTGGCTTCCACTCGGCGGCTCATCACTTACTCGCCGGCCCAGAGTCGGCGAGCACTGGCGTTTGTCGCCCTGTGTCCTAAGGTAACTCTCATTCTCTGACCTTCCCTGTTTTTAAGATAATTCAGTAAACGCCACTGCTGGTCCCGAAGTGAAACCTGGAGGTGGACCGGTCCTCCTCTGGCTCCACCTCTTAAGCCGCCTTTGGAACAAGCAAAGCCCTTCTCAAGACTTGACCACCTCCAGGATCTCTATCCTGGGCTGGAGAGCGGATGACACACGGGATGAAACACGGCGGCAGCAAAGGTGGTCTAGCGTGGTGGAAGGCGTGTGGGTTTGGACTTCTTCTCATTACTTTAACATAATTTTGCAATTGGCTGCGGGCTGTTTTGACCATTATTTTTTCACGCAGCGGGAGAAACTGTGCCCCGGAGGATGATTATTAAAATATGGTGCTCTTCTATATTTAAATAGTGAAATGGCTTTTCTGAGCTTTAAAGTGAGCCAAGGGAAATACCTATGGCTTGAGATGTAACTAAAATGTGGGCTTCACGCACCACCGCTTGGTGCCAGTAACTGCCCCGGGGGCTCAGCCCTCCTCCGCCAGGTAACGGATATGGGGACGGAGTGGGGTGATGCGGGTGCGGGGAGATGGCATGGGGGAGGCAGGGGCCGGTGGGGCAGGGGCCGCACAGGCTGCAAGGAGCAGAAGTTCAGCGAACAGCCCCACACGCCTGGCGGGGTCCCGCCCTCAGGGGTATCTGGCTGCACCTGGCAAGTTCCGGAGCACCTGTCACAGAACCGGGAATGGAGACAGAGGGAAGCAACAGGGTCCCTGAGAAAGGAGAGCACCGATTGGAGGTCATTTGTTGTAAGTAACGGAAACACACTCACACTCGCTAAGTGGTTCTCAAAACCAGGGGCAACTGTGTCCCCCGTGGACATTCAACACCGTCTGGAGACATTTTGGTTGTCACGATGGGGACCGGGATGCTACTGGCATCTGGGTAGAGGCCAGGGATGCTGTAAACACCCTCCAGTGCACGGGTCGGCCTCCTCAACAAAGAATTGTCTGGCTTCAAATGGCAAAAGCACCGGGGTTTGAGAAACCCCGCCTTGGCCCAACAAAGAGAACGTGCTAGAAAGTGAGGCACAGGTGGCCAGATCGCTATTGACTGCCTCCCCCCACCTTATCCAGGCCTCCCTTCCACGAGAGTGATAACACTCTTTACAATAAAATTGGCTTCTGGGGGATGCACAATTCTATAAATGTAACTAACCAGCACCACCATCAGGATACAGAACAGTTAGACCACCCAAAAAACTGCCCCGGACTGTCCGTCCTCCCCCACCCCCAACATGAGGAAGCCACGAATCTGTACTCTGTCCCCAGTTTTGTCTTCTCAAGAATATCACATAAATGGAATTATACAGTAGGCAGTCTTTGGGGACTTTTTTTTTTTTCACTTAGCAAAATGCCTTTGAGATTCACCCAGATTATTTCCTGGATCAGTAATTCATTCCTTTTTACTACGGAGCAGTTTTCCGTCGTATGGACGTACCGCAGCCTGTGTCTCCATTCGTCTGTGGAAGGGCGTTTGGGTCGCTGGCAGTTTGGGGCTGTTACCAGCAGAGCTGCTGTAAACGCTTGTGTGCAGGGTTCTATGTGGAGTTAGGTCTTTATTTCTCCACGGGAAGCATCCAGGTGTGCGACTGTTGAGTCATACAGTAGCTACAGGCTTTACTTTATAAGAAGCCACCGAAACGCCTTCTGGACTGCCTACACGATCTCACCTCCTCCTAAGAGGTCTGGTTCCTGCATTTGGTCTTGTCCACCTTTTTGATTTTTGCTATTCCAACAGGCGTGTAGTGGTTTCTTGTCGTGGTTTTATTATTTTTTAAGTGTATTTTGAGAGAGAGAGACAGAGAGAGAGAGAGAGACAGAGAGAGAGAGAGAGAGAGAGAGAGCGTGCAAGCGAGTGGGGAAGGGACAGAGAGAGGGGGAGACAGAGAACCCCAAGCAGGCTCCTCACCATCCGCATGGAGCCCAATGCAGGCTCAATCTCACGAACTGTGACATCACGACCTGAGCTGAAATCAAGAGTTGGACGCTCAACCAACGGAACCACCCAGGCGCCCCTTGTCGTAGTTTTAATTTGCCTTCCCTGAACAGCCAACGATGTGGGCCATCGTTTCATGGGCTTCCTTGCCAACCCTCTATTCTCTTTGGCCAAGTGTCTGTTCAAGTCTTTTGCCCATTTTTTTAAAAATTTTTTTTTAACGTTTATTTATTTTTGAGACAGAGAGAGACAAAGCATGAACGGTGGAGGGGCAGAGAGAGAGGGAGACACAGAATCGGGAGCAGGCTCCAGGCTCTGAGCCATCAGCCCAGAGCCCGACGTGGGGCTCGAACTCACGGACCGCGAGATCGTGACCTGAGCTGAAGTCGGACGCTCAACCGACTGAGCCACCCAGGTGCCCCGTCATTTGCCCATTTTTAAAAATGAGTTGTTTTCTTACTCTTGAGGTTTGAGGATTCAGATATGCTCTGGATACAAGCCTCTCGTGCAACGTGCAACTGTTTTCTCCCAGTTTGTAGCTTGTGGTTTCATTCTCCTCATTAGCGTCTCTCACGGAGGAAATAGGTCTTAATTTTTCTAAAGTCCAATTTATCAATTGTGTCTTTTAGGGACTGTGCTTTTGTTGTCATGTGCAAGCGTAAAACAACTTTCCAGGGGCTCTTGGCCACACTCAGCTTTTCTTGTAGCCAAGGGTGGCCATGTGACCGAGTTCCGGTCAACAGAGTGCGAACGAGGTGGCTTCCTCCAGAGAGCCTCCTTAGACGTCAGCTGGTATACCTCCTCTGCTCCTTACTCCAGACTCTTCGGTCTTGCTTCTGGGAGTGGGGCTGTGACGGCGGGTATGCCCTCTTGGCCCTCAAGGTTCTGGGGCCACACTGCAGGGATATGGCACCATGGGAAGCTGAAAGACACCCTTCAGCTCCACTTTGTGGAGGAGCCCTCATGCCAGTCCCGGATTGCCCACATCTCGCTTTTACGGGAAAGAAGAATAATGGTTTTTTTGTTTGTGTTTTTGTTTTACTTAGGCTACTGTTATCTCGGATGTTCTGTCATCGCTGGCCAAATCTAGACCGACCTGATGCAGCAACATGCAGGGCTATCTCCCACAACTCAACCTAGGAGTCCAGTGGGCCGCATGGCACTCCAGGGGCCATCTGGTTTTCGCCTGCCCAGTGTACGTCCTTATACTGGTATTTTAGTATTAATTATCCGAACGTTCCTCTGTTTCCGGTTTCACCACTTTAAGTCGTGTGGTTTAAGAGGGGCTGACTCTACTTAGTTCCAAGATCCAAGCCTGGCCCATCAGATTCATAGTGGAATTGATTCAGCGATGGACAAAGGACTCGGGGCTTTTGCCACAACCAGTAGGAGTAAGGCCCCGTGATTCATCTGGGGACTGTGAGTTCACAGTCACCCACAACCAGGGTGCCACTAGAGAGCCTTCCCGAGAATACAGCCAGATCAAAGAGCCAAGAGATGGATGAAAATGTGCTGGCAAAAGGAGAGATTCAGAGCAGGGCCCTGGGAGCTCAGTTAGCCTTTCGAAGGAAAGAGGCATTTAACAGGAGACCCGAAGCAACAAGAGGAGTGAATACGATAAAGGGGATGGCGGTGAGGATATGGAGAGTGAGAGTAGAGGTATCCAGGAAGATGGGGCACCTGGGTGGCTCAGTTGGTTAAGCATCCGACTCTCGATTTCCACTCATGGTGGTGAGATCGAGCCCCGGGTCAGGCTCCATGATGCGTGTGGAGCCTACTTAAGAATCTCTCTCTCCCTCTCTCCCTCACCCTTTCCCATGTGTACACGCTTTCCCTCTCTCTCTCTCTCCCTCTCTCTCTCTCGCTTTCTCAAAAAAAAAAAAAAAAAAAAAGGTTATTCAGGCAGAGCAAATGGCATGTGCAAAGGCCCAGGGGCAGCATGACTACAGGTCAGGGCATAGGCTGCAGACTCTCTATTTGGGCCGGGCTTTGCAGTGGAAGGGTAGGATCCTCACTAAGTTGCAGCTCCCGGGGTTCTTGCCAAGGAAGCTGCAAAGCACCAGGTGGACACTTCAGGAAAGAAGTAGGACAAGAAGGTACTAATTACTCAGGCACATGATAGGCAGACCTAGCACAGAAACCAAAGATCTCAGCAACGGCTGCCCCCTGGGAATGGCTGCAACTCGAGACTGCCCTGGCACCACAGACCTCTCCGGACCCCTTGCCCCAGCACCTGTGCCGGCAGGGAAGGGCATGGGTATTTAAGAGGCCTTTAAGGGGGCGCCTGGGTGGCGCAGTCGGTTAAGCGTCCGACTTCAGCCAGGTCACGATCTCGCGGTCCGGGAGTTCGAGCCCCGCGTCAGGCTCTGGGCTGATGGCTCGGAGCCTGGAGCCTGTTTCCGATTCTGTGTCTCCCTCTCTCTCTGCCCCTCCCCCGTTCATGTTCTGTCTCTCTCTGTCCCAAAAATAAATAAACGTTAAAAAAAAAAAATTAAAAAAAAAAAAAAAAAGAGGCCTTTAAGGGAATGACAAACGTCCCAACCCGCTCCCTCCCCGACGGACACAGAACAGAGGCTGAGTCCACTTGCCACAGTAACAGAGCACATCCCAGCGGGTCCCAGACGGTTGAAACCCGGCAAATACCAATCAGGCAGTTCATTAGACCGTAATTGTATTAAGCAGCATCTAACATAGTGAATAATTTTGAGCTTTATTATCTAAAATATAAAGGGGTGTTGTTTTTTTTTTAAACTTAGCTAAGCAGCAGGTTGTGTTTTTAAAGATATTGCTGTTTCAGGCCCGAACAAACCGCGAGCATTTCTCCAACCACCTTTAGTTCTGGGCTGTGCCTGTGGCTCTTCCCTCCACCTCCACCTGGGGTGCTTAGTAGCGGCACAAGTTAGGGAAAGAAGTCTCCCGTCCTTCCCTCTGCCCCCAAGGGGATGAGGAAGTTGGGGGGCGGGGAATTCCGAGTTCCAGAAGCCAGTAAGATTCAAAGTTGATCCATGGAAAGGGGCAGCCCTACCCGCAGCCACAGGCAGCCACTGGGAACGTGAGCCTCGCCTCCCCGCCCTGGACGGCTAAAAACATCACAGGACATGGGTCAGAGTACCTAGCAGCCATAGGCACTGGCCGGCTCCAGGCCTCTGACAGGCCTGCCCTCCGTATTGCATAAAACAAGCTAGGGTTGTGAAAAGCCTCTGAAGTTTACAAACAACTGGTGAGAGCAGAGATTAGGGAGAAAGCTTCTGTGCCCCTTGCCTGAGCCATTTAAGCCCAGCTCACCCCTAAATGGCCTCTACTCCACAGGGCATTTATACCATCCCAAACAGGCCCACAGCCATGGTCCCCGATGTCCCCTACAGGGACAATTTCCAGACATTGAGCTCCATGGGGGACATTTGACCACTAAAAGTGTTGATGCTCAACATTCATTTTTAATGTTTCAGAAAACCATTAAGCTGGTCTGTGTTATGCATCACATTTTTACAGCTGGTCATTTCATTTCCAGCTTGGAAAGTGGCTGGAGGAATCTCAGTGGGGTTATTTACTAGTTTCTTTGCCCGACTCAAGGTTTCAAGGAGAGGCCCAAACAGGACTCTCCTTGGCTTACTCTATGCTGTCTGCGGGGCCCCTGGGGGGATCACAGACCTGCCTGAGCGCATCAGCCTTTGGGGTCCCTGGGATGGCGTCTGTCCCGCCTTCCAGGCAGAGGGACCATACAGAGGATGGCCTGAAGAAAAGAGCCAGGAGATGTGCTTCCGGCACAGAAGCACCTTCATGATGGGGAGAGCACTAGGTGATGCTGGACGGAGAGACTGGAAAGGCTCTCAGGAGGACAACAGGATCCACTGAAGGGCCTTGGGTGAGAAGTAACAAGTTTAGCTTTGGCATTTAGAAGACAGGCTGCTGGTTCACAATGAACTGCGTGGAATGGTGTAAGTGGGGGCTTGCAGAGTCTGCAAGGCGGGAGGCAGGGAGACCGATGGGGTGGTTGCTGCTGTCCATGCGGATGACAGACGATGGTGGCCTGGATGGGGGAGTGGCCTGTGGGATGGGACCCAAGACCCATTCAAGAGGAACACTCAACCCCATCTTTGGGGAGAGGACCCGTCTCCCTGCTGACTCTCCAGAAACAGACACGATGGTTTTCTACTGTGGCCAGGGCCTTACAGGTCTCGAGAGGAGAGCCATTCTTTTTTTTTTTTTCCAACGTTTATTTATTTTTGGGACAGAGAGAGACAGAGCATGAATGGGGGAGGGGCAGAGAGAGAGGGAGACACAGAATCGGAAACAGGCTCCAGGCTCCGAGCCATCAGCCCAGAGCCTGACGCGGGGCTCGAACTCACGGACCGTGAGATCGTGACCTGGCTGAAGTCGGACGCTTAACCAACTGCACCACCCAGGTGCCCCAAGAGGAGAGCCATTCTTAACACAACCTCAGTGGTTTGTGCACGCACGCGTACCCAGGCACACAGACACGGTGGGTTAAATAGCGTCCCTCCAAAATTCCTGCCCATTGGGAACCTCAGAATGTGACCTCATTCGGAACTCGTTCTTTGCAGGTGTGATCAGTTGAGATGAGTTACTGGACTAGTAAGGGCCCTACATCCAATGACTGGCGCCCTATTTATAAGAAGAGGAACGGACCTATGGAGAGAGACAAGGACACCCAGCAAGAGCGCCATGGGGACACGAAGGCTGAGACAGAAATGGCGAGCCTCGGAGCCAAGGACACTGGGACTGCTCGTAGCCACCAGCAGCTGGGAGACGGGCCCGGAACAGACTCTCCCTCAGAGCCTCCAGAACGGACAAAGAATACGTTTCTGTTCTCTTAAGACACCCAGATTTAGGACTTTGTTACAACAGCACTTAGAAACTAATACAACACACTGAGATACAAACACACACACACATGTTCATATACACAGATTCACACTCACATTTATACATAACTGGTTCTTTTTTTTTTTTTAAACCAATGTTTATTTATTTTTGAGAGAGTGAGAGAGAGACAGAGCATGGGCTGAGGAGGGGCAGAGAGAGAGAGGAAGACAGATTACAGAGCAGGCTGCAGGCTCTGAGCTGTCAGCACAGAGCCCACCGCCGGGCTCAAACTCAACACGCCATGAGATCATGACCTGCGCCGGGGTCGGACGCTCGGCCAGCCAAGTCACCCAGGTGCCTATACGTGACTGGTTCTTAACCCTGGCTCCCCACACAATCACCTGGGGAGTTAAAAAAAAAAATGATACCATGCCCAGGCCCCATCCAGGACGCTGAAACAGTTAACGCCAGCAAAGAACTTAGCTTGGTACCTGGCACGTGGTAGGTGCTCAGTAAAACGTGAAAGCTCATATCATGATATTCCTTTGACGAGAATCATGCCGCCGGTGACCCTGCCTGGCCCCATTTCTATCACCTCTTGCCCTTTCTGATGAGCTCTACCCAGGTTATTCAGTTCTATTTTCACTGCACGCCTCCCATTACCCATCCAAGGTACAGGGGGAGTCCCGTCGCAGAGAGAACACACAGCCGGCTAACAAAGGAATGACAAAGCTGGGGCTGGACGGGCTCTCCAGGCAGCCTGTGTGAAGCGTCACCAGGGGCCAGCCTCTTCAGAGGGACCCCTTTGAAATCAGAGCTCTCAGGGTTTCATCTCCCTGCGAAACGTCTGAACCTCAGGTCGGATTTCCCCTCGATCACACGAGCATGCATTTGGCGGGGTGGGGGGGAGGAGCAATGTATAACTTCGGCTAGTTCCCCTCTATATTCCCTCTGGTCTTCTCTCTCCCCTCCTAAGGAGGGTGGCATCTCACCAATGAGCTTCATCTGAAATTTAGCTGAGTAGTAAAGCATGTGCACGGGCTTGCCGGGGAAGGGATCGCTTCTTGCAACTTGGGAGTGATCGTGTCTTACTTTGCGGGGGAGACTCCGACTGCCCAACTCTCCCACCTGTGATCAACAACCGTGCCTCAGTTTCCCCATCTGTAAGGCAGGGGAAGTGATGGCGCCTGGCTCCTGAAGCTGCCAGCTGCTGTCACTGTCATGACGGTAAGGGTTTTTAGGGACAGAGGAGAGCCAGAAATGCCCAACCAACACAAGCAGCCTCCAATCCCAAGGGCTCTCCAATCCCAAGGGCTCAAGGTAAGGCACCCAGGTGACTCGAATTCATTTCACCTCCTTTTGGAGGAGGCGGGGGTGGGGAGGATCAGACAACACCGTCTCCACCATGCAAGTTAGTCTCCACCAGGACCTTGACAGGGTGACCATCTGATTTTAAAGTTCTAATTAGGAATTTTAGAGCCCAATGGCAACTTCCATCTGGTCCCACCCCTTCGTTTGCCAGATGGGAAACCTGAAGCCCAGAGAGGTGGAAAGGGGGCCAGAATCCTGGGGTCCAGGGCCCCACCTACACCCTCCCTCCTTTCACTCTGCCCTCAGGGCCTGCTTTCCTCCTTCCTTTGGACCGGATGTATTGAGATTGAGATACAAGAACGGGGACAGAGAGTACATTTTTACCCTTTACCTGCCTGGGCAACCGTGACTTTCCATATGCCGACAAGCCTCAATGTAAACAGACACTGGAATAAGGAAATACAACAAATCGACGGAATACAACAAATCAGGGTGCGGACAACCGATCGGTCACCCGTGAGATCATCTAGTTCAGGGTTTCTCAACCTTGGACTGTTGACGTTTGGGGTCAGGCGCTGTCCTAATATATTGTAGGGATTTTAGGAGCATCCCTGGCCCCCCACCCACTAGATACCAGCACCCCCCCCGCTTAGTTGTGACATCCCCAAACTGTCTCCGGACATTGCCAAATCGCCGTGGTTGGGAACCGCTGGTCTGATTATTTCACATCAGCTACAACACAAGACACAGCTACACCTGAAGCAGGGAAAGCCCATAAGTACCGGTGGATTACATTTGCTGGGGTCCCCGTAGAGAACACGGCAAAAGGGACAGGATGATTTAAGGAGGCCTAAGAGCCACCCTGTTACTAATAACAGTGGTAGCAGCAGGGGACGTAGGAAGAGTGGCGAAAGGAAGCATGACTTCCTTCGCCGTGACTTCCTTCTGGCTACCTAGGTGCCGGCCCTGACCAGGTATCTCACATTGACCCCTCACGGCTGTATGGCTGTACTGGGGAACCCCAGTCAGGGCAGTCAGGGACTGGCCCAAAGCCCCAGTGCCAGGAGCCGGCACAGAGGATTTGTAGAATTCAGAGCCTTGGGCTTAACTCATCTATGACATCATCTCACCCAATTAACAGCAGCAGCGACAACAAAAAGCTAATATTTACTGAACACTCAGCATGAGCCAATGCAAACAGCTTGGCATTCACTCCATCCCCCTCACCCCCCTCACCGTAATACCTGTGGGGTGGGTACCATTCTCATCCCCCTCCCCCACCATACTACAAGTGGGGAAACTGACACCTGCAGGCTGGGGGACTTGTCCAAGTTCACGCGGCTGTTACAAGGCAAAGCCAAGTTCTACCTTAAGCAGCTGGACTCCACGGCCCCATTTCTGAGCCGCTTAACCTCCTTCCTTCCTTCCTTTCTTCTTCTCCTCCTCCTCC
The DNA here is from genome assembly GCF_016509475.1 of Prionailurus bengalensis. NCBI lineage: Eukaryota > Metazoa > Chordata > Mammalia > Carnivora > Felidae > Prionailurus > Prionailurus bengalensis. The sequence goes on along the minus strand of NC_057345.1, from coordinate 10,502,629 downwards.
TCCTCCTCCTCCTCCTCCACCTCCTCCTCTTTCTCCTTCTCCTTCATCTTCTTTTTATTACATGTGCACAGTAAGTCAGGGCAAATTTGCAAACTTACCTATCCCCTGAGTGGATTCTTGCTGAAGAAGAAAAACGGGCTGGAAACATGACGTGCATTCTAGCCCTAGGAACCTTCTTTGCCAGCACTAGGTGACCTTTAGGAGCCCCTCCAAAGCCCACAGTGAGCTCGTCAGAGAGCCCTGGCCTGCCCTGCTGGCCATCCCTTATAGAAGGCAACTTACCAAACAAAGCCAGCCTGTGCCGGGCTGCATAAACAGGATGTAACTGAATGGTGGGGGGAAGGAAGCGGAGCTGTCTAGACCCACCGCCCCAAATGCAGGCAGAGCTCCCCACACGGTGCCCAAGGGCCGGGTTCCCCCCCCCACCTTCGCCCTGCCTTCATGTTGCTGTGATTGAGTGACCACGGCCCGGGAGACACAATGCATAGGCTTCGTTTATGGTGCAGCAGGCATCCTGCAGTGACACAAGGACTGAAGCATCCAACCTCCTGCCGACACATAATCCATTTTTGAAGACAGATTCTCCACGTGCGGTTATGAGATGGAAAATTTTAAGCCAAAAGAGAAGAAATCCTTAGTGATCTTTTCATCTTTTATCAGCCAGGCTTTATAAAACAAACAAACAAAAAAAATAGAGTCAGGAAGTATATGATATATTCGCTGGGGAGAAAGTTCCCTGCGGGGAGGAACAGTTCAAGTGTAAGCATAGTGTCTGTGAGCCCAGACGGTTGTGCACTGGCTGTTTTGCAGTCAATGGCAGCCACTGCCTTCTGGACGCACACGCATAACTCCTCGGGATGTTAATGAGAAACAGGCATGCCAAGAGAGGGAGAAGTATGGGTCCCCCCTTCTGCAAACCCCGTATTTACCCTGGTTCTCCTGCCTCATAGCATCGGACACATCGGTGGCACCCTTGGAGGGCGACGGAACTCGGCACGATGACACAGAACTCAGGACGGGACGGCTCACAACTCTGTGAGGCTCCGGGGTAAGCACCTGAGGTATTTGTCTTCCCACGCCAAATGATCGTCTTTTGTGGTGGTTGTTTTTTCAAACAGTACGGGAGAAGCAGGCGAGTTTCACAACCCATCAGTTCAAGCTCTTTCTTAAGCGGCACTAATGTAACAGAAACGTATTTTCAGAAGCATGTGCCCAAGGCACGGTAGGGGCCTAAAGTGTCTTCTGCATCATCAAAGAAAGCACGAATGATGTTCTGTGATCTGAGAGCCCAGGGGTGTGTGTGACTTTAATGCCTTTGACAGCGGATGTCTGTATTAGTTTCCTATCGCTGCTGCAACAAATTACCACAGACTCAGTGCCTTAAAAAAAAAACAAAAAAAGTCCGAAAATGTGCCTTCCATGGCTCGCATCAAGGTGTCGCAAGGCGGCATGCGTCTGGAGGCCCCGGGGGAGAATCCATTCCCTCGACTCTTCCAGCTGCTAGGGCCGCCTACATGACTTGCCTTGTGGCCCCTTCCAGCAGGGACATCTCTCTGACCTGTTTCAACCAACACACCTCCTTCTCTGCCTCTGCTCGTCTTGCCTTCCTCTCATAAGGGCTCTCGCGGGGACGCTGGGCCCACCAGACAACGCACGATCATCTCACCTCACATCTGCAGAGGCCCTTCTGCCATGTGAGGTTTGGGGGATGAGGACAAGGACGTCTCGGGGGGGGGGCCATGATGCTGCGTACCACAGCGTCTCAAAACCAGGAGATCTGATCATCTGAGGTCGTGTCTCACTCCCCCTCCCAAATAGGGCACCATCTATTATATCACAGGTGAGTATCTTCAGTTACTCTTCTGGTCCAGCACTGGTGACCAGTTTGTTCGGGGCCAGCCACACCCCACACCAGGCTCTTCCTCCAAGGCGAGGTGGTCAAGTCAGGCACGCGGGTGATGCTGGTGGGATGAGGCCAAACGATGGGCCTCGGCAGGGTCCTCTACTTGGATTCTTGGCTTCGTTTGTCCAGCCCTGGCTCAGAGCAATGCACGATCACTTGCATAAGAGGGGATCATTACCTGCCGCTTCGGGGGGCAGGGGGTGGGGCAGGAAAATGACCAGAAGTGAGATGAACAAACCAAAGCATAAAATAAAGGAAAGCTTTCTCCAAAAGGAAGGATTCTCCTGCTGGAGGCTTGTTCAACTTTCTCGGAACACTTTGGAACCTGTGCCATTAATCTTCAGGCTACTTCTCGACACAGATTGTTCTTCATTATGTATGTGTCGCTAATCTAGCTTTTACAGCGGAGGCATTTTCTGACGAAGACACCGGGGTGATTCTTTCCTCCTTAGAAGGATTTGTCTATTTATAAAGGGATTCACATCTAATTCCCCCACAAAGAAACCACTAGAGAGATGCCATGCTTCATAAAAGTTTGTTTAAAAATTTTTTTTAACATTTATTTATTTTTGAGAGAGAGAGAGAGAGACAGAGTGCGAGCGGGGAAGAGGCAGAGGGAGAGGGAGACACAGAATCCGAAGCGGGCTCCGGGCTCTGAGCCATCAGCACAGAGCCTGATGCGGGGCTCGAACTCACGAACTGCGAGATCATGACCTGAGCCGAAGTCGGATACTGAACCCACTGAGCCACCCAGGCGGCCCTATAAAAGTTTGTTTTAAAATGAAAACACCCTCCCTCGACAGTGCCTTTGGACTACAACACTCTTGCAAACATTCTCCTGAGATTCCACCCCACCGTCAGCCACCCCAGGAAGCACCACGACATTAAATGTACCTGTAGATGATAATGGGGGGAAGGCAAAGCCCCCCCGCCCCAAGAACCTTGAAAATGCAATGGAGATGTTTCACGCAAGCTGCTCCCTTTCCTGCCTTTTTTTTTTTTTTTTTTAACTTAACAGTTTGGCAGCCATGCTTTGGTTTGACAGGGAACTGTGAAAATGTGTCACTTTGTCGTCTCCAAACTTCAAAGCCCAATCAAAATAACATTTATTAAAAACCTGGGGGTGCTTGCCAGAATGTGTGCTGAGACACTAAGAGAGTCGACCCCAAGGTCTCCCTCACGACTCTTCTTTCTTCCTTTATGAAAACGGCACAGTGCTTCACACACACAACCCACAAAGGCGCGTTATACCCGCGGGCTCCCTCGACGACGCAGGGGAATGGACTGTCTGGGAATTTTCTCCACTTGATTCCCCGGGACAAATCCAACCAGCCCGAGGCTGCAGGCTCGCGTGCTCGAGCTCTCTCGCAAGGACGCCGTGTGACGGGAGAAGTTGCCACGTGCACAGTCTGGAGTCACACTTCTCCACCGTGCACGCCAGGGCCGCCAGCTGGAAGCTCGAGAAACATCCTGTGGAGGTAGTGGCAGAGCCCGGGGTGGGAGGAAACAGGATCTGGAGCCGGAGAGCCTGGCGGGTGTCTCTGCTGCACCACCCCGGGCACTGCTACGCCCTCCCGCCTGCGCCACTTTCTGAGGCTGTTTCTCCAGCTGTAATGTGCCCGACAGGAGTCTCATGGTTGCAACTGATGAAAACTCCCAGCCCTCACTAGCTTAAGAATAAACCGAATATAGGGGTGAAATATCCAAGGATGAGGTTCTTGACCCAAGACTCAAACGCCTGTACCTCCTGCCATCTGTCGGCTCATACATACACTACTCGGCTCCTACCTCATGGTGGCAAAATGGATGCAGCAGCTCCACCCTTCTGGTCTTCCAGGTCTCAGTGCAGAGCGAGTCACTTCCTAGTAGCTTTCACAGAAGCTCCTGGATGAATTCTGCCTGGACCTCTAAACTAGTAACAGTGGTGACGGGATGTAACTATACTCTTTGGCTTAAACAGCAGGACGTGGGGTGAGGTGGGGATAGGGGATGTTCCATGAACCTCCGAGCCTAAATGTCAGGGAAAGACGGACCTCCAAAACAAAAACTGGAGGCTGCTGCCGGAAGAGCAGGGGATTGCAGGGTGTGGGGGTAATCAGTATGTACTAGCTGTGAAATTATAAAAAACAACGACTTTTACCTTTATTGTGCCCTCATATGCTTTATCTTATTCAATGTTTGCAACAACCCTTCCAGATAAGGTCCATTATTCTCCTTCATTTTTACTGATGAGAAAACAAAGTTTCACAGAGGTTAAGGATCTTCTCCACAGTCACACAGCTCATACACAGCAGTGCCGGGATTTGAACCCAGGCCTGTCTGGACTACACTTGGTGTTGAACTGTGGTCCCCATGGCGTGAGAGATACATTGGACATACAGGTGGCATTTCATCTGATCTTCACGGTGGCCCTTCGGGGGAGAGGCTATTCCTACAATCCTTTTATGGTTGACGCTACCAAGAAAGGTCCAAGGACTTGCCCGGGGGCCCCAGCTTGACTTTCTAGTCCAAGTTAAACTGTCTCCACTATCCACAGGTACAGAGAGGCTGGCAGTGGGCTTCATGCTGGCCTGGGAAGGACCAGGCTGATGCAGGGTCAGGAGAGAAGCCTGGGCACGCTGCGGCTGGCCGGATTGAGGGCCCCCCACATCCACACCTTTTCCCTTTCTCTGCTTTTGGCTTGGGGACCCGTACTGCCCTCTGTGCGGTCCGCAGACATTGGAGGAAGGGTCACCCTGCGGCACTGGCCTGAGAGCCAATTATGAATGTGCTTCTGTTCCCAAGTGTATGTTCAGTGGTATTACATTCGTTGCTTAAAATCATCCACGGCAGGATGATTTACACCCCAGGAACCGGCCAATTCTGCGTCAGTATTATTATTGTTATTATTATTATTACTTTTGCCTCTCTTTTTGTTTCTGGGAGAGTCACTTGTTAAACATTTACCAGCATGCCACAGCATACCAGCAGTCCAGAGCTCGCGGCTTTAGGGGGAAGCAAACGGCACGATCCACCTGAACTCTTCCCTCGCCCCTCTGCCGTCCCTGCTTCAGGAACCGCCTCTGATCCAGTCAGACCTAAGTCCGGGACTTTTTCCTGAAGATCGGACAAGAGTTAGCTCTTACCCACTGGATGTGAGTGAGGAAGCAAGCTACTCTGGAGCCGGCGGTGGCCATCCCGGGGCAGGAAGGGTAAAGACCCGTGTGGCCTTTGGAATCGACACTGAGGAGGCCAAGAGGAGGCGGGGCTTGGTCAGCTGAGCCGAGCTGCACCAGAGGCTTAAATGGACGTGCACAGAAAGTGCTGGAAGCCTTTGACGTTTTTCCGTCGTGAGAGCCCCTTACCATTGCAGCCCGTCTAAACTTGGGAGTTTCTGTTCCTTGCAACTAATACATCCTAAGCAATACAGCGGCCCATCAAAGGAATCAGCCCATGGGGAAGGGAGCTCCATAGAGAGCAGTGGTAAATAAGGGAGCCAGGGTACAGAAAGGCTCTCAGAGAAAGAACAAAGGCTTCCTAACAATGGCAGACACTAACCCACAGAAGCCAACCCTGACACCTTTCACTGGTTATCCACGAGACCCCCTCCAGACGGTCCAACAATTGGCCTCTTCGGAAGGCAAGTTGAAGACGTGACAATACTTCTAGTTTGGTTGTGGCTTAAAGATGCCATGCTGGTGGCAGGGGCGCACATCACAGAACGGCTCTCCTCCTCTTGGGACACCGGGGACGGGGGACCCACCCCTCGCGGGGTTACAGCACAGATGGGATGGAATCAGGCAGGTCTGTGACAACGGATTCCGAAACAGGAGGGGCATTCTCCAAACGATTTCCATTTACATGTGCGTCTCAACTAGAAAGCCACATAAAACGCCTTCGTTTCACTTGGGACAATAAATGAAAACTCTTTTGACATTTGAAGCATTTCATGTCCCTGTGCTTCCCGAGAACGGTTCCATTTAACTTGAAAGGGGTTTTCAGCGTGATTCCCGTTTCGTGTTATGAAAGCATTTCTCTCTCACATCGGGCTTTATCTAAATTTTTAAACAAGGCCTAATTTACAGGCCCCAAACGACTTGGCAAATTTCCTACAATCTCATTGAAAAAAATCCTGGCCGCCTATATGCTGCGGGTGGGTTGAAAGCCTGCTTTGTCTTGGGCGCCAACGAAAACTAAAATTACTCCGCCAGCAAAAGGTCATCCTTTCAAGCCAACCCACAGAATCCATACGCACACAGGGCACACAGGACGCTCCCCCGCCCCGTCCCCCCACCCCCCTTCCCGCCAAAGCCAGTCCCCCCCACCCTTCCCCGCCGCAGAAGTACAAAGCTGAGGACCAGGTGCATTTTGTGCACTTTGCCCAGCAGCGGGGACTGGGGTGACCCGTCGCAAAAGGAGAAAATAACTTCAGAGAAGACCCCGAATGTGGTCCCGAGTAGTGGATGGGTGCTGCCCGTTTCCTGGGAAGGAGAGGGCAAAAGAGTCAGACGGCGGGAGGAGGAGAGAGTTTCACAGGCGTCTTGCCCACAGTGTCTCCGGGGGAGGGGTCTGATGAGTGGCGGTGTCCCCCTACGAGCGGCCTCCTCCCCATGCACCCGATGCACCCTGCACAGCACAGGCCAGGCTTAGGTGCCCAGCTCCCCTTCGGGTCGGTTGTAATTTGGGGGAGGATCACATGACCCGGAACACGAACAGCCCCGCCCCTCCGCTTCGCTAATGGCTCTGGCGTCTAAGAGGAAGCAGGCTGGTCTGGGAACCGTTTCACACGCATCTGTTGGGCACTTTCTAGGAGGCAGGGCTGTGAAAGCCCTAGGGATCAACTAGACCGGGGCCCTGCCTGCCTTCACGGAGCTCACGGGAAGCAGCGGGAAGACCACAGAGTAAACCGACGGCAACACAAAGGGAGGGAGGGTCGAGTCTGTTAAACCCTGAGCGCAGCGTGGTGAGTGGGCCCGTGCGGCAGCACCTTGTCCGGCTCCCCAGATCCCCGAGCTCCCCGTTCTCGGCCATTCTGCAGGCTGTGGCCCAGCTGCCCCTCTGCCCACCTCCTCTCCTACTTGCTTGAGCCTCCTCCCTCAGACACGCCAAGCGGCTGTAGCCTCACGGCCCCGTGCACCTGCTTTTCCTTCCGCTCAGATGCTTGTCCCCTGCACATCCACAAGGCTGAATGCTTCACTCCCTTCCCGCTCTCTGCACGGGGCCTTCCCTGACCCCTGACCTAAAGGAGCTCCCTCTCCACCCTTGCTCCGTCCCCCTTCGCCTGCTTATGTTCCTCACACATTTATTTACAGTGTCTCTCCCCTGCTTTCCCTGCTGTTCACCGCTTCATCTCCCGGGACTCCAGCAGCACCTGGAACCCAGCAGATGTTCGATATATATTTACTAGAGCCGGCCGCGGGAGCACGCAGGAGGGGCTCAGTGTCTGGGAGTCTGGAAGGCCTCCTGGAAGCACCACTTCATGGCCAGTGGGAGTTTTCTGCGTGGAGAACAGGGAACAGGACTGCAGACAGCACGAGCAGCCTCGAGAAATCTGGGAGAGAATGCGAGAATCTCGGTGTGGCCGGAACGCGGACCACGGTAGGGAGAAAGCCAGGGCAGGCGCTACAGTGCCTCGGGGGCCACAGTGAGGTGTCAGAGGCCAGAGGGGGCCGTGGCAGACAGATGCTGAGTCCCCCAGCCGGGGCGGTGGCCCTGGAGAGGAGCAGAGAGCCTGGCTCTGTCTCCGGGACCTCGGTGTCGCCGGGCACGTCGCTTGACCTGCCTGGACCTCCGCTTTCTTACCGGCCACGTAGGTATGCTGAGCAGCACAGTGGTCTGCTTCGAGAATCCGTGTCAACGATGCTGCTTCGGGGGGAGTGCAGGCTTAAGTGTTCCACAAAAGCGAGCTGTTAGGATGACGGCTAGCTTTACCGGCTAATGGCTGAGGCTTTCCATGATCATCCCCGCTTGGCACTTAGCGAGTGTGCCAGAATCTAAACTCTGATGAATTTAAATAATGGTGCCGTTTGATTGATAGCCGAAAGTCACGAATTCAGCAGAAGGTGCACAGACAGCCCGAGAGGACCAGGGCAGAACACAAGGCCTCTAGTGGCACTTGTGTGTTCCCAGCGGGGCTCTGTCCAATTGGCTGGTGCCCTGATTCTCCAGCCCCACCAGGTGTGATGGGGAAGCAAAGGATTCTCATGTGCTGTACCAGCTCTCCTGGCTCAAGTCTATACTCAGAGGACAACGGCCTCGGGATGGAAATCTATGACCTATCAAACATCCCTAAGAATCTCTTAGGTCCCCCCCAAAGGCAAAAAAACCAAACAGGTGTCTGGGAATGAACATGGGAGCAGCCACGGAGAAGGGACAGCTGTTGACAATGTCCAGATCCCTTCACCAGCCAGACTGACCGTTCCCACCCCACCTCCTGTCCTTTCCAAGGAAGCTGGAAACAGTAACTCACACCAGGTGTGTGTGTCCTTGGGAAGAAATCACACTGTGCACCCCACAAACCTGCCTGCCCTCTTTCACGTCTAATTGCCTGCTGGGTCGAGAGACTTTTGAAAGGGAGGAAGATAATGGAAACTTCACATAATTACATTTTCAAGTAACGCCTTCTAGCTTCCCTCAACTTCAGTCAAAACTCTATCTTGTCAAAATAATCTTAAAGTTTTTTTCTTCCACAAAGATTGATGTGTAATATCACTGGCAGTCTTTGGGTTGCTAATTATAAGTCAAGCCTCTTTGGGGCTTTTTTGGAATATCTCTTTGACTTCTCTAAGTGATGAGTTTGGTTCCTCTGCTTTTCAACCGTTCGTCTTCCACCTGCGGGGAAGAGTGAAATGTCTTCCCCAGTTTTAATTACAATCGGAGCATTATCCTCAGATAGTACAGACCAAAGCCTCACAATGGGAGGGGCCCCTCTGTTAATCACGGATAAATCTCATGCACTGCAAAGGCTCATACCTTTCATTACATTACCTTGTTGGTCTAATTAATGGTATTACCCTCTGAACTGTGTGCAGAAGCTTAAAGAAATTCAACAGAAAACATGCTCGAGGGGAAAGCAAAGAATGTGTAATAAAGCGCCATGCATCACATCCTGGTTACCAGGACTTATTTCTTTCTTGATTACTACCTGAGGGAGTGGGGGGGGGGGACCCTCCAGGGGACACAGGCTAGGCTGACACGGTTCTCTTAGAAACGGTGGCGATGTCTGCATTTTGGTTTCTGGCACGGACTAGCAATTTACCTGTGATATTTAATTTAAAAACAAAAAACCAGACATCACCTCATCAAAACCTAAATGTTGTTCCCATTCGTCCACATACAGTTTTTGGTAATGTCTGGTGAGAGCAGGTGGGGTAGGTGGGAGGAAGGATCTGACAGGAATAAGAAAGTCTTTTGCTCTTGGATCACTAAACCCACTTCAAAAAATAATATTCCCGTGAAAGGCCGGACTTGACCGTGTTAACTAGCACAAAACTACAAGCTCTAGCATTAGAGTGTAAACTGTGGACGGGGGCAGGGTCATGATCAGCCATGACACGTGCATGGCAAAGACCCAACGTGTGTTCGTTGAGCAAATGAATGAACTCTGTTGAGTTATCAGCTGTCAATAGCACTCTGTGCTGGCCATGCGTGGTCCATGGAGATGTTGTTGAATGCTCAAAACTCTTTATTTTTTTTGGGGGGGGGGGAAGGAAAAGAAAAAGAAGAAAAGGAAAACTTACAGCCAAAGAAGGTAAGCAAAAATTTTAAGGTCATACAGCTATTTAAGTAACAGGATTTGAACCAGGTCTGTTGGGTTCTGAAGACAACGCTTTGAGCGCCTCCCATTATAAGACAAATCAGAGTGTACATATCGCTGGGTGATCCGAATTTCATTTCAGGTGAGGCTTAAAGGTGAAGTGGAGATTTTGACGGGTATTCACTAATGTTTGATGAAAGTGTAAGAAACCTCAAAGGTACCTTATTTTATTAAACATAATACCATCTATGACCATTGTGGGTTTTTTTTATTATTTTTTTTAACGTTTATTTATTTTTGAGACAGAGAGACAGAGCATGAACGGGGGAGGGTCAGAGAGAGGGAGACACAGAATCTGAAACAGGCTCCAGGCTCTGAGCTGTCAGCACAGAGCCCAACGTGGGGCTCGAACTCACAGACCGTGAGATCATGACCTGAGCCGAAGTCGGCCACTTAACCGACTGAGCCACCCAGGCGCCCCGATCACCGTTGTGTTTTTTAAATGTCTCGTGAAAGCCTACGATTAAGCAAATCCACACCTTCCAACCAAAATGTATCAATACAGTCTCCTTCCAAGATGGAGTCCCAGTGGGCTCACGTGAGGGGAGTTTGGTCGGCCAACATTTATTAAATGCCCACTGTGTTTTGAAAGAAGTCAAAAGCATATCTGACCTCAAGAAGCTCACAAGGTAAGAGAAAATAAACGTGTTCACTTTTCTTCTAAAATCGCCCCTCCAACTGGTGTCGGGAAGGGGAGACGATGACTCCGTGGAGGACCGTCTGCCACGCACAAGGTGACAAGGGTCTGGTCCCTGAGCTCCGCCCACTTTACACCCTGCCTAAGCAGGAAGTACAGGCTGTAAGTACAGGAAGTAAGGTTTCCTAGGGTTGCAATTTTCCCACGCTATTTTCTTGTCTTCCGTCTAGTTCCCCAGAGCAAAGGCCCGTGTTCTTCAGAAGCTTTGAGAAAGGAGGCCTGGTGAGGGGGATGCCTCGGTGGCCTCAGTGGGTTAAGCGTCGGACTCTTGGTTTGGGCTCCGGTCATGATCTTGCGGTCTGTGAGTTCGAGCCCTGCCTTGGGCTCCATGCGGACGTGCACAGTCTGCTTGGGATTCTCTCTCTCCCGCTCTGCCCCTCCCCCACTCACTCTCTCTGTCAAAACTAAATAAACTTAAAAAAACATTCTTCTAGGGGCACCTGGGTGACTCAGTCGGTTAAGCATCCGACTTCAGCTCAGGTCATGATCTCACGGTCTGTGGGTTCGAGCCCCACGTCGGGCTCTGGGCTGACAGCTCAGAGCCTGGAGCCTGCTTCGGATTCCGTCTCCTTCTCCCTGCCCCTTGTCTGCTCACACTCTGTCTCTCTCTCTCCCTCTCTTTCAAAAATCAATAAATGTAAAAAAAATTTTTTTTAAATTTTTTAATTAAAAGAAAAAGAAAAAAAGAAATGGGGCCTGAGGAAAAGGTCCCCTTCTGCAGCCAGTCATAGGGGGTAAACACTGGGCAGTGGCAGGTGCAGAGAAGTGGAGAAAGCCGACTGGACCCTGAGAGTCCCAGGGAGGCAAAGAGGCCTTTGTACATCAGTGTGGTCCTGAGAGGCAGCTGGGGGAGAGTGCGGCCCCGGCAGTTCCTTACAGACCGTCTTGCAAAGCGGGTTAGATTAGTAATCAGACTGCAACTTAAACGCGCATGTGGATTAAACTCATGGACTTTCCGGGGCACCTGGATGGCTCATTCGGTGGAGCATCCAACTTTGGCTCAGGTCATGATTTCACGGTTCGTGGGTCCGAGCCCCCCCGTCTGGCTCTGTGCTGGCAGCGAGGGGCCTGCTTTGGATTCTCTGTCTCCCTCTCTCTCTGCCCCTGCCCTGCTCACACTGTCTCTCCCTCTGTCTCTCAAAAATAAGCATGAAATAAATAAATAGATAAATAAACTCATGGACTTTTCTGCATTCAGAAACAGCAGGAACCTATCTGTGAAATATAGCACCCATTCTTGAGAAAAAAAAAATAACCTTGCCAGCGCATTCATCCTGAAGGCCGCAGTGTGGATCGGGTGGCTGTGAGCAGTAAGCAACCCCCGCCCCCGCCCCACCCGGCTTCCACCCTCTGGCCATTGATCAGCCCCATTAGCAGATGACAAATGACTTGGGTGGCCCTGGTCCAGTCCCTGATGGACCAGCACACAAAGGATTCAGCCTTCATGTCTAGTAATTGTCTTTTCACTTGGCAGCTCCCTTGGGAGGTCAAAGCTCCAAGAAAGTGTCCCCCCGGAGCTGCCCATCTGTTCTGTGGCCTCCTCCAGGCCCGCAAGGAAGTCCCTACACAGGAAGGCTGACAGGATGGCTCCAACTTTCAGGACAAGCAGACGTGATAGAGACCCCTCTGTGCCACTGAACTGGCACCCTGATGATGGTGACGAGGACCCTTCTACTGAGGTTTAGTACACACAAGCGGCATCTCCTGGGATCTTCGCGGCCACCCGGAAATGTCGGTCGGTACTCTCGCCATTTTCATTTTAAAGATGACAAAACCGAGGCTTCGTGAGACCACACGCTTTACTCAAGGTCACACGCAGCTAGTAAGTGGCAAGGCTGGGGCTGGAAGCCACGATGGGTTGATTCCGCAGCCTCTTGCCCCTTGTGTTATGCTAGCTGGCTTCTGCCGCCCAACACCCTTCCTGACCTGCTTCTTTTTAGGCTGTGGTGCTGTGGCCTCACAGGATGCAAATTTACTTTCGAGTTAAATTCCTCGCAGAAGGGGGATCGCTCTGTGGATCAGCGACACCAGAGCAACGTCCTGGTGCCATGAACTGTCCGCTTGGGGTTGAGGTTTGCTTGCAGGTGACCCGCTGGTGGGGACTCTGGAGGCAGCCAGACCCGACGTGCATTCCTTTCTCACCCCTCGTATGCTGGCTGACCTGGGGCGAGGCCTTGTTGCCATCTAAGAAGCCAGGATAATCCATGCTAGAGCCTCAGAGGATTGTAGAGAAGGTTTAAAAACATAATCCAGCCTAATAAAGGGCGCCACTCTTAGAATAAAGATTCAAGGTGCTTAGCACAATTCCTGGAACAGAGTAAACGCTAAAAACTCAGAGCTACTATGAGTTCTTCGCAAGATCCCAAACCAAACTTCCATAGCCCATTCTAGCCAGAGATCGTCTCTCTCCTCCGAACTTCCAAAGGATGTTAAAAGTTCTCTCAGAAATTCTCTTTTGAGGGGCACCTGGGTGGCTCAGTCAGTTGAGCATCTGACTTTGGCTCAGGTTATGATCTTGTGGTTTGTGAGTTTGAGCCCCACGTCGGGCTCTGTGCTGACAGCTCAGAGCCTGGAGCCCGCTTCGGATTCTGTGTCTCCCTCTCTCTCTGCCCCTCCCCCACTCATGCTCACTTGCTCTCTCTCTCTCTCTCTCTCTCAAAAATAAACATTAAAAAAAAAAGAAAATCTCTTTCGAACTTGTGTTATGTAATTGATGCACATGTTTTCTCCTTTTTCAAAAAATGTTTTTGAGTACAGCTGACACGATGTGACATCAGTCTCAGATGTACAGATCCTTTTGTAGTTCATAAGCATGATGACTGGGTATGTTTTCTCCTTAAAAAAAAAAGTTAGACCCTCATTTGAACCTCAAAATGAGCTACACTCTCTTTTACAGTTGGGGATGCTGAGGCCCAGAGTGGTTGAATAACTTGCTCAGGTCATGCAGGAAGTGACCGTGAGGCGAGGACCCAACTCCAGGCCATGCACTCTGGAGCCTGAGTTTGTCACCACTTATTGTTATAAGTACTAGATTATCAATGCCCTGGACAGGACCAAGGTCAAAACTACGGCCCGCCTCTGCCACCCGGCACATGGAAGTCTCGGTAAGTATTTTAGAAAGAACAGGCCAAAGGAAGAGGAGAGTTCCTGCCGTTACACTGTCATGAATCTCTGGGCGATGTGTGCCCAAAGTCTACCCGGCAGGTCTCCCTCGTAGACTGGCGGAGATCCGGGAAACCCATCCCAGCCTCCTGCCGCCCAGAGAACATGGGGCAAAGTGGATAGCATGCCAATTATAACAACGATGATAATTACAGGAATGATCACCACCAACCGTCACCGGGTGCTTCCGATCTGCGTGCCTTCATAAATGAACACGTGCAATAACCTCGAGAAGTCTCGGAAATGGGGGGCTCCATTTTACACCTCAGGGAACGTTTGCTTTGGTTTCAAATCGAATGTGTGGAGCTTCGAACCATTTCAAAGTTATGTCATTTTTCCCGCGTGCTTGTAACTTAGGGAGAAGCAGATGGTACACTTTCCTACACATACAAACATACACATAGATACACAGATCTTTCTTTCAGTGATATAGACGGATACACCAACACTTACTGGGGTTAGGGTTACAGTACCTTGGTCCGAGGGGCTGAGCTGAGGCCAAAACTTAAAATGATTCAGTGCCACTATTCACAATAGCCAGAAAGTAGGGACAGCACCATCAACACCTCTAACAACATGTCCGTCGAATGTTGGATGGATAAATAAAATGTGGCATATACAGGTGACGGAATATGACTGAGCCATGAGAAGGAGGGAAGGGCGGACACCTGCTACAACATGGGTGAACCCTGAAAACACGATGCCTGACACAAAAAGTCAAAACACACTGCATCGTTCCATTTCTGTGAAATGTCTAGAACAGGTAAATCCATTGAGACGGCAAGTAGACTGATGGCCACTAGGAGCTAGAAGGAGGAGGAAGGTGAGTGCCTATTTAATGGGGGTAGGGTTTCCTTTCAAGATGATCTGGAAGTTCTGGAACTGGATAGTGGTGGTATTGCCCAACACCATGAACGTAATTCATACCACTGAGTGGTATGCTTTACAATGGTTAAAATGGTAGATTTTGAACCTTGTATATTTTTAGTACAATAAAAAAATGATTCAATGCCTCTTTCATTGTACATGGGGTAAAATCCCTATTTCTGGTCTTGATTTGCGAGAAATTTCCAAATGTGTCCTCTCCACCTGCTCTCTCTCTCTCTTTCTCTCTCAAAGGCAACCACTCTTCCCATCACACCCAGACCTGGAGCCCGACCCAAACACGAGCCACTCCCTTGCGAACCATGTGCCACCCATCATCCCGCAGCCAGCCCTGCTCAGGGTCCCCTCCTATACTCTCTGCCCACTTGTCCTCCAAGACTCAACTCAAGCACAGCACCCTGTGGAGGCTGTCACGGAGCCCCTTGCCTTGGCTCGGGCAGCGCTGATGCTTTAGATGCCTCATATGTACCGTCGTCACAGTACTCACCACAGCGTATTGTAATTACAAGCTTTCATGCAACAGAGGAGCATGTGCTGGTTACAAGTAGAGGCCTGGGGCGGGAGGGGGGGGGGGTGTCACTGGCCTGCAGTTCAAATCTCAGCTCTACCTGCTGTGTGTACATGGACAAACTACTAAACTGCTGGGTGCCTCTGTTGCCTATTTTGTAAAAATTGGGCTAATGATAATTACTGAGGATGTGAGGATTAAACACAGAAATACATAGACAGCTTTTAGAACAGTGCCTCATCCCTCCTAGGGACCCAGTAAATGTTAGTGTCGTTATTATCCTCACCACCCCCATCATCCTCCCTCTGCCCCAGTAGCTTATGAGCCCCACAAGCCCAGCACAGGGCCCTGCCATAGAATAGATGTTCAAGAACCACATGTTGAATGAAGTTATGATCCACCCACCCAGTTCTTCTCATTTTACTGATGGGTAAATACGAAAGTGATTTGTCCAGTCATGCAAACGGCTGGAGGCAGAAGGAGGTCGCGAGCTTCCCATGTTGGGTCCTCACTCACCACTAAGACACGATGGGACAATATCCCAGTGTATTTGCAAGGAGATGGGCTGCACACCTTGCAGATCCTGTCATGTGGCCCAAACAACACTTCTCCATCAGAGTGAGGCCAGTGCTGGGCTAAGCTGCCACATCTCAGCACTCGAGACCTTTCTTTGCTTCACAACCAGAGCCTGAAATATCAGCAGGCGAGCTATAAATAATCGAGAAGAAAATAATCCAGAAATTAACTGAGGGTCTGCCCACGAGTCAGCGGGGCTCCCTCTCCCAGGGAGGATGATGCATGAGCTGTCAGAGATTAGACTTTGGTTGGGCATATTTAAGGTGAGTGCAGATAGCAGTGGGCACTCAGGGAGTCCCTTCTGCCGCCACCAAATGGGAAACTCCATAGATCAAACCACAAAATAAATGAGGGCATTAAGGCTTCATACACTCTGGGATTTGTATTTGAAAAACCAAGATTCTAACTTAAAGTAGCTCCTCCTTGAATGATTTTGTTATCACTCCCATGAGAAGTCACTCTTCAGCACTAGAGGTCTTTCATGGGAGACTCTGACCCATAGTTTTAAATACTCACAGCTGATACTTACTGAATCCCATATATCTATGTATATGTATATATGTATATGTGTATATATATGTATATGTACATATATGTATATGTATATATCTATCTATATATGAATCCATATATCCAATCCATACACACACACACACACACACACACACACACACACATATGCCAAGCACTTAGCACAGGGTTTCACCTATATTAACCCAATATTAACTTAATCTTAAAATTAAAAAACCCTATAAGGTGTGAGGAACTATTATCAGCCCCACTATGCAGATAAGAAAACATCTGTCATGTGACCCAACAAGACGACACATTAGGAGGTGGTGGAACTGGTGGTTAAACCAAGGAATTCGGATCCAGTTAAAGGAAGGCAGTCATACAACCAAGGCTGTTGTCTTTGCGGGGTCTCTGAGAGACTAAACAGAAACAAAAGGGGAAGTTCTAGCATCCACAGTGGCTCATGATACCAACTGAATGGCCAAAGGTATGGGCCATGTTATCCCCTGAACTTGTAACAGACAGCCCAGACAGCCCCCTTAGGAGCTGGCTGAAGAGTTAATAGCTATTTGATGGACACCCACCACTATATTACAAATGGTCGGGAGCAAAATAAATGCAAATGAGGCCATGAGGGCAGAAAACCGGCCTTCCCAAGTGTATCCTGCCTGCATTGAAACGTCCTGATTCTATCCCTGAGCTTAATATTTCATGCAAAAGGCAACACTGAGATCGCCGCTCCCAGAACACCCAGGGGAGGACGATCAGGATGACAAATGGAACCCTCCCCCTTGTATCTTGGAAATGCCAAGAAGGATGGGTGATGGGCCGAAATACCGAAACAAACCTTGAGTGAGCCTTTGGCTGAGGCTGATTTATGGGCAGAGTCGCCCAGCCCTCACCTTTATTTACATTGCTTGGAGCACATAAACTCCAAGAAAATTTAGTGTTTTAATTTGGGCATCTGGCTTGTGCTCTTCCTCCCCGCCCGCCAACGCCCCAAATCATCCTCTTCCATGCGCCCTGGAAAACAAGACCGAACCACAAACTTGTTCTGGAGGGCTCTTCTGTCCTCCACTTGCCTGGTTCAGAATATAAGTTCGTTGAGGCACAGAAAGGATGTGTTTATGACACATGAAGGGCTCTGCTGTCACCTGTGCACGTGTGCATCAGCATGGCCTCTGCATGGACCGGGCGGATGTGTCCCGGACCAGGAAGCCAGTGTCCCCACTCTAGCCTGGGCTCTGCTTCAAAGGGCTATGTGGCCTCAATCAGCTCACGTGTGGTTTCTGGCCTCAGTTTCTCCAAGTGCTAAACAAAAACTGGAGGATGGGGCGCCTGGGTGGCTCAGTGGGTTAGGCAACTGACTTCAGCTCAGGTCATGATCTCGCGGTTCGTGGGTTCGAGCCCCGCGTCGGGCTCTGGGCTGACAGCTCAGAGCCTGAAGCCTCCTGCTTCAGATTCTGTGCTCCCTTTCTCTCTGTTCCTCCCCTGCTCGTTCTCTGTCTCTCAAAAATAAATAAATGTTAAAAAGAATTCAAAAAACAAAAACTGGAGGAGATGGTCTTCAATGTCCCTTCCAGTGCAGTACAGACATCCCGTGATTCCGTAAGCCCACATGAGTGCTTTTCTCGGGTGCTTCCATGTTCTCTCCATCCGTTTTAGGGTGGCTCTCTCACACATGTCTATCGTTGAGTCACAGGCTTAACTCAGGGAAGATGACAGCCCCCAAATTAAACAACCTATTCTAAAACATTCTTTAAGGGGAACCTGTTGGTTGAGTGATGCTGTTCAAGGCCACAAATTGTAGAAATTGGAAAATGGGAGGGACTTCAGAGAGGTCTGACCCAATGCACTCACTTTGACGCACCCAATGTCCCAGCTCCTAAGCGACCATCTGGATGCCTCTAAAGGAGTCTTGGCAGACGGAGGTGGGAGTGGCGTGACCCATGTCTATGGTCACACAGCTGGCATCACAGGGCACTGGGGCCGCTGGAATGTCCCAGTTATTCCTCTCCAGCCTCTCAGTTGTGAAGTCAGGGTGAGAATCCAGTCTCCTGGAGTCCCTCACTGCACCCTTCTCCTGCTGCTCTTTCTTGCTCTGGTTTCCAGCAGGAGGTGAGCACCTTGTCCTTGGATCCTTTGTGCCCACCACCTGCCTTGTCAATCAGAAACACGTGCTTAACAAACGCTAACTGAATGAATTAACAGAAAAGAATGAACTCAGTCTCCCACGCTGGTACCTGCTGGGATGCACGTTAGCGGCACCCATTTATGACCCTTATGGTGCCCATTTGCGACCTTGACAACACTCATGGGGTGGGGTGGGGGGAGGCTGAGCTCAGCACCTGACCCATGCTCTTCCTGTAGTCTTACAACAGCCCTGGGATGTCTGGATTAGGGTAATGCCCGCAAAGAAACTGAGGCCTAGACTGTACAATGACTTGCCCACCTCCTACAGCTAAAAACTGTTGAGAACATGGTATGCATCCAGGCAACAGGCTCAAGAGATTTCTGTCCTACATTATAAACGTGTGTCGGCGTCTTCGTGTGCTGAGACAAGTCATTACGGGGAAAACCAGTGAGGCCCTTTTCCAGTAATTACAACATTTCTCTGGGTTGTACCCAAATGATGGCCTGCTGTGACTGCTAAACTCAAAATTCTCTTTGATGGCCAATGTGAAGGGAAAACACCATAAAGGGACGATTCCTCTCAACCAGATCACGCTGGGTGTTCCTCTTATTTTTTTTTTTTTTTCTTCTGAACTTCCAAACCCCACGCAGAAGGTGCTTCGTCAACACTCCTGGAAGATGTTCATCCGGGCTCTAGGATTGACCATGTTCCACTGGACAGCTCTTCTCCTTAGCAAGGCTGGCCTGCCTCTCCCTACGGTTTGCGCCTAAGTCCTAGGTGGCCCACCAGCCAAATATCAGCCAAACACCAACGAAAGGAAATGAAAACTGTTTACTTGGGTCTTCCAGGTGATTTTAATCGCAGGTTATAAACCACCGTTAAAAGTAGGGTTTATAATGAGAAAGTGCACGCCAGCTTAGGGTGTTTGCAGTGGAACAGTGAAATGATTTTGTAAATGCCATCTTTTCTAATAAATCTGAATGCTGCTGGAGAGATTAGGCCATTATCCAGCACTGGCATAAATGAGAAAATGATATGATGGATCACATGCTTGAGGGGTTTTAGGAGTTAGCTGGAGATGGGGCAGGATGACGCTAGTTAGCAATGGCAGTTGGCCAATCAAATCATATTGCCTGAAATCTAGTTTAGGGCCAGTTCTGTTATTCTGACTGTAACTGGTGCTTTCCAATATTCATGCCAGGAAGTCACTGTAGAAATTTTTGCCTACATGAAGGGGGGTTTTCTTAAAGTCAAGGGACCAAATCAGAGATCAATCTGCTTGTGTCACGGTGAGGTGGAGATGAATTTGAGAAACAGAAGGATCCTTTGAAATCAGCGGAATACTCTAAGCTCTGGAACAGTAGCCGTAATCTTCCAAGGCACACATCAAGCATGTAACCCACACGACAATGTTGAGGACCACACTGAACAGGACTGAACACACATGCCCGGATGCATTCAGTGGCAGCAGTTCCCAACCAGTGGGCCATCGAGACCCTGGGTGACCAGAGAGAGCCACTTACAGAAAATCTAAAGGTCTCCAGCATGCTGTGTGAATGAATCATTTTTCTTGCATGTATGCACCATCATTTCCAACTATGTGCAGATGCAGAGGCAACATCCATCTGACCATGCTACAGAATTCATTGCACTCTTTTGCATGTATACATTTAAAAAAATAGAAAAATGACAACTACTAATATTAGGGGCCAGAATTCAGACATTCAAAAATCTCTCTCTCTGGGGCGCCTGGGTGGCGCAGTCGGTTAAGCGTCCGACTTCAGCCAGGTCACGATCTCACGGTCCGTGAGTTCGAGCCCCGCGTCGGGCTCTGGGCTGATGGCTCAGAGCCTGGATCCTGTTTCCGATTCTGTGTCTCTCTCTCTCTCTCTGACCCTCCCCTGTTCATGCTCTGTCTCTCTCTGTCCCAAAAATAAATAAACGTTGGGAAAAAAAATTAAAAAATTAAAAAAAAAAAATCTCTCTCTCTCTCTCTCATTAAAAAGAGTATATATAAAAACTGAGAACTATTGTTTCAGTGGTAATACAGCCAAGTCATCAAATCCAGAAGGAGACCGATGGTATGGAACAGCCATCTTGCCTACAGTTTAAACCACTGAAAACTGGCCCCTGGCTAAAGTTAGAAGCACATGCGTGCTCCGTAGGGAAGTGATCATTTTGTTGGTGCTAGTTTGGGGTATATTACCTGTCTCCTCTGAGTACAACCTACTACCTAAGCTTGCCAGCCTTTGTGAGTTAAGCTTTTCAGCCCTTAACCCTCCTTGTCCACTCATGCTGCAGACATCTGGATGACTTCTTTTTTTTTTAATTTTTTTTTCAACGTTTATTTATTTTTGAGACAAAGAGAGACAGAGCATGAACGGGGGAGGGACAGAGAGAGAGGGAGACACAGAATCGGAAACAGGCTCCAGGCTCTGAGCCATCAGCCCAGAGCCTGACGCGGGGCTCGAACTCATGGACCGCGAGATCGTGACCTGGCTGAAGTCGGACGCTTAACCGACTGCGCCACCCAGGCACCCCCTGGATGACTTCTTAAACGAGCTACTGGTGGATTCTAACCACAACCTCCAATACAAGTCGAGAGTACACGTATGTGAAAAGGACTGGAAACCATACTCAACAGGACATCATGGAAAGTTTAGCTCCTCCTAGGCGCAAGGCCTCTAAGCAACACAGAAATATCAGGAAAGAGATCTGGAGCGTAGAAGAAAAACACCCTTGCCTTTGGGATACAAAAATCGGCTGGGAAAATAAAGAGAACGCCATTCAAAGGGGGGAGAATTCAACCCTCAATAAGAGACTATGTTACTAAGGATGAAGAGTTCTACCGACAGAATCCCAGAGTGTGCTGGGCTCTGTGCCAGGCACACTATGTGCTATTATTCCATCAAGCCGGCGGTGCCCACCCAAGGAGTAATTTCTCCTCCCAGGGAAAAACGGTGGGCAACAGCTGAAGATATTTTTGGTGGTCACATTACGGGAGCTCCCACATTACTATGGGAGCATCTAGTAGTAAAGACCAGGGATGCTGCTTAACGTTCTACAAGGCACAGGACAGCCCTCCCTCTCCCCCCACAGCAAAGAAGTTTCCGGCCTAGAATGTTAATGGTGCCGAGGTTGAGAAACCCTGCATGAAACCATCCCAATCGCCCTATCAAAGGAGGCGTTATCAGACTCTTGTTCTAAATGTAGAAACCGAGAGCCGTAAGGTCCCGCACATATGAGGGGGGGGATCTGGATCACTCCCTTAAACCCATGTATCTGCTGTATTATCTTGACGAGGGAAGTGACCTTCTCATTTCATAAATAAGGAAACTGAGGCTCAGATGCCAAGTTGTCCCACCCTGTACCTCACTGTGACCAATTGACTTTTGTCCCCTCACAATGCTTTTAAGGTCAGGAATGATGTCTAAACACAGGTGACTATACCTCAAACCACAATGTCTCTTTCTCTTGTCTGTTAACCATTACACCCCTAGCGACTGACTTGTTTCCGCTCCTCTAACACTGTAACTGAGCAGTTTTATTGTTCACATCGAATCCACTAGCTTACTCGTTCAATCACCATTTATTAAGCTCCCCCTGTATGCTGCGCACTGTGAAAATAATACACGTAAACAGGTCAGAAGGCAAGTGAAAGGGAACTACAAATTCGGGGGTTGGCAAACTACAGCCCAAAGGCCGCCTGTTTTTGTAAGTAAAGTTTTATGGGAACATAGCCACACCCATTCGTTTGCCTATCGTCTGTGGCTGCTGCTGTCCCATTACAACAGCAGAGCTGAGGAGCTGGGACAGATACCTATGGCCCCCCAAACCTAAAATATTTGCCATCCAGCCCTTTGCAGAAAAAGTTGGCCAATCCTACACCAGCTCCATCATTCAAGCCACAGAGCGAGTATTAAAGTGAACTCTAAGGGGCACCTGGGTGACTCAGTCGGTTGAGCATCCGACTTTGGCAACGGTCATGATCTCACATTTTGTGGGTTTGGGCCCCGCGTCGGGCTCTGTGCTGACAGCTCAGAGCCTGGAGCCTGCTTCGGATTCTGTGTCTCCCTCTCTCCCTCTGCCCCTCCCTTGCTTGCACTCTATCTTTCTCTCTTGAAAACAGACATTAAAATGTTTTTTAAATAAATAAAAAAATAAAGTGAACTCCAGACCAAATCAAGAAGGGTTTCCATTTATGCACGCAACTATAGTATCTCTTGGCAGTGGGGGAAATCCTAACTGTTCAATGCTAATACAAATCTGCAACTCCAAAGCACCAAAACATTTTCATCCTTGAATATACTTTCGGCTTTTCTAGAGTCCACTATAAATACATCTTCAAATGAAGTTCAAATGTGTGTTATTTCTGTTTTGCCGTCAGAGGTTTGGGAAGCCCACAGTGAATGCTCCTCATCACAATGAAATGAAAACCAGGATCAGACCCCAAGCACTGGATTAGCTGCTTAGGAGTGGGTTCATCACAGCTGGTTGTCTGATGATCTACAGAGGCCTCCAGGTTGCGACCTCCCTTCCATTCCTCTAAGATGCAGAAGACGCTGTTTGATCTTCCCTGAGTTTTTCTACCACACTCTTGGCCTTTGGTCTATGGATGACTCAGGTCTAGGGCAAGAACCTGGAGCAGCAGAAGGTCTTCCTACTATTCAGGCAGTACAGCCACAGCAGGAGTGAGAACGTGCACCTACATCACCTACGTGCAATAGGTTACACGGCAAATTAAAAAAAAATTTTTTTTAATGTTTTTATTTATTTTTGAGACAGAGAGAGACAAAGCATGAGCAGGGGAGGGGCAGAGAGAGAGGGAGACACAGAATCCGAAGTAGGCTCCAGACTCTGAGCTGTCAACACAGAGCCTGACGTGGGGCTCGAACCCACGAACCGTGAGATCATGACCTGAGCCGAAGTCGGACGCTCAACTGACTGAGCCACTCAGGCACCCTTAAGTTTTTTTTTTTTTAATGTTTATTTATTTTTGAGAGAGAAAGAGACAGAGCATGGGTGGGGAGGGGCAGAGAGAGAGGGAGACACAGAGTCTGAAACAGGCTCCAGGTTCTGAGCTGTCAGCACAGAGCCCGACGTGTGGCTCAACCTCACAAACCGTGAGATGGTGATCTGAGCCGAAGCCGGACGCTTAATCGACTGAGCCACCCAGGAGCCCCAGGTTACATGGAGAATTTAAACCGACACATTTTGGTTGCATATTAACCCAAAGAACCTGGTGAAAGAGACCCCAAAGGTTTAGTGGAGTCCCCCCAAAGGGACAGTGAAGATGGAAATTAGGCAGATTTACTGTGATGGTTAAATCCTGCCCCCAACACTTAGAGAATATACACATCCATATACTAAGACCATGGGTTCCCACCCAGATGTACTTCCCATCTTCAAAAATCCCAAACGACAGTGGCGGCAGGTGCAAAAAAAGTTTCCTCCAAAGGAGAGTTCATTCAAAGACAGGAAGTTACCTGGTGCAGCCCTGCCCCAGTTTATAGATCCCTTACCTGCTTGTCAGGGAGGCTGGGAGAGCAGCTTTAAGCTTAGGCATTGAGAAGACAGGTCACTTGTAAAACTGGATTCTCCCCCTCACCATGGGTGGACATGAGGGCTCAGAGCAGGACAACATAGGCTTGGGGTGATGGTCACCGTCCAGGCCTTCCAGATCAGGGTGACCCATGCCCAAGAGAGAGCGGCCAAGGCAAGGTCAGGTCTCACCCAATCATAGGCTACAGGGCAGCCCTCTTCCACCACCGTGCAGTCAGACCCGGCCTTGCCATGGGAGAAAGAGAGGAGAACTTGGCTCAATGACCAGCTCAACAATCTTGAATCAATCGGCTTAAATTACTGTGCCTTGCCTTGGTTTCTTTATTCGGGAAATAGATTGTTGTGTCTACCCCAATTCCATGACACGGGGCCAGGTGGTAGAATCCACAGAGATGATGCCTGTGAGCGTCCTTTTATACTCTGAAGAGCTGGGCAGTGATAGAATTCGGTGCATCCCTGGTGCCCTCCTAGGTGCGGAGAAGAGTGGACAAATGCAGTGGAATCCTGGAAAGAGGGACCAAGCATCGGGTTCGTGGCCCTGAACGTACCAGACCAAGCTTCTGCTTTAGAGGCAAGGTGGTACACCAGAAGTGTTAGAAGGCGGGTTCCGAGTTATCCCATGGTGGCAACAACCCATGTGTTGACCAGCTGAACTTTAACAAGGTTCTACTCTATTGGCCAATGCCAATGACCTGCACTGTAGAAGAGTTGACCATGGAATCGTGATCCTTTCCCATAGGACTTCCATTAAGACTTACACCTGCTTCCTTGCTCCAGCAGGGCTGCCTGGTACCGCATCAAATTGCACACAGAACAACCAGGACACCCCTGCCAGCTTATGGGCCAACAGTGTCCACAAAAGGGCAGTGGGCTTCGCCTCTCTGGTAACTCTCGAAACTAAAGACGTTTCAAACGTTCCCATTTTTTTCTCACATCACATAGTAAATCTTGTAGGAATAGGAAGAACAATCTACTTGATGAACACATTCATTAAGAAAATTGATAGACATAAAATCACGGGTCCGTTCTCCCCAGCTATCATCTCTCAGGCTCTATGGTACCACGACTGTCCTCTCCAGGGTGTCAAATTTCCAAATTTCCAAATTTCCAGAAATGGTGAGCACAGAATTTCAAACGGCAAGAATGGGGACAGGGAGGAGACATAAATCCCACTGTGTTCCAAGTCGTACTTACTGAATTCAAGCACATACACCATGTTCAATTTTTTTTTTTTTTAAGTCCAAGGTAATCAAGGAAAACGAACTAATTCATTTGTTGTAGCTGACAAGAAGCCCCAGTCTTCGCCAGGAGGACACTACAAAGGGTGAGGTTACTTTAAGAGACGAAGGGCCATATCTGCACTGAAATTCATATATTTGTCTTATTCTCTTTGGAGAAAAAGAAAGCTGTTACTCAAGAGCTAAACCCTACATCGTCTACGTCTTCCTCCTCCTTAAGGAAAACCCTTTGAGGGAGAAGGTCCCAGCCAGCAGCTGCTCTCGGCAGTGTCCAACCCCAATCTCTCCGAAAGGTTGTGCTTTTTAATCATCTCTCATGGTCAGTTTAACCTTTAGTAGCAAAATGAATGTATTTTCCCAGCAGGCCTTTATCGCACGTCGCCGCTGTCACGCACATCTGTGAAGGCTTCTGTATTCGTCACTTCACCTCTCTTGCCATTACATCTGTCTAGACCTTTATTATAAAATGTAATTATGTTTCCACGTCAGTCACACCTAGTAGACCATGAGCTCCAAGATATCTTAGTTCGTATCTTATTAAATCTGTGGTCCCCGAACCCGTGTGCCCAATCTGTCGGACAGACGGAGGCAGAGAGAAGAGAGGCAGAAGAAAGGAAGGAAAGAAGAAAGAAGAGGGAGGGTGGCAGGGTAGCCATCTAAGCAAAAAGGCAAAGCCATCCTAATGGCACGTCTCTGTGCTGCCCGGCCACGGCATCTCTCGTTGCAGTGAAACAAGCAGGCTCCGGGATTGGCTGAGCCTGGGTTCCGATCCCCTGCTCTGTTCAGCAGATGACCGCCTTCCAGAGCTGGGCAAAGCAGCCTCGCCTTTCTAAGCCTTAACTTCTTCATCCGGAGAATGGAGGTGATAACATTACCTAACGCACTGTGGTAGGGAAGGAGCAGGGACAGCGTCCCTCAAGCACAAGGGGCAGTGTTAGGGAAAGCCAAGAAGGGCTCGACCCACGTTAGCTATGGCTGCTACTATTACTCTCAGAGGACCTCAACAGTATCTCTAGCTCCCCAGTTCTGATCCTGGAGCATCCCTTTTTCTAAGAATGAGTCAAACCCCTGCTAGGAGAGGTCCACTGTCCCCTTTCCCAGAAAGGAAAGAAGTCCACGTCCTCTCCGTGACTCGCTCCAGCCAAAGCCCAGCAGCTGGGTAGAAAGGAGGAAGACTCTCACATTTGAACATGGTTCGGCCACCGGTCTGCCCTCTTATCTCTGGCCAGGCACCAATCCTTCCTGGCTACGGATTCTCTGGCAGCGACGAAGCACATTCCGTACAGCGCAGCTCTGAGGATTTATGATGAACGACTTCGTGTCGGACATGCAAATCCTAATTATAATTGCCACAGTGCCAGCTTTGGAACAAAAACGATTTCTTGGGCAAGCGTGGGGAAAACTGCAAAGCTGTTCGGCACCCTGGTTGAGACAGCAGGTGGTCCCCGGAGTCCCACTGACCTGTGTTTGTCTTCTGCTTCTGCCACTTGCTAGCTCCGTGACCCTGGGCAGGTCACACAACCTTCCCGCGCCTCAATTTCCTCATCCGTAAAATGGCACACACAGTACTTCCCTCAGAAGGTGGTTTAAAGGGTCGACTGAGCTCATGCAGGGAGCGGGTGTGGAACAGGGTTGACATGGCAAGTAGACACTCAAAACCATCAATGATTAAACCAGCGATCTTCTTGGTATCACGTATAATGTGACAAGCAGACCAAATTTCACACACTGCAATTAGCAACCAATCGTGGATTCCTTCCTTCCTTCCTTCACTCAACCAACAACTTACGGAGCTCCTGCCATGTGCCAGGCACTGTTTTAGGTGCTAATCAATGGGGCTGAGAACAAACAGACAAAACTCTGCTCTCACACGGCTGTCATTCTAGACTCACAACTAGGTCTCCCCCTAATGCCTGGCATAAAAAGCAGTTCCCAGCCGGGTGCTCTTTTGGCCTCTAGTGGACGTGTGGCAACTTCTATAGACGTCTGTGGTTGCCACAGCTAGGGTGGAGAGGGTTCTACTGGCATCTAGTGGGCAGAGGACAAGGATGCTGCTGCACATCCTACAGTGCACACAACAGCCTCCCTCCCCAACGAAGAACCATCTTGCCTTAAATGTCAACACTTCTGAAGCTGAGAAACTCTAGTGTAAAAGAATCTGTAAAATATCAATGGGTCCTTTGTTGGGTACGGTTTGGGCGACTGAAGGCTACCGAGACCACGGGAAGGGAAGCTGTGAAAGGGAGGGACACAGGTGGATGGAGAATAAGGGGACCACAAGATTCCAGCTTTGCCAAGACTCACGCTTCCAGAGAGAGAGAGAGAAAGCGCACAAAGCCCAAGAAGCAGGAGGCCCCGAACCCAGGATCCGATGGCTCTCTTCAGTGGTGACAAGTGACCCCTGGGTTGTGAATGTTGCAGGTGGGAGCCAGTTTCCTCTGTCAGCTAACTTCACACCCAAGTGAAAAGTATGGCTGCTCCCTTCACTCTCGGTCAAAGATTTCATCACAAGGGCCCAGAAAATACCACTAGCCTAGTGAAATAATACTCAGGAATAGAGACGAGCCTACAGCTCCCTCAACCTTCTTCACATATCAAACCAAAGGATGTTTCTGACTTAGGCGACAATACAGGTTTACGCAGCAGAGGGACCTGGTGGGTTTGAACCCCTGGCTCAGTCACTGCCAACTGAGTGGCCCTCGTCATCGAAGGGGGACGAGGGAGGGCCAGACCCTGGTCACTTAACAGCAGAAGGCCCTTTTGCAAGTAATGTATTATCCCTGTGCCTTAGTTTTCTCATATGTAATATGGGCACAAGAATGGTACCTGCCTCACAAGTCATTACGAGGACTGAATGCATCAGTTAAATACATTACTCCAGGAAAGTACTTGGAACACTGTACCTGGCTCTGAGTCAAGACCAGGTCAAAGCGTGCTGTTATCAGTGCCCACCGTAGTCATGACTATGTTATGGGACTTAACCTCTCCCACTCCCAGTGTCCTCTTTTGAAAAATGGGCATAAGGGGCGCCTGGGTGGCTCAGCCGGTGAAGCGACTGACCTCGGCTCTGGTCATGATCTCATGGTTTGTGAGTTCAGGTCCCGCATTGGACTCTCTGCTGTCACCATAGAGCCCGCTTCGGATTCTGTCTCCCTCTCTCTGTCCCTCCCACATGCGTGCACGCTCTCTCTCTCTCTCTCTCTCTCTCTCTCAAAAACAAATAAGCATTAAAAAAAAAGAAAAGAAAAATGCGAATAGTTGCCAACTCATTGGGCATGGGATTCAGTTATGCATGTTAAACACTTGGGACAATACTTGATATGTTGTCATTTCTTATTATTTATTGAAAAGTTTGCCAAAAGCACTGAAACTAATTCTCACTTAGTCCTACACTTAAACTACTCACCGGGTGAAAACCGTATGGCGTCAGGATGGTTCCGGAAGGCCTTGCGATGTACTCAAGAGTGAGCTCCGAGAACCATTATGGATTGCTAAAGGTGAGTGTGAAGAAATTAGCTCTGGACCCACCTTCCTTGAGAGGGCACTTTGCTCTTGATGATTGACCCTACTTCCAACCATCCGCAGGGCTGAGACCGTACTGGGAACAGAAGGCCCTGACACCCTCCAAAGGCATGGAAGAGGATGGGGGTGGGGCTGGGCGAGGCGCCTCCTTTTTCCCACTTTTGTCCGTCCTTCCGGACAGAGTGCACCTCACAGGAGATCACAGAGGCCTTGGGCGGGCTTCGCCTGCAGAACTGCCTGTTAACAAGCTCCATCCAAGCTCTCATGTACGGTCTCAATTCATCAGAGGGGCGAAGGGGACGGGAGCTTTTCAGAAGTCTGACCCGAAGGCCCGGCAAGGCCAAGTCAACAAAGACACCAAAACAAATTGGGAACCAATGATTTCCCACCACACAGAAGCCACCTGCCCAAACAGTTGTTCTTGCCAAACTCATTAAAACTGTGTTCAGTTTCTTTCATGTTTCTAGCAGCTTAGGATTTCAAGGGGGAAGCGGGAATGCCCACAGAGCACAACCTGGACTCCGCTGCTTAGATCTGAGGTTGCATCAAACAGGCAAGAATGTTCTGGACTCATCCAACCACGTGGGGAGGAAGAAGAGATCCGTTGGCCTGGCCTTCGTCCAGCTTCTTCACAGTCGAGAGGGGCCTGGCAGGAGACCTTGAGGATGGTGACACGGGCCAGCAGGACTCTTACCTGCTCTGAATTGTTGGGTGCAATCTGCCACAACGGATGGTCACTCTCTTGGCTTCTTTTCCTAAGTGATCCTGCCCAGACCCGCTCTGCCTGCATTTCAGACGGTGAAGACATTACCGTGAGTGCTGTTGGTGGCACCCCTTTGTCATTCCATGTGTTACTTACCCTAATATCCAGCCCAAACGGTACAGACTCATTTTCATTTACAAGACCACTTAAAAACCCATTCCCTAGCCTCAGCAGGCTGAACGAGTTGTCTTCTTGCCTGACGGATGGCAGGGGGTACAAAGCCAAGTGCTAATGTTCGCACAAACCGATCCGGGAAAGGGTCTGAAAACAACTGAGGAGTTCATGTTGATTTCACTTTCCTTAACTGTGTAACTCAGAAATAAATATACACAAAATATGCAACGAATATGGCCAGGACCCCAAACTTGACCTCCCGGGCCCCCTGTGATTTGCACGGTGAGCAGGTACCTTTCTAACCAGCACTCCCCACCTGCCAGGCCCATCTGCTACGAGTTCACGGGCAGCCAGGAAGTCACAAATTTCGGCCTCCAGGATTCCTAAAAGGTGCCAGCAGTCTTGGGGCGTAGGAGAGTAAAGGGATGGGGAGAGCATAGCTCCTACTATAAAAATCAGATTGGCTTAGACTTGTGGTTAATATCAAAGTTTTGAAAAGCTTCAGTAAATCATGAAATATTGGAAGCATGAAATTAACCAGAGCCAGAAACTCGACTGAAGGGGTCCTCCAAAGGCATTTTCCAAAGACAATGGGAAGACAGTAAATAATAGCCAATCAATAAGTAATTTCAACCACGATGTACTGATCTGTAAGTAATCTCTTTGTGACCGTGCGTGGTGATTTTCGGGAAGAACTTGGAAGTCCCATCTCACGACAGCCTACCAGATGAGGAAAAGACACCTGTCTCTTTTGGCCCATTGATACAGCCGGAAAACCGACATGCGTGTGACCCGTGAGTTGAGCTCTGTAACTTGCGGGCAAGCCAACAGAAGGCCCTAGAAATTCCACCCCGTTCTGTTCCATCCGCTCTGCCATTTGTAATTTTTTTTTTTTTTTTCTCAAGAAAAGATAAACGTCTACTTGGGAAAACCAGAGCCGAGGGAGAATGAATTGGGAAGGGGAGGCCAAAAGACAGAACTGATTTTGCAAAGCAACAGTGTGTAGCGTCTCCGTAGACTGCTCACACATTCAGTTCAGTCCAGAGGTAATTCATACTTCGCCGAAGAATTTCCAGCGTTGGAGTGATGCTAGATAAGAACAGGCAGACCTGAAGTAACAGCCTATTTTAGCACCTAGGGAGAAAAAAATAAAACCTGCCTCTATTTATGGAAATTTACCAAGGCGTAGGAAACTGACCCTTTTCTCCATTCCCACCCTAACAAGTCCCACACAGTAGGCTGTGTGTCCTCAACACTCAAAGAAGATGCTCTCAAGCGCTTCCACTTGCATAGGCACATAAATACAATTATTTCCCTAAAACAACAACAACAACAACAAAAAACCCTAATCGCAGTAGGCATGTATCCTACTAGGCACAAGGTTATTTTACGGTGTAGACGGTTAACACCTATTTGAATCGGGTACAACGGAGTTTAATTGTTTTGTTCTATGCATAGCAAAGCAAGCAATTGAATCTAATATTAGTCATTCATCAGATAAGACATTTCCAGAGAAACAAACTGCTATATTTTCTCCTCAAAGAACAGCAAGCATTTTAAACACATTTTCCAGAGATGTTACGCCGAGGAAAACAGCTTAGAAATGTTACTTTAAACAAATCCGTTCTCTGGCTACCAACAAGACAAATTGGAACAAATGCTTGGCTCTGTTCTTTCCAAGGCTCCTTCTGTCCACCTGTCAAAGGCAGTTTTGACCCCCACCCCCACCCAACCCACAAGGCAGCTCCAGAGCTGTGAAACGCGCCCCCCTGCACGGATGCCCTCGGCACTGTATGCCAGAATCCTCATTAGGGATTATCCAACTTACTCGGAGCAGGGAGAGAGAAGATGGGCTGGCGGCCAAATGTACTTTCAACACAGATTCCAAAAGAAGATCCTGCAAAGTGTCGAAAGCCCAGATTTTCAGCAGTTCACTTTCTAGACTCCGTTACATAGCAACCATGCCAGCTCACACAGGGTACCAACCAAGTTAATATTTTGTTTAGATGACGCACTGCATTAACTCTCTAGGAAAACCCAGGTGTTCTTCATCGACGTACCTAGGGTCAGATGCCATCACTGGGACAAAACCCCTTGGTGAACTGACAAGCTTGTTTTAATTCATTCAAAACAAAAACTGGGGGACACAAAAAAATCTGAAAATAGAGCTAACAATTTCTTGGCAGGGAGAGGGAGAGGTGACTGTTCCCTGTAACCCTCTGTGTTAATATTATTAAAAGTGCATTAGCGTTCATTTAATATGTGCATAATGCCCTTCAGTAAAATATGACTGCTACAGATGCATTTTGAAAGATACTTCATTTCATTCAAAACTTTGATTTGAAACGGGACAACTCAATAGCACAAAATGCTCCTGAGGGTTGGGTCCCACTGAATCTCACCAACAGAGACAAAATTAAAACAGAAGATGAATTTGGAAGAATGGTCAGGAACTCCCCAGGAGCTGAGCATCCGTGAGCCTTCCTGGATGTATATTACAAAGAAGCATAAGGAAACCAACCGACCATACTTTAGAAATAACTTGAGAGAACCCCACGTTTTCCTTTAGGAATATGGGGAACACCAGCAGAAGAAACTACCAGACCACATCTGCAGAGGGTTTCTGCTCTAGCCAGGGCTGTCATAGGTCACGAGAAAAAAACAAAAGCAAAAGAAAAGAAAAACAAAATCTAAAAAGCTCACAAAGGCTACCTAATGTAAAATGTACAGGATCGAGGTATTCCTGTAGAGATAAGCAAGTGATGCCCTCTTGGTTTTCTTTCTTTTCAACCATCCCATTGGTCGTCAGTCACCTCCATTCAAGAGGGACATGTGGCCAGCAATTAAGTTGAGTTGAAACCTTTAACGTTTTATTCTCTGATTATAAAATCACTCAATTCCCCCTAGTGAAGGTGTTGAAAACTATCAGGGACACACAGAAGAAATATCGAGACCATCCTTCATCCAATCACCCCTCGACGGCTACTGACACCGACAGGCACGCTCCTATAAGCATGAGGGAGATGCTGGTTGTGTGTGTTTTTAGGGACATCGAGAGATCCAAAAGTCAATCCCACAGCCTTGTGCAGGTTTGTAGGAAAAAAGAAGGAAACAGCCCGCTGCTCCCACTACAATTTACCCATCGGCTAAGCGGCTTCATTTCCAAGTTGAGCGTGTGGATCACTGCTGTACTGACCTCCTTAGCACACTCAGTCTGCAACTGCACCCACGACTCAAATGAAAGCCACTTAACTTTTCCTTGGCTGAGGAAAGGGGGGCGGACGGCGGGAAATAAACCAGCGTTGTTCCGTCCTCCTTACCCCGGTTTCTGATTCTTCGCAGAAGAAGGGCCCGCTCTTAGCTATTTCTTTAATGTTGGAAGGGTCTCTGCCTGTAAGGAGTAAAGCATCACCACGCAGTCTGCCTCCCTTTTTCTTTTTCTCCCAGATGCCGGCGGACAGCCTCTTCCACACACAATGACAGAGCAGGGGATAAATGACAGGATAAGAAGATACCCACCTTGGAAACAACTGTGCAGCAAAGAACAGCCTCCCGACACCTTCCCACCATTATGTCATGGCTACGTCAGACCAAATTATCGCCCCAATTCCTAACACTTCTGACAGACTCCTGGAGTACCAAGTTGACATCTGACTTGGAATTCTGCATAAAACGAACACATAGGCTTAACATCTCCCACCAGAAAAAGCACACCTTCTCCAGGAAGGAGAGGAGCAAATAGAAACTGAGGGGGAGAAGGCATTCGTAGGAACACAGACTCTCCCAACACTTAGGAGAAGCTCTTGAAATAACAACAAAACCAGGAAAAAATCCCTCTGAGCCACTGAGCTGTTGGTACCTCATACTTCATCAAGTGACATATTTATACAAGTGGCCCTTATATATTTTTTTTTCTGTCGAATTCTGGATTTCAGCAGTTTAGTTTATAATTTGAATGATATTAATAATCAGTGCAACCATGTCTTAAAGGACAGTCAGGCAAAACAAAACAAAACACACATACACAAAAATACACGCAAAAAAAGACTGAAAAGCCAGTCTACCCTTTTACTTTTCAATTGGCAGAAACCAAACAGTACATTTTTGGATGCTTCCTCCACCTTTAACCCTGGCAGGGGGATTTCAGGGCTTTATCACCGTCAATGTCAACACGGTCCAGCCGTCTTCCTCCCCACCCCCTCCTGTAAAGTGCAAAGAGTCCCTTCGAGCAGCGGGCTCCCTGCAACCCACCATCTAAGCCTTCGTTTCGCCAGGAGCCCATCACTCAACCTTTGAGGTCTAAGATTTCCCCCTGGAAAGTGCTCTCGGTGTTTATATTTGCTGGAAATTTAAACTCACTGCCGAGCAAAGCATCTACTGTTGCATCGATATATTCCACTGTCTGCGCGATCTCAAATGGGAAGAAAATAAAGTCCAGATGCAATGGAGACAAGGGATTTGGCATCCGTGGAGAAAAGTGCAAACCAGTCCAATCCTCTACCCCAACCAAGGCAGCACAGCCCGGAGCTCGCTGTCGGGGGAGGGGGGGGTGGCGGGGGGCGGTAAGAGTCTTTCCAAAGGAAGGAGCCGCCAGAACCGGGGGGGAGTGGGGGGTGGGGGGTGGGGGGAGCTGTGGCATCCACCCCTGTCGGGGGTGGGGGCAAAGGCCCGGGCACGAAAAGTTTGCCCACGGAGCTGGGGGCTGTGCGCCAGCTAAAGGGCACTTTCTGCCGCGGGAGGGGCCCCGCCGGC
Organism: Prionailurus bengalensis; assembly: GCF_016509475.1. Taxonomy (NCBI): domain Eukaryota; kingdom Metazoa; phylum Chordata; class Mammalia; order Carnivora; family Felidae; genus Prionailurus; species Prionailurus bengalensis. The sequence goes on along the minus strand of NC_057345.1, from coordinate 10,468,505 downwards.
TGCGCCTCGCTCCCGCTAGCCGGGGCCCGTGTGACCGTGTGAACCCGTGCACACCGCGCCCGGGTTTTCCTTAATGACAGCAGCCTGCAACTCCCAGCAGGGGAGCAGCGGTGGCCACCGCCGGGCGGAAAGGGTTACGAGCCACAATGCAAGGCGATTTCGCCCGGGGCGTGGAGGCACCGAGTCCCCGGCCGCCTCCGGCCCGGGTGCTGCTCGTCGCCTCCCCTGCGCCCCGGGCGCCGGGCGATCCCTACCTTGCGCGCCGTGCTGGTGGTTCTCCATGTTCGCCGCCGCCGAGTCCGCCGCCGCCGCCGCCGCCGCCGCCGAGGCGCTGGCCGCCGCTCCCGGGCCCGGGCCGGGGCCGCCGCCGCCGCCGCTCAGTTCCGCCAGTCTCCGGTTGGTGGCCGTGAGTTCGGCTCGCAGGTTGGTCACCTCCTGGCTGGCCGACTGGACCGCCCCATCGATGCGGAGCGCGAGCTGCTTATTGTCTTCCATCATGCTCAGGATTTTGGCCTGGGGGCGAGAGAGGTGACAAAGAGCTGCATGATGCGCGGGGGGCGCGCGGCCGGGCACCCCCGGCTCTACCTGTTGGGTCCCCCGCGGCCCGGCTCCCCCGCGCCCCGACCCCCGGGCTCCGGCAGCGCCGGCTCCTCCGGCGCAGGAATGACAGCGGCGCCTCCAGCCGGAGCCGCGGCGGTAGCGAGGCGGCGGGGGGGAGGAGGAGGAGAAAGAGGAGGAGAAGGAGGAGGAGGAGCAGCGATCGCCGAGACCCCGGCGCCGAGCGCGGCTCGGGGAAGGACACCGCGCGCCGCCCGGCACTCTTTCACTGGAGCCTACCATTCGCCGCGCGCTCGGGAGGGGGCCCGGGCCGGGGACCGGGGCGCACCCTCGGCCTCCCGCGCCCCCCACTTCGGGGACACACCCCCCCGGGGGGCGGGGGCGGCGGGCGGCGGCCGCCAGCGGGCCGAGGTGGCGCCCCTGGCGAGGGGTAGGGGGCGCCTGCTCCAAGGCCGGCGCTGGGTCCCCTCCCGGGAGCGGTGGGGCAGCCCCCGCCCTGGCTAACGAGCGCCCCGCGCCGGCCCGGGGTTGGGGAGGGGGTGGGTGCTCCGCGGAGAGGGGTGCTCGGGAAGGAGGCCCGGGAGGGGAGCGGGGACGGAGCTCCGCGGAAGGGGGCGGCTTGCGCGACGCCGGGAGTGGAGCTTTGCTTCCCTTAAAATGCGGTAAGGAATGTGCAGCGGGGAGCTGAGCTGGTGCCCCGAGCGCCTCTCACCCTCCACCCCACTCCAGCCCGACCACCCCCACCTCCTCCGCACCAACCTCCACTGTGCGCCCTCCCCGGAAGGACCGACCCCCCCCCCCCCCACACACACCGCCGGGTCCGGGCCCTGGGTGGGCCACTGGAGCTCCGGCCTCCTCGCAGGCCCCCGCCCCCACCCCGTGCGTGCACCCGAGGTGGAGGGCTGGCCTCAGCAGGTACTAAGCTTCTTAGCTGGGCTAAATATTGGGGGACGAGAGGGAAGAGGCCAGGAGAGAAGACTGGAAGGCATCAAAGGGGCTTCCCTCTTTCTCATCCTACTGGAGCGGCGTGAACGTTGAGGCCCTGCTGTCTCAGTTTACCTACTGCCCCTTCAAAGGAGCACTGAGGTAACCTTAAAGTTGATAAACCTATCTAGCTCCTCTCTCTCCCAGAGCACAGGCTTTGCATTTTTCACTGGGGCCCTGGATTCCAGCCACCAGACCTTGTTACCATAGCAAGCTTCATTCCATGCAAATAGGACAATTTAGAACAGCCAATGTAACCCCGAGGACAATAGTGCACGGCCACCCCAGCTCGGTCAGCCTCGGGAGAGTAGTAGCTCAGGGCCGACTGCAGAAGCTGATGTTCCTGGACAGACTGAAGTTCCCCACCCTGGAGATTTATCAGCGTTTGTTAGGTAGGAAGCCTACGATATGCAAAGTGCTTAGCTGGGTTATCATCTCTTTGGAGGAAGGATTATGAATTCTACTTTAGCGATGAGGAAACTGAGGCTCTGGGTGGGGGTGAAGCGATTTACCCAAAGGGCCCGCAGAAATCCAGTGAAACCAAGAGCGGAAGTAAGCAGTCATCTGCTTTCCAATTAGTCCCACTGTGCCTTGGATGCTAGATTTTTATGGAACCATAAAAACCCACTCTAGCTTCATCCCCCTGGGGCCACTAACAAGCTTTTGTAAGAGGGCAAAGACAGTATTGGTGGAACATGTGGCAGCAGAGATAATTTTTCACTGTCGACTCTCCTGAGCTAACTGGTCAGCTGGGGATTGAACCCCTGACCTTAGTCTCGTTAGCCGGAACCCTGACCCACTGGACCAACCAAGGAACCTAGGCTGCTTGGCGTGTTTGTAAATCAGGATTTAGTTCTTTGAAGTCCTTTGGCTAAAAGTTATGGAGGGGCGGAGGGGCTGTCATCGTTCAGCCACTGTGTTCAAAAACTTAAACACAGAATTACCATATGACTGAGCACTTACGCTCCGGGGTGTATAGGCAAAGAATTGAAAACAGAAAACTCAAACAAAAGGTTGCACACAAAGGTTCACAGAAGCGCTGTTCACAACAGCCAGAAGGTGGAAACAACCCAGATGTCCAACAACAGATGAATGGATAAACAAATGGTGGTACGTCCATATAACGGAATATTATCCAGCCAGGAAAAGGAATGGGATGAGACACCTGCCACAGTGTGGATAAATCTCAAAAATATTATGCTAAGTGAAAGAAGCCAGACACAGAAGGTAACATGATTTCATTTACATGAAATACCCAGAACAGGTAAATCGATAGAGAAATGTTAGCCAGGGGCTGGGGGGAGGCGAGAGTGGGGAATGGCTGCTTCGTGGGTACGGGGTTTTATTTTGGGGAGATGAAATATTTTGGAACTAGACAGAGGTGGTGGTGTGTTGGGAAGGTATGAAATGCCACTGAATTGTTCACTTTAAAAGGGTTCGTTTTATGTTATGTGAATTTCATCTCAATAAACAATAAGTCAGCACTTATGCAAATACCAATAAAAGGCGGGGGAGGGGTGTCCTGGGAACAAATCTTCCGAGGAAACGATCTGGAGCAGGTCGTTTGGAGAGCCCTGCGCTCATCAGAAGGCACAGTAATTCATCTGTTTACCTGTCTCTCTCCCACTTCACCTATAGCTTCCGCGTGGGAGAGGGAGGGTGGTCACCGTTCAGCGTCGTTATCTGTCTTTGAATCCCTGCCACCATCATAAACGCTCTGCAAATGAGTGTGTGTGAGCGTGTTCGTTCGGTAAACAAACTGACCAAGTGTTACTCATTTTCCTCTTCAGTGAGATTATTCCCACACACCAGAATCTTAGAATCAAGTCAAAACAAAACAAAACACAAAACCCCAACAAGGAGAAAAGAAAGCAAGCCCCCATTCCTTGAGCTCTTTCTCCTCTGCCTCTGCCTCCTCTCCCCCACTTGAAGTACAGCCATTGAAATGTCAAGAAACTCACTTTGGAAGCCCCTGGGGTGCCTCCTATGATTTTACAGAATTTTAATTTTGAGAAATTTTTTCTTCACGCGAAAAAGGGGGCTTTTCCCAGCTGTGTCTCCTTATGTTCACCCACATACAAAAGGACCAGATCGCAGAGAGAAAGTCTGGGATCAATTACCGCCTAGAATCTGCTCCGTTTAAACCAGAACGATGACTATTCTACCTCTCTTCCCCGCAACTTCCGCCACTGCTCTTCCCTGGGTGACCCCAGGTAGCAAAACAGTCACAGAATCCTCCAGATCCCTGCCCCCTTGCCTACCTGCAGGCTGACTCACATCTACAGCTCACTTCTTAGGAGAAGGGGGAGGGGCTCCAGAGCTGTGTGTCAATCACAGCCTTCTCGCTTTGGGGTCCACAACTGTGAGGATGTGACAGTGCACGTTCCTCATGAAGCCACAGAAATAGGCTTGCTTCATAGAGATCTGCTGCCATTTCTCCAATGTTACCAGTTGCCATCTCTCCCCATCAGCCATACCCCATCCAAGCCACGGGCAGTGCACTGGCCCGTAGGCCCTCCTTCGAAGCTTACCTGGGCATTCTGGAAAGTCTGCAAAACCATCCTTGCTCTGAGAAAGAAAATTCCTGATAAGAACTAAGGCAGAGAGCCTAGCCCATGGCTGACAGTCATGTCACACGCACCTCCCTTTTCCCATAAATAGAATGACCTTATAATTTAATGTCCAAACTGGGACGCTTTTGAGAGCACAAGAGGGTGTCATGAATAATGAAGCCGGGACAAGTGGCACAAACTGGAACTGTCCCAGGAAACCCAGTGTATGTGGTTGCCCCAACCTACAGCCGAATGAACTATCTGGTCCGAGAAGGCAATTTGGGGATCATTTCATCCAGCACTATCATTATCTACTGATGGAGAAACAGAGACGCAGAGACAGGAAGGGACCCTGAAGCCACGTTGGTAAAGGAGTTGGGAGGGATGAAAAACAGAGTCTTTATGTTTTTTAGATGTTTATTTATTTTTTGAGAGAGAGAGAGAGGGAGAGAGCTCACGCGTGTGCGAGAGTGAGTGGGGGAGGGGCAGAGAGACAGGGAGAGAGAGAATCCCAAGCGGGCTCCATGCTCTGTGCAAAGCCCGACACGGGGCTGGATCCCAGGACCGTGAGATCACGACCTGAGCGGATCAAGAGCCAGACGCTTAACCTTCTGAGCCACCCAGATGCCCCCCCACCCCCCACAAAGCAGAGTCTTTGGAAAATGACCAAGCATCCTACTACTGTGTATCCAGCACTACGTATTGTCAAGGTCATGCCAGACCACTGGTGCACGTGGCGCTTCCTCAACTCTAAATTTGGGAGCGCGAGCTCACGATCTTGCACAATCTGGCCTCCGACTCCATCTCGTATGGCTCTCCCCTTTGCTCACTACCCTCCCGTCGCTTAATTCCTCTGTTACAGTGTAGACCCTCGGCCCCTCTGCCAACCAACCGCAAGCTCTGAGGAGACGCCAGGTCTCTGCATTTGCAACAAGCTTCCCAGGAGTGTCTGGTGCCCCACAAAGTCTGGGACCCCCTGCCCTAGGCGCCCAGAGCAGGCGTCCATAAAGCACTGTTCACACGTGTGAAACACATAAATGCGAGAGACCTTCTGAACCTCAGGAGTGGCTGTAGCCCCGCCCCCTCTTCTGGATGCCGGCTGTTCTGTCTCGCCCACCCCCCTCCATTCGAGATCCCCATGGAACCCCAACAGTCACCCTCAGACCCACAGCCAGGAAACAAAGGGTTGGAGGAAAAAGACACCAGGAGAGGAAAACAGGGCAGAGGACTGTGGGGCTTAGGGAAACAGCCCGGAGCTGTAAGGTGAGAACGGATGCCACACACGGGCACCAGTGCGGACACAGAGCACAGTTATTAGTGTGAAGAGTGACATGCGTGGGGCGCCTAGGGGGCTCAGTTGGTTAAGCATCCTACGCTTGGTTTCAGCTCAGGTCGTGATCTCTCGGTGCATGAGTTCAAGCCCCACATCAGGCTGACCGCTGACAGCACAGAGCCTGCTTGGGATCCTCTCTCTCTCCCTGTCTCTCTGCCCCTCCCCTGCTTGTATGCGCGCGCTCTCTCTCTCTCTAAATAAATAAATAAATAAACTTAAAAAAAAAAAAAAGAACGACATTTTTCTCTTGACTTCCCTGGCAATGTCTCATCTAAGGGTCGGGAAGCTGGTCAGGTGCATCCCTTCTGTGTCTATTTAATCAACTCAGTCATTTCTGCACATTCTTCCCTTACAAACAATCACTTAGGATTCAGACGCACCTATGTATGGAATAGATAAATATTAAAAACACATATTAACCATAGATTCAAACACATAAGCATATATACTGAAAGCATATATATGCTTCTTCATAGAAGTGTAATTTTTTTCCCTTGAATGTTCCATGTACTTTTGATGTTTATCGGGTGTGGTGTGGGGCTTACAAAGGGATGTGCCTCATGGCCCGGGCTCTTGGCTCTGGGCTCTGTTACTACCTGTGTGATGGTGACAAATAGCAACAGCCAAGCAAAATGCAAAACCCTGAGATAAATCTGCCCACCTGTAGAAAACCATCCCTACACCCCAAAGAACTGGTCCAACCCCCAGGTCTCTTGTCAGATCTCCCGCGTTCTTAGGTCTTGGCTGTATCCGCGGGTTGGGCACTAGTTTACTTTTCAGTACCAAGGGCAGTGTCTGAGAGATTCCTTGAACAGGGCTAAAGAGAACATGGTCAGAGTCTTCCAGTCATTGGGTCTTCAGCTCCAATGCCTCGTCTCAGTGAAGCCCTTCTCTACAGCCCATTGGCAGGACAATGCTAACTGACATCATGAATGATCTCACTCTTCTCGAAGGGCAAAAGTAGGGTCAACACACGGGCTATGGGGTTGGTCAGACAAGGGTTCAAGTCCTAGCCCTGCCATTTACTCCCCCTGTGACACTCACAGAGTTCCTTAACTTCCCTGAGTCTCACCTTCCTCACTAGTAGAATGAGATAATGTGACCACCTACTTCGCAGACCTGTTGAGAAATTAAATGAGACAATGCATGGGAAGCATTTGGCAGGGTGCCTGGTGCCTGGCAGAACTCAGTGGATGTATCAGTGATGTGACACACATGAGGAGGTCCTGGAGGGGAGGATGGACGGCGAGGGCTGTCCGGGCAGCTCCTGTCCTTTGGATGCCACCATGGCCGGCCACTGTGCTCATCCATTCACCGCCACCAGCGTAGGCTGACTCTTCCCCACGCTAAGGATAGGTGTTAGGACCCCCTTTCAGCAGATCAGGAGCAACCCCAAGCTCAGGTTTGCTCAGACCCACCCAGCTAGAAGGTGCAGAACCAGATTCAGGCCCAGGTAGGTCTGATTCTAACGTCTGCCTCTTCTTCCTTTCCCCCTTCCCCTCGGATGCGCGAACATGGTCTCCTCCCTGTGCGCACTGATGCACCAAGGGACCTTCGGCGTCCCTTCCAGCCCTGCGCCCTTTATTCTCTGCCAAAGGCACTGATGTGATGGAGAAACAGAAGGAGCCACTCCTCAGTGGCCGGTGCATTAGTTCTTCTAGGCCCTGGGGACCCATTTGGTAAATTAGTTCTTTTGGTTCATGAAATGGTACCCCAGTGGCTTGAAATGCTTTCCAGCCCTACCTTAAATGGGTAATTTATTCTTTTCTCACTGATAGTACTATTTATGTGATCTCCATCCTATACAGGTTGCTTTCTATGCTTTCCAGGGGTGGGTGAGGAGATAGGTGTTTTTTGTTTTGTTTTTGTTTCTGTTTTTGTTGTTGTTGTTTTTAACAGAAGTGCATTCGATTCAGTAAGGAGCACAGTGGGAATTTCCGAGAATGGGATTTTCAGGACCCCTTATCCTCTGCCGCCCCAACCCCCCGCCCCACATTTTGCTCTGCCATTTATTTAACTAAATGATAACTCAGGCAGGAGAGGTCTCTCTCATGTCTTCTCCCACCCCCCTGCTCAGACTCTCAAGAGTTTCCTTTTCCCCTCTGTTCGTTTCTTTTGACCTGTAGGATGCCTTACGCACTGAGCCCCTTCCGTCTTAGGACCAGCAATAAAGACCAGGGTGGCCCTCACTCGAGGCCACAGAGGAGTGGCCCATAGTAGGCACCAAACAGCTTGGGGAATTAGGACCCCAGGGCCCCTTGATGACTCATTACAAAGGCATCTCAGATGCGGCGATGGCAGCGTGTCCTTTCTCAGGAATCGGAAGCAGAGGTAGTAAGAAAGGGCCTTGGAAGCTGGCCCCTGGAGTCAATGCTAAACCTTTGCAGCACTAAGGTGCTCTCTGAAAAGTATTTATTAGCCAAATAGTATATACCGTTCAATCCAGTGTGCCACGAAGGACTGTATCTGGGACCATCCGCCCTGACAGTCAGGATTAGCCGACCAATTGTAGACATAGTCAGAAAAGAGCTATTTTACCCAACGTTGGGCTCACTGGGATAATGCGTCTCTAGTCGGTAAATTGTGAAGTTGCCATATTTATCTTAATTGACTGTCCCTTTATTTGTTTACCAGCCTTATTTTATGCGGGGGGGGGGGGGGGAGTAAAACAATTTTAGAATCCAACATTGGGAACCACAAGGCCACGCTATTAGGCGTGTGTGCGCCGTTCCAGAGGGAACAGTGCCTGCTCAGAGCAATGTCCGTTATGGCGTTTTTGGGTCAGCGTCCTCAGCCGCCTTGATGGTAAAACAGTTCCTCGACACCTCTGTCCACGAAGAGCTAGCTGGAGACGTGTGTTCCTTTTGATAAACAAAGAGCTAGGAGGTTTGGGTTTAAAAGAGGTTGGGGGAGACGTGGAAACAAGAGCCGAGGGGGGCGGTTCGCTCTTTCTCCTTGCCAGGCGTTCTCTGTCATCTTGCACCCATGTCTCTGGCCCTGGACCCCTCTGCCCAGCACGCTGGCTCCACACCTAGCCTCTCAAGCTGCTGGGACTGTAAGAGCACGGATGCCTGGACGGCGCTAAGACAGCTGTCCTGTATCAAAGAGGAGAAACAGTCTGGAAAAAAAGGAAACAGAGCTGGGTACTCCCTCATCCACCAGGGCCAGTAAGGAGTCCTTGGGGCTGGCGGGGGTGGCCTCCTGCAGGTGGCCACTTAGCCCTAGGAGCCTTACAGCTCTGGGCAAGCATGTGGAGCCTGAGGCCCCCAGGCAGCTTCAGAGAGCAATGAAAGACAGATCTAGGTTCTCGTCCCGTCATTCATTAGGGAGGCTTCAAACCAGAGTATGAACGTGGATGTCTCCTAAAGGATGAACCGGTCCGGGGCCCTGGCTGGCCCACAGAGCACCTTTGTGCAAGTCAGGAAAGATGTGCGCTCTTCCCCCGGGGCGAATGCAGCCCTGCTTGAGGGCGCAGACTCAGAGAACGGAGCCTCAGCACGCCTGTGGGTGAGTTCCCTCTGGACACCAAGCAGGAAATGATCCCATGTATCACTTGCCACCTGGATTTCCCCCCTAACTCACAGGGTTTCTCTGGTTCCAGTTTTTAAAAGCTCCTTTTATTATTGCTGTGAGTTCAAAGTAACACATACGTTTACAAATCTGTGTACCCTTGTATGGGAAGAATGCTGAAGGAAGTTACGGTACCTTCCCCATTGCATTTCAGCGATGGTATAAACCTTTCTTTTCTTTTCTTTTCTTTTCTTTTCTTTTCTTTTTTTTCTTTTCTTTTCTTTTCTTTTCTTTCTTTCTTTCTTTTTCTTTTGGGTTTTCTAAGCAGAGGCTAAATGAACTGGCAGATTCAGAACCCAGTTTTGCCTGAAAAGTGCGCATGAAGGGGGGGGGCTTTGTTAATAAAATGATAATACCGATTCCAGTGGGTTCTTGCGTTGAACACGGTGCTAAGGACTTGACTTACATCCCTGACAACGGCCCTATAGGAAGAAGCTACTATTACATTTTACAGAGAAGAAAAGTGAGGCGTGGGGAGGCTAAGTCCCCCCAGGTCGTGCAACCGACAAAGAGGCAGGGCTGGGTCAAGGGGACGTCAGCGGAGTCCACTTCTCTGGCATCTTGTATCACCTCCTTACTCCTCTGAACTCACTGTTGGTAAAGCAAAAAGCATAGTGAAGACGGGCTTCATAGACATACCTGAACGGAGGAATTCTGCCCCAGGAACTCTTTGCGTTGCCACGGGAAGGGCCTCGAACATCCCATCCCTGTTTGGGCCTCTGACGCTCGTGGCTTCAGGAGGTCTGCTTTCCCAAGTGCGGACCTCTGCACTTTTAGTCAGCGGCCAGCGGGAAAAGAACGTCTTCCGGCTTGTGGACTTGAGAGTTGTAGATCCAGAAGGGACCTCGGCGTTCACAGGCCACACCTGCGTTCTTTACAAATGACGTAACTGAGACCCCGGGACAGAAGCTGGCTGGGCCAGATAACCCAGACGTGTGGGGGCAATCCTCACTATCATTATTATTTGTTTGTATTTTTATAAGTGAGCGAGCACGTGGCCAGGGGAGATGTTCGGTAAACATCCGCGGAGCTGAATTCAACTGTGGTATTTGATTTATCCATCTGAGGGGCACATCAGAAAAACAAACCAGCTCTATTTCCGATCCTTCTCTTGCGAAAAGCTTCCAAACTCAATATAAGGTGAACACCTCTGCTATGAAGCATCTCTTTGATCTCACCCTTCTTTTTCTTGAAAAGGACAGCAAACTTGGCAAGCGGTTCTTCCCGAAATTAATAATCAAACCTCAGAAATCTTCTTTGGTTATTCCAACAACTTAAAACAAAAAGAAACAAAACATTCCCTACCGTGTCTCCCCCTCTCCCTTCCGACGCCCCCGCTAGGGAACAGCTGTGTCTGTTTAAAATCGATTTTGATCTCTCAGAAAGGATCTGGTTTCTCCGCACACGGAGCGGAGCCGCTGCCTCGAGATGGCATGTGCCGTTCTGAGAAGGTATTGGGGTTCCGCTGACTCTGCTGTATTTCTGACAATCAGGAGAGGCGGGGCTGCCCTTGGGGACGTGGGGGACGGGACACCTTCACTGACATCGGCGTGATGGCCAGGATGTCCCCCTGCCCCAGGAGCCATTTAGCCCCCTCTCCTCACTCCTCTTGCACATCTGTAGCATGCTGGATCATGGCCATTAATTCCTCACTCCCCTCCGAAGTGCCCACCCTGCCCCTGCCTGTGGCTTTTCTGCACCTCTCGCTAAGGCAGGTGGATCACCTTCCTCTGCCCCACTCTGCCATCTGACTTGCTTTGGCCACGGGAGTGTTCCTTGACTTGCAGCAAGGAGGGACCTTTAAAACTTCCACCCAGTTCTGCTTGGCCTCTTAGGCTCCTGCAATCCTCGGTGAGAAGCGAGTGGCCCAGGCAACTGCCTCATTGTTCTCAGCCCCAGAAGGAAGACACAGGGAGCCCGCCTGAGCCCGCCCTTCAGCCTGGGGGAAAAAAAGCCAGCCAGAGCCTAGCCACGCCCTCCGCAGTGTGTCGATCCATAAATGGGAAAAATGAATGTTGCTGTAAGTGCAGGGATTCTGAGGCTGTTTGTTACACACCAAAAACGGACTGATACACTATTGAAACTAGCACCTTGACTTCAGGCTCTCATTCCACCTGCAGGTGCAAGCGAGTCAATGTGTACTAGCTTAGAGACCAATGGGGGAATTTATTGGCCTACAAAGCAGGGTGTCCAGAGCGAGGTCAGAGCTCAGGGATCCCGGGAGCTCAAGCCAGCACATCTCTCTCACTTGCTCTTCCCTGGCCTCCTTTCTCATTCTCTTCTATGCACCTGGCCTCTCTCCCTGTAGAGGAGGCTGGGGAGACATGGCCACAGGCAGCTGTAGCCTTACATCATGTTACTTTAGCTACCTCCGAGGAAGAGGCCTCTCTTTCCTATCGTTCCCAGACAAGAGCTGGCCTACCCCTGGGCCACAGCACAGTACTCCCCCGCCTGAGTAGGCCCGGTGTGTGTGCCCAACCCAGAAGCCCTGCGGAATGAGGCTAGTGACCCCGGCCACAGGCACAAGGATCGGGAAGGAGCACATGCCCGTGCAGGGGAGGAGGAGACAAGCAGGAGACAGGCAGTGGCAGACCGGGCAATGGAGACCCGTGCCCATGCCAACACTGCCCCAACAAGAAGCTGGTGAGCCTGGGCCTGCAGCCTGGGCAGCATGAAGGCCCTGGTCCCCTCAGACTTTTCCTCATTCACACGGGGCTGGAATCCCCATCTTATCTTCCTGGATGATCGGTCAGCTTTAGGCACAACTTCCAAACTGCAGTTTGCTTGATTATAAAGTGGGCGTAACAAACGTGTAACTCATTATGGTATGGCAATGAGCATTAAATGAGATGCTATGCAGAATCCTTAGTCCATGTAGGGGATACGGTACAGCTCTCCCCAGTTCTCCTCTTTAGGGCCTATGCACTCATCTGCCAAGGGCTAGGAATGTCAGCCACTGACGGCTCATCCTTGCCCCTGTTACCAGTGGCTGTCATCTGTGACAGGGGCCTGCCTCATCCAAGGCTGCACCCCCACCCGTGGACCAGCCCTTGGCCACCAGCTTGAATAAAAAATCCCAGCCCCTGTGTCTCCATTTGGACCACTCTGAAGGGCCATCCCAGCCCCAGAGCTCCCTCCAGACATCAGGAGTAAACCACATTGTCTGCCTGCTTTTCCTTTTGCCCAAATCTGACTTCTTCACTCCATTACATGAGGACTATCTCCCTAGAGCACTCCTCAGTAAACTGGCTGCAGGCAGGGAACCTAATCTCAGGCATCCCAGAGGCTGACGCACGGGAGTGCTCTTGTGTGATAGTTATAATCACCGTTAACCCGCGCTGACTTACTTATTCATTCGGCCACCGCCCATCTGCCAAGGGCACACTTAGGAAAGGCAGGAGAATGGGGATAATGGGCCAACTAAGAGCACAGACTTGCCTCTGGACCCAGGCTGCCTGGGGGTCTACCTCCAACCGGTCTGTGACGTTGGGTAAGGCACTTGGCTTCTCTGTGCCTCAGTTTTCTCATCTGTAAAAGAGCACCACTAATAATTTATAGCATTGTTATGAAGATTGAAGAAGTTGATGGGCATGAGGGTTTAAAATGGCACAGGGCATGGAGAAAGTGATTCTCAGCATTTGCTCCTCCTCTTTCGCCGGATGGTGCATTAGGTGCCGGGGATGCAGGGATGGGGGAGACTCAGTCCCTGCGCTTACGGTGCTCACAGTCTGGTGGCTGAGACGGGTACTGGCTTATGTGAGAAACGGTTACGGACTTACGAGGGCTCAGGCTCTTATTCTGATTGAGATGGGGCCGCTGCATAGTGTGAGCAGAGGTCCAGTAGGAGGTGGTTTATGCTTTAGAACGCTCCCCTGGCTGCCGTGTGGAAAGGACTCTAGGGGGACGGGAGTGGAGGCAGGAAACCATTCAGGCAGATGTTGCTAAGTCTGGAGAGCTATGATGGTGTCTTGGGCTGTGGTAGTGACGTGGAGGGAGGCGGCTGAACATGGAGAAAAGGACTGAGTTCTAGAGAGATGTTGAAGGGAGAGACACAGGATTTGCTGACAGTTGAATGTGGCATGTGGCAGAGAGGAGTCGAGGGTGACTTGAGTGCTTTGGGTTTGAGCGACTGGAAGAATGAAAGGTCCACTTGTGACTGGGGAAGGCTGGGTGAGGAGCAGGCTTGGGGATAAGGTGTATAGTAATTTTGAAATGTGTATTAGACATCCACGTGGAGCTATCAAGCAGGCAGTGGGATACATGAATTTGGAGTTCGGGCAGTGGATCTGAGCTAGAAATATGAATTTGGAAGTTGTCAGCACTTAGGTGTGATTTAGAGGCAGGAGACTGAGGGCCCGGCAATGTGACCACTGGTGGCCCTGACGAGGGGTTTCATAGCGTGGGCATGGGGGATAAGGTGAGCTGACATGCATAACTCACCTAGTTTAAGCCCTGGTGCAGAGCGGATGCTCGTGAAATGTTAGTCCCCTTTCTCCTCATCACCAACCACACAACTTGTCCAACGCACAGCTATCGCTCACTTGTCCTTCACCACCCCCCCTACACATCTCTTAATATCAGTCACACAATCCTTCATTGTACGTGGCTACACTGGTAATATATCTTAAAGATGATTCATCAGCAGTGGCGAACACCGAGCTAACCGCAACACAGTGCAATTACCCTGGACCTCCCAGGGACCACCAGAAAATTTGCACATCTCCTAATAGAAAATTTGCACAACATCCTGAAAAAGATGTTGGATTCCTGGAGCTATGAATCATGATCGGCACCAATTGCCCCTTGCTCGGAAATGAAATGAGCAGATATTCCCCCCCCCCCCCACATGGCCAAAGGACTGTATGATGTCCTAGAAAATAATAAAGTGAATGGACCCAATATGAGAGACAGCAGCCAGCCCCGCACTGGGTTCCCTGCTGCTGATTAATGATACCAGCACATTACATTAAATCAGAGGCGAGGCTCGTCACAGGAGCACTAAGAATCCGTGCCTGGACACTGCTCCTCATCTAGTAATACACCAGCCGCTCAGTTTGTGCCTGTTAATTTCAAATCCGATGACTAAGGCATGCTTTAAAAAAAAAACAAAAAACAAAAAACAAAAACGTCCTGCAGTGGTCCAAAGCTATGCTTCTTCCAGCCTTTCTATGTTCATGAGATGTAAAAACTATAAATTTTGAGCATTAATATGTGTCAGATACATCTCTCCCCTCATTGTATTATCGTGAAATTTCAATACTATAACAACTCCAGAAGGGAGGTATTAGTAACAGTGTTACAAGCTGAGGTTCCAAGAAATAAGTTCCGAAGGTCACATCCTTGGTACACACAGAGCTGCGGTTTGAACTCAAATCCAGCTGGATGGTGAAGCCAGAGCCTAAATGTCTATCTGTGCTGACTTCTAAGAAAAGATTAATGTCTTAAGTAGAAAGAACATTGAGGAAGTTCCGCTAAACCTCTGACTTACATTTTCATTAGTCGGGCAAGGGGGTTTAAAAAAAAAAAAAAAAAAAGGACAAAATGTCTCGGTCCCTGCCTTGACTAAGGATAAATTATACTTCCTATAAAGTGGGAATGATGATACTCACCTCCAAGGGTCATTGTAAAGTTCAAGTAAATTAATGGATATGAAACCATCCTCTTTTCTAGACAGAATAAGGGGTGTAATAGGAAGCCGATTTAGAAAAAATAAATTAACAAAGCTCATTAGTATCAACCTTTTTTACAGTGCTGGACCAAATCCTAATAAATGGCCAATTTTACTACTCCATCCTAAATTTTCACTTGTGTATGAATGGACCAATTTTTCTCCCAAAGAAACATGCAATTTTTTGCTGCAGTTGACATAAATCTACTTTGCTTCTATGACTTGATTCACTCAAATTCTTTCCTTTTCAATTAAATAATCACCCAGAATCGAAAAAAAGACGTATTTCCATTAGTAGACTCCCAAATAGATGACCTTTGAGACCACAAAGGGTGTATGCAAAATTTCCTGATTGCTTTTTATCTCCTTGTGTATCACTTTCCCTAAAAATTCTGTCAGTCAGTGTATTTAAATTCTTTCCTCGTCTTCTCATTGCACTGCTATTTACAATAATGAGTCACAGCTGAAAGGGACTGAAATATCATGGGCTTCTCTGAACATATGCCAGAGGAAGGGTGCTCTACGGCGGGAAAAGGCTAATGCATGAGAAGGGCAAGGCTCTCCTCTACCTGTGTGAGACGGAATTTGAAATTTCCATTAGTTCCTTTCCAGGCTTTGTCCGGCTTGTTTGTTTTTCTGATACAAACCCGACATTCCCTTTCGATAATAGCAAACATGTAGTTAAGTGCTTGTGGTACATCTGAGCCATGGGTGCTCATTAAATCTCCCAAGTCATTGACAGGTAGAGTCTTATCTCCACTTCACAGCTGAGAAGATTGAGGTTGGGGAAGGTTGGATAACCCGTAGCCTGTCGCAGAGGTGGGATTTGAACCCGAAGCTTGGGCTTTTGGGCGCCAGCTCTGACAGCTGGGGCGCTTAGGGCAAATCACTTTGCTTTTTAAACTCGCCTCTTCTCATCTAGAAGATGGGCATACTAATAATCTCGGCCTGGTCCCTCCCAAGATCGCAACGGGGCTGAGGAAACCACTGGGTGTGAGAGCGCTTTGTAAATTGTTAAGAGCCCAGCAATCACCATCATCGTTGGGAAGTGCGAGCAGTGGGGGGAATCAGTCAATCAATGGAACCGAAGGTCATTCAATAAGTGGGCTCCCATTTAAGACGAAAACCAGCTTTGTTCAAAGAACCGATTGCCTGTTCTGTGCATGTGCTGACCACTAATGCTGAGAGTCTGGCTCCACAGGGGCTCTTACTTCCACAGTGATCTGATCTGGTTCCACAAGTGTGTTACTACCCTTGGAAATCAGCCCTCGGCAACCCTCGAAGCTACTTCTCACCTCCCCTACATGCCGACGAGATTAGTTTTGCCACCCTCTTTGATTAGTGGCACATTTCCAAGCTGAGGGTGTCTGTGGAAGCAATCTTTTATGTTCAGATTTATTAAAGCCACTGTTGGTTTAATGAATTACCGCAATCCAATGAGCCCATAGATAGCTTGTATTTAACTTTTATGTGGCTGCCCCAGAAACCAGCTTGAAAAGCAGAAATCAATGATTGTGACAAAATCTCGATACAATTTATTTTGAATGTTCAGTTTGGGATTTGATGTATGCCATTGTCAGATATATTTTATGCTCTCAGATGAATTTTATACTTACTGATTAAAGGGGTTTAGCAATATCAGTAGGACACGATTTGACAAACTTTAAAAGAAATGTTGCAATAGTGCTCGCATCCATTACATGCTAGTTTCTAGCCAGATTCGCTTCACATTTTAATCAACAGCACCAGTAGCTGCATCTTCAAACTACCAAAGGGAGGCTCTATTTACCAGTTCTTAAGTTAATTAGTAAAAATGCATTTAATTAATTATACCCACTGTGAATATTTGATTCCCCGGTAATTGGGTAGGGTATAGGCAGGAACCAGGTGGTATGGGAGGGGTGGACAAATTGACTAGGAATCTTCCCATTGGAGACCTTGGTCTCAGTAAATATTATTTGCTCTTGGATTTTTTCTGTAATGCACCAGCTACTATTTAGAAATAACCTGTTCATAAGCAACACCTGCAGATTAGCATGAAGTTCCTATTTAGAGAGGTGTCTAGACAGAACCTAAAATAAGTTTAAATCTTCAGCACTCAATGGCAGCAGGCCATAAGACTTGCACAGAAACCGAGATCAGGTGGCTTTTTAAGTTTTCAGACTAATCAATTTATTATACAGATGCCCAAAAAATGGGATTAGGTTTGGTCTGAAAAAGACCGTGACCTGATCCTACTCAGAATGTTCCTTTCATTTGTCCACTCATTCATCACCAATGCATCTATATATCCATTAACATACCCATCCATTCACCCATCCATCCATCCATCCATCCATCCATCCATCCATCCACCCATCCACCCATCCACCCATCCACCCATCCACCCAATCACCCATCCACCCATCCACCCATCCACCCATCTACCCAATCACCCATCCACCCATCCACCCATCCACCCATCTACCCAGTCACCCATCCATCCATCCATCCATCCATCCATCCATCCATCCACCCATCCACCCATCCACCCATCCACCCATCTACCCAATCACCCATCCATCCATCCACCCCACATACCCACCCATCTACCCATCCATTCATTCTATCCTTTTAGTCTAACTAGCACTTACTGAGTGTTCACTTTCTGTCAGACACTCTGCTAAACTTTTGTCATGGATAGCCTCATTTAGTTTTTCCCACCATCAGTGAAGTCTAATACTAATATCATTTTACATCTACATCCTCTACATTTTACAGATGAGGGAAAGAAGGCTCAGAGAGGTTAAGTAACTTAGTCAACTCACACAAGAGCACATGAGAAGGGTAGGAACTCAAGTTCATCTCTCAACTCTAAGAAGAGGCCTTTTTTCCCTATTACTTCTAACCTGGCTGCCTCAGGCAAGAATTCTGACTTGTCAAAGTTTAACCAGCTTAATATCTGAAGAGAGAAATGACTTCCCACCCACCACACGTTCATGTCAGGGGACGAGATTTAGGTGCCAAGTCCTATGCTGAGTCCTAGAGATAAAATGGCGGACAGGAGAGACACAGACATTGTCCCTCTCCCTCAGAAGCTTGTAGGCAGCAGAGGCACATACTGGGCAACTACTTATAGCATGGTTCGGCAGCTTGAACACCATTATCCGTAGGGTAGGAGACCAATCACAACCCTCACTGATGTGCTACTGGCTCTTCAAGCTTCTACCTCCTGCGTGTCTTTCAGCTCTGTCCTCTCCTTTATTTGACCACTGCTGTTGACTTGGTTCAGGTTACTTGCCACCTTGTCCCCAAGATTACGGCCAACAGCCTCCTCACTGGTTCCCTGGCCATGTCCTCCAGTCTTTTCCCTTCCCCAACCGGCTGAGATTCCATCATGCAGCAAGGGTGGCCTTCAGGAGCTATCGTTTTCATCAGCTCTTTCTTTTGCTCAACCCCTTCAATGGCACTTCCCTGTCTTTAGGAATAAACCCAAACTCTTTAATGTGGCATAAAGGACATGCCTGGATCCAGTTCCTGCCTACCAGAACTCTCTCTCTTTTCTTTTTTGTGAAGTTTATTTATTTTGAGAGAGAGAGAGAGAGAGAGAGAGAGAGCAAGCACAAGCAGGGGAAGAACAGAGTCAGATGCTTAACCGACTGAGCCACCCAGGCGCCCCCTACCAGAACCCTTGAAGGTGCCACGCACTCACGTGTCTGCATCTTTCCACCTGCTGTTCACTCTGCTTGATCCCCTCACTTGGATACCTCTTCCCCACCTCCTTCTCTCTCCCCTCCCCCATCCCCTTCTCCTCTCTCCCCTCCCACAGCCCCCTCCTCCTTTTTCCTCTGTGCACCTAGGACCAGTTCCCTTCTGAAGTCTTGGTTGAACAGAAAAAGCTCTTGCCCTATCATCTCGGAGCATTCCTGAAGCCTTTCTGTCATAGAACCTCCTCTGTTATCCTGTAACTTCTGGTTTCCCCTACTAGGCTAAAAGCTCGCAAGGGCAGGAATAAGTCCTCCCCAACCTTTGCAGCCTCATTGTGTAAGCATCAGGTGCTCAATGAACAACAGTCGAATGAATGAAGACAAAGCTCCATGGGGACATTGATAACTTGTCTGGATCTATAAGAAAGAACTCTCTGCTTCACGGCTGTTAACAAAGTTCTGGGAGACACGATGAAATGCAGCTTTCTGGTGCTATAAAGGAGGAGACTAAGGCTAGAGGAATTACCCGGCTAGTATGTGACTTGCTCCCAGCCTGTTCAGGCTTCACGCAAATAGGAAACTTCCCAGAGTCTCTTAAGAATGTTTGAGATGCACACCTTGTAGACTTTCCAGAGTCTCTGGGGTTTTTGAGGTGCACACCTAAAATTATTCATTTGAAACTGTAGGTCATGAAATCACGGCTGCTTGGAATAACAACATACATTTTTAAAGGAAAATCACCTAGATGAACAGGAATGCAGGGCCGAGATCAATGGAATCAGAGCTCTGAGCCACCTTTGGCAGTGATAATGTATGTATCTTAATGAAGATATATCTCTTAATTAAGATGTTTCCTGTTTCAAGTACTCCTTGTAGGTCCCTGAATTTCTCCTTCTGTTGTTTTTTTTTTTAAGTTTATTTATTTATTTGAGAGACAGAGAGAGAGAGACAGCGTGAGTGGGGGAGGGGCAGAGAGGGAGAGAATCCCAAGCAGGCTCCACACTGTCAGCGCAGAGCCCGATGTGGGGCTCGAACTCACAAAACTGTGAGATCACGACCTGAGCCGAAACCAAGAGCCGGACGCTTAACCGACTGAGCCACCCAGGCGCCCCTGACTTTCTCCTTCTTTCCCTACCCTCAAAAGGGGCAATCTTAGGGCTAAAACACACTGGCCAACTCAAGTTTAAAAAAGAAACCATCATTATATACGGAATGTGAGAATGCCATTTGCCAGGTTTATAATATGCTTGAACTTGCCTTGCTTTGAGTTCTTACCTGTATTCATTTCGTTTGGGTTTAAGTGTTATTTCCAATGCTTGCACTTTGCAGAAAACAGGTTTATGGGAAAGCCTCAAGTAGGTTCCTGAAAATGTGCTTGGCTTTTTACAAAGCTACTTAATTTCTTTTTTGATGAGTGCACGACGCATTATTCCAAATTGTTCAGCTAAATTTCCCTAAATACACATGGGGGCTTAAAGGGAGAGTGTGGGAGGCTCTATGCTGTTTAGGAGAAGTGGGTTTACTGACCCCGAGGAGAGAGGAACTTAATGAATCAGAAGCATATTTCTTCTCATGCATGAAATAGGACTTCTACCCTCTCCCCCATCCATCAGAGCTGATGAGCACTGGAGTCGTCTGTTACATTTTCTGGTCGGCTACATCACTGCTTCTGAAGGGTTTCTACAGGTAGAGCATTAGCTTTCTGGATGGCAGGGAACACTTTCTCTATTTCTCCCGCGTCTTGACTCAACAATGCCCAGAGAGTGCTAGGTATACTGTAAGCACTCACTTAATGCTCACACCAATGCCTCATCCAGTAAGTGTAAATACTCACATAAACGAATCACGAGTCTAAGTAGGGATTCTTTTTTCTTGAGCCTGTCACCTTTGGCGTCTCCAAAATTTCCCTGTTGCCCTTTCTGGAGCAGGAGCACGCAGCTGGACCAAGGACCACGTCACAAATAAAGTTCACACACTGACTTCTTAAAGGCTTTTCTGCATCCTCCACTGGGTCTTGGGCGGCGGCTTTGTTACTGTACTTACAGAAAGCCCCGGAACAGGCTCACTGTGACAGAGCTACCGGCACAGGGCACAGGAGGCCAGAAGGTGAAGTGCGTAGGAAACCTTTATGTCCCTGCTTCCCAGGCCTGAGCTCAGAGCCCAAAGTCATGCCACCCCTCGGAGATCTGGGGACAGGGAGGCATTACAGAGGATCTCCTCCTGGGAGACTGGATATAAAAGAAAGCTTTTGAAGCCCGGGACCCTGTTCACCCGGGAAGGCTCCCGGAGCAGGAGACTCTGTGGCCCTTTCTCCTTGTCCCCTGGGTTCTGATCTGGTGCCAGAGCTTCCAGAAGCCCCCAAGTCTGACGGCTGGCCACCTGAATGCACAGCCTTTGTACGACACATCAAGGAATACGAAGCCTCAAACGTTCCATTGGCCATCATTGAAATAACCTGTAATACCACGTCCGAATGTAAAGTGTTACCTACTGAGTCATTCAGAAGTGTCCCACCCACCCACTCCATGATAAAAATGACTTGGCTTGCCTCATAAGGGCTGGTCACAGGGAGGCAGTGGGGATGATGTAAGAGGTACCTTTCCCAAAGCTGCAGAGGGCAGCCTTCTCACAGCATGAGGGGCGGGGGGGCGGCTATCACCCCCCTCTCCCCACCCCTGGGCCTCCCCAGAGGTCTACAGGAAATCAGAATCACGCCCCTCCAGGCCCTCTGCACAGAAGTGAGGGTTGAGGGGAGGCTTTTGATTCAATTCCAGACGGAGTTCTTCCATTGAATTTACTGCCAGCTTGCTCTCTGGAGCCGCATGAATGCAGGACCCGCCTCCCCAGTCTCTGCCTTCCCCATTGCTTACCTCCGGCTACCAGCCCAGTTGGAGGGACGGATCATTTGATTAAGGGTAAATCTCCGTGGGATCCTCGTGGAGGGGAGGTACTGCTGGTCGCCCTGGCCTGGACGTTTTACAGCCCACAGCGTTCCCAATTCAAGCAGTACAAATGAACGCAAAAATCCTGGCTGCCTTTATTGGAGAGGGGTCCCTGCTCTCACGCTGTTTTCCTTTGCCTCTAACTGATCATCTGCAGAAAGACTGGCAGGGGTCACATCGCACAGGTGCACGGAGCCACTGACCTCGCGCGGGGCATTCAAACCCGCTTTCTCCCAAGACAGACTAACCCCAAACCCCCCCCGCCTCCAAAGAGCCCACTTTACTGAACTGCGCCAAAGCAAAACCAGGAGGGCAAGAATACTTGGCAATTTTTGCAGAGAGAAGTCGGGGAACGGACGACAGGGATTCAATACGTGAAAAAGGTGAACGATTATGGACAATAATAACTAGTCTCTTTCTTTCTCTTTGGTATAATTACGGTACAAAGGCAGCATTATGCGGAGCCTTTTAGCCCCAGGCCTAACGTTATTCCTCAACAATAGTTTAAAAAAAGGGCAAAAGCATTCCGAAAAATTGATCGTGCTCACAGTTCTTAGTTTCGAATTCTGTGTATGTTTCGCAAGGTTATATTTGGTTTTGTTTTTCAAAACGAATTCAAGTGAAAAAAAAAAAAAACCCAGGCAAAGGATTTGGTCATGCACAGGCCGTGGGCAGCGCTAGGGTTGGGGCGCAGGGCTTCATTTCGTCGAGGTCGGAGCATAGAAAACCAGTTTGGACATTAGAAGTTGGGTGGCAGTTGAAGTTCCAAGCTTAGAGAGGACACGGAGAGGCTGGGGCTGAGGAATCCGGGGAAGTGGGCAAAGGTTCAGAGGTCAGGAGTAAAAGCAGGTGGTGTGAAACCCAGGACAGCTAGCTGGTCACGTCACACGGAGCTATTGCCGAAATGCTGGAACCTTCCTCCAATGCTGGCTGGAATAGGAGATGTTACAGCCCCTTCGGAAACCAGTTTGGCGATTTCTCCAGATGTGAAACATAGAACTAGCCTATGACCCGGCAATCCCACTACTAGGTATATATACCCGGGGGGCGGGGGAATGAAAACATAGGTGCCCACAAACCCTTGCCCGTCAGTGTTCACAGCAGCGTTATTCATAATAGCCGGAAGGTGGAAACAATCCAAATACCCATCGACTGATGAAGAGACAAACACGATGTGGTATGTCCACACAGTGGGTTAGTATTTGGCAATAAAAAGAAATAAAATACTGATACATGCTACAGCATGAATGACTCCAAAAACGTTATGCTCCGCGAAAGAAGCCAGGCACGAAAGAATCCCTGTTGCGCTATTCCGCTTGTACGAAATGTCCAGAATAGGTAAAATCAGACAGACAGAAAGGAGATCAGTAGTTGCCCCGGGCTGGGGGCGGGGTGTGGAAACGGGAAATAAACGGTTATGAAGTTTCTTTTTAGGGTGGTGACAGTGTTCTGAAATCAGAGAGTGAGGACTGCACAACTCCGTAAGTATACCAAACGTAATTGAATCGTACATTTTAAAATGGGTGAATTTGGGGGCGCCTGGGTGGCTAAGTTGGGTAAACATCTGACTTTGGCTCAGATCATGATCTTGCAGTTCATGGGTTCGAGCCCCACGTTGGGCTCTATGCTGACAGCTCGGAGCCCAGAGCCTGCTTCAGATTCTGTGGCTCCCTCTCTCTCTGCTCCTACCCCGCTCACTCTCTCTCTCTGTCTCCCTCTCTCTCTGTCTCTCAAAAATAAATAAACATTAAAAAAAATTTTTTTTTAAATGGGTGAATTTTATGGTACGTAAATTATACCCCAATAAAGCTGTTCAAAAAAAACAAAGAAACAAAACCAAAGCAGAGGACTGAAGAAACACATTTAACAAAACCTAGGGGTGTCAGCCTGACTCTGAAGACGGGGGTGCCTGAGCCAGGCATCCTGGGTTTATTCAGAAACCTCATTGGGGGATTCAGCTCCAAACTGGTCCCAACCCTCTGGCTGAAGTTACGGCCGCTGACTGCACCCTTCTGACTGATGGGGACATCCCGAGGTGTCACTGACTTGTGATTTCAGACAGTAAATTTCCCAAACTGGGTAATGAATGGTGGATATTACTATTTTAAAAAGGGGGTGCTGGTGGTTTTGTGGTTAAGTTTGGTAACTTGTCGTCTATAACTTTTTGTACCGCAGGACTTCTGAAATTATTCTGTAATATCCAACACACTTTCGAAGCACCTCCCCTGCCCCGCCGCCCCCCCGCCCCACAATATGGAACGACAATTATTGTTACACAGGACTAGTGCACTGAACCTGAATATAGTCAGGAGAATTAGGAAAAAAATAAAATAAAACCGCACAACTGTAAAGGGGATAGCTTTAGGGAAAACAAAACTGGGCAGCTGTCAGAAGTCTATCTGGCAGACGAGCAAAGACGTGTAGATTTTCTGTGGACTGTTTTGCTGTTCCTTCGTTCAGCCAACATGCATTAAATGACCTCTGTGTGCCGTGGCCAAACGTGAAGTGCTTGGATACAGTGGCTTCTTACTGCCTCAGTTTCCCCAGGGCTAAGAGAAATCCAAGACCCGCAGCAAGGCCGCCATAAATGTTCGTGGCCGAACTGGCCAGAGTCTCACGGGGGGAGACATTTAAGGTCTACCTGAGTTTTCTATTGCCAGAACAAACTCAGCAGCTTAAAACAACAGCCACTTACTGCCTCATAATTTGTTTTTAAGGTTATTTATTTATTTTCAGAGAGAGAGAGAGAGAGAGAGAGAGAGAGTGAGAATCTGTGCGCTGTCAGCACGGAACCCGATGTGGGGCTCCAGGTCACAAAGCGTGAGATCGTGACCTGAGCTGAAATCAAGAGTCAGATGCTTACCCGACTGAGCCAGCCAGGCGTCCCCTACCTCTTAGTTTCTATAGGTCAGAAATGCGGATACAGCTGAGCCAAGTCATCTGCTCAGGGTATATCACAGGGCAGAAATTAAAAAAACGCCAGTGGACTGTGTGCGTGTTCTTATCTGGAGCTGGGGGTCCTCTTCCAGGCACATGTGGTTGTTGGAAGAATTCAACTCCTTGTGGTTGTGGGACTTCCTCTGGATACTGACACATGGCCCTATCCATAAGCATTCATGTCATAGGCATTTGCTTCCTCAAAGCCAGCAAGGGAACCTCTCTTGCTTTCTTCAAATACGGACTGGACCCTTTTTTTTAAAGGGCTCACCTGATTAGGCCAGGCCCACCCACAGCAATCTCCCTTTTAATGAACTCCGAGTCAACAACTGATTAATGTGACATGTGAAAAATCCCTTTATCTTTGCTATATGATGTAACCTGTTCACACGAATCCCATCATCTCCACAAGCCCTGCCTGCACTCAAGGGAAAGGGATCTCCAAGGGTGGGGCTCTCAGGGCCCTTGGAATTCTGCCTGACAGAGGATGTTTTAATTATAATTTTGCAGTCATGGCCCTGTGAAGGGTCAGAGGAAAGAGCTTTAAACTGTTGAATAGGTGAGGGGACAGATAGGAAGGCTTCCCAGAGGGGGTTATTAAAAAAATTTTAACATTTATTTATTTTTGAGAGAGAGAGAGAGAGCGGGGAAGGGACAGAGAGAGAGAGAGAGAGAGAGAGAGAGAGGGAGGGAGACACAGAATCTGAAGCGGGCTCCAGGCTCTGAGCTGTCAGCACAGAGCCCGACACGGGGCTCCGACTCACAAACCCTGAGATCATGACCTGAGCCGAAGTCAGAAGCTTAACTGACTGAGCCCCCCAAGGCACCCCCCCAGAGGAGGTGACTTTTAACAGACAAAAGTAGCTGACTCAAAACAAAAGCAAAAACACCCACTTTTCCAAGTTGTATTCTAATATGGGCATTGATACTTATATTACTAAACACCAGTTTTAGGTTTTAAAAGAGAAGCTTGTACACGTCAAAAATACTTAAGCATCTATAGGGACAATACACGAAAAATAAGGATGCCTGGCTCCTGGGGAGGGGACAAGAGGATGATACAATTAGGGAGGGTACCCAAGGGATCTGCCTGTATGGGTGATGCTCTGTTTATCAGCTGGAAGGTGGCGGGCCATTGTTCTTTATTTTTAAATACTTTCTGATGCATGTAAAGCTTCATAATAATTTTTCTTATCTCCTTCTCACCCTGGACCTCCAATATCTAAATTCTCTTCCTGGAGGAAATATTGTTGACAGTATCTTGGTTACACACAGTATCTTGGTTACGTATCTTGGACAGCATCTTGGTTACGCCATGTCCATGGCGACATGGACAATATCCATGGACGTTGTATATAATAACAAAAATAGTAATCGCTTATAGCACTTAACTCGGTGCCAGGCACTATTCTAGGACTTAACACACATTAATTCAATTCATTCAGGCAACAACCCCGTGGGGTCACTTTTATTGTTATCCCATATTACAGATGAGGACACTGAGGCACAGGGAGGTTAAACAACTTACCCGGTGCCACCAGTTATTAAGCGGTAGGGTTGACATTTGAACCTAGATGGTGTCACTCCCAAGCACGACATCAGGCTGTGTTCTCTATGGACCCACAGTCATGGGTATATGGTTTCTATTTCTCCTTCTGAAAAGGAAACACGTAGGAACTCACCAGGTGGAGGCGGAGAAAGTAGGGGAGGACGTTCCCTACAAAGGGAATGCTGCTGAGTGAAATAATAACTTCAGGACATCACAATTGGGAAGGAGAGCCCTGGGTGATGAGAACAGACAAGGAGGGTAGGAGGTAGATATGAAAGGCTCTCAGATGCCATGCGCCTTAGCCCATTTGGACTGCTCTAACAAAAGACCACAGCCTGGGTAGCTTGTGAACAACAGACATTTATTGCTCACCATTCCGGAAGCTGGGAAGTCCAAGATCAAGGCTCTGGCAAGGCTGGATTCTGATGAGAGCCCTCTTCCTGGTTCATAGCCTTTACTCTCTTGCTGTGTCCTCACGCGGTAGAAGGTGCAGGGAATCACGTGGGGGTCTCTTTTATAAGAACACTAATCCCAGTCATGAGGGGTCCGCCCTCGTGCCCTAAACACATCCCAAAGGACATTCTCATACCATCACCTTGGGCATTAGGATTTCAACATCGGAATTTCAGGGGGATACAAACATTCAGACCAAAGCACCATATTAAGGAGCTTGAACCACATTCTGAGTGCAACTGGGCGCCACTAAGGGATTTTGAGCAAGAGTGACGAAGCAAATGCGTATGTCGAAGCATAATGTTAGTAGCCGTATGGAAATACTCAAACAAAATCCAAGATAGGGAGGCTGGCTGAAAAGCTCTTGAAATCATCTGAGTGAGGAGTAAGGCAGCTGAACCACGGCGGGGTCAAGAAATGCAGAGCATTGGCTAGATCCGATTACTGTTCAGGGGACAGAGCCGATGAGAGTTGGGGGTGAGGGAGAATGAGGTGCCGAGGTGAGGAGTAACTGAGGGTGACTGCCAAGTTCTGGCTTGGGGGTGGGGGTGCGGTGGGGGTAGTGCCATCCAGTGAGATAAACCCAGGAAGAGAGAGTTCGCCATGAGAGGTTTGAGACAACTTGCTATAAACGCTGACTATTCAAGTCTGGTGTTTAGAAGGCAGAGCATGATAGGAGCATCTTATGAACCGTTATTCTCAAAGTGTGGTCTAAGGGGAACACTTGGCCAGAATCCCTTGGGGGTATGCCTATGGGCCAATACACCGTACTAGCCCCACCAAAAAGCTAGAATTACTGGGAATGAGGAATCGTTATTTTTATCAAGCTCCCAGGTGACTCTTGCAGGTGCCAAAGGAGGTCCCCACAGGAGCCACCTAGGCTGAGCTGCACCTGGCAAAAGGGCTGATCAAATTCTAACCGTAGGTGAGTTCTCACCAGATTGGGAGAGCCCTATGAACGGACGACCCGGTGCCTGCAGCAGAAACCCCCCATTGTGGCAGGTTCACATGTGCCCAGGGAGCAGTCATCACCTGACTCTTTTGGCCGCTGTGGGTATGCTTCTGTTACCTTTTTATTTTAATATCTTTGATGTTTATTTATTTTTTGAGAGAGAGAGACAGAGACAGAGTGCCAATGGGGAAGGGGCAGAGAGAGAAGGAGACACAGAATCCAAAGCAGGCTCCAGGCTCTGAGCTGTCAGCACAGAGCCCGACGCGGGGCTCGAACTGACGAACCGTGAGATCATGACCTGAGCCGAGGTCAGATGCTTAACCGACTGAGCGCTCAGGCACCCCTGGTATGCTTTTGATCGATCTGATAGCTCCTCCTGGCCCTCCTGTACCCTGCCACTTAGCAAACATGTCACAGTGCCACTTGTAAGGCTCTTAAATGATCCACAACACCGCCTTCCACAAATCCCCTCCGAGATGAGTTGTCTTAACTAAACACACTCCGGAGTGCTATGCAATCGAGTATTTGGCTTGCCGACCATTCAACTGGCCGTCTCCTGCTTTCCACGAGAATCTCTGGAAAGCACTGCCATATGGACATGTGGGAAGAATTTAAGCTCTTTCACGGATAAACAGTTACTGCAAGGGATCAGGAAATAAACGCAGGATGTTCCTTACACTTAGTAGGTGCTCAATAAACATCAGCAGAACTAGGTTGAACCTACCCGTGCGTCGTTCCAGCACTCACGAGACTGGAGAGAAACACATTTTACTGAACATCAGCTATTTCAGACGCCGAAAATCCGCTGGAAGGCAACTCGGCAAGGGAATCAGAGGATTTCAGGATCGGCTTAGAACATCAATGAGACTCCACCACAGAAGTCCTCAGAACCATTACTACCTTGAGGAGATGACAAGCCTTTTGGAGCTAATCTTGAAGTTTGCTGAGGTCCGTACAGTTCAATTTATCCAGGTGAGTCACGTTACAAAATGTCTACAACTTTAGAGCTAGTGTCAATTACCCAGAAAATCAAAACCAACAGATGTTTTCCTCACTCCAAATATTTTACATGGGTTCCCCCCGACTTCCCTTATTGTTTGGATTTGGTCTCAGACGCTTCGACTCCCAGGCAATTGCTTCCAACCGATTCACCCTTTTCCAAATTAGAAGTTGGTAGCATGGCTAGCTCCAAATTAGCTGGAAGATTTCAATTTATGTGGAATCCAACAGAATGGCAGTCCCGCATCCCTGAAGGAGGGGTGGGGGGGATGCTCACCTAATAAAAGATTAAGACGTTACCACTTATCTGGTAAGCAATTCTGTGCCTTTGATGGGGGAATCAATCTCCGGGCTCCTAGGTTTTTCAAAGCCTTTCCCTTTGGGGAACCACTTTTTTTTTTTTTTTTTTTAAACAAAGGAGGGATTTCAGGGACTTTCTAGAGCTTTCGAAACGGGGCAAGCGTGACGGTCCCGTCCCAGGTTGTCCGGACGGCCTGTAGCTCTGGCTGGGTGGAAGCAGGGGTCTCCCACCCTCAGTCGCTGTTTCCGGTCATGTGACCAGCCCCGCCTCACACAGCTGATAGGCCCAGGTGTGAGCACCTGACCTCGCAGCAGCCAATCAAACCACGCTGTGAAACAGGCCTCCCAATCATTATTTCTTGTATTTTATTCCCAGTCCTGGGCCTCCCGCGTCCTCTCCGGTCGTCTTCAAACGCCTCTCTTGGCCATCTCAGATTAGCTGCGACATTGCCTGCAAATTACCGGTAACCCCCACCCAGAGCGGCACCCTGCCACTCCTCTGGGAGATGTGACACAGCTCAAGATTTGCCCCTCCCCCCCACCGCAGCTGATTGGTCCAGCGAGGGACACGTGACCCGTGGGCAGCCACTCCATGGGCTGGCCACCATTGTGTGGGCAACTCGGGTGGAGGGTTTTCCCCAGGGGATGGTGCTGGATGGAACCCACCAGACACCCTCTCTCGGTTGCCGCTGCCGAAAGGGCCCAGAGAAGGGCTTTCTCTCCTCCTCCCTCTTCCTCCTTCCTTCTCTCCCCACTTCTGCTTCCCCTTACGGTTTTCACTGTCACTTAAGGAGCACTTTGTGCCAGGCACTGCCCACAGCACTTTATGTCCTTGAACGTGTTTAATCATCACAACAGCCTTGTCAGGTAGGTACTATTATTATCCCCATTTTTTTTCCGGATCAGAGACCGAGAGGCCACGTAAGTAAGTCGCCCAACCAAGGTCGCACAGTTCTGGGTGGTGGGGTCACACTTGGAACCCAGGCTGTTTGGCTCCCAAGGCCGTGCGTTCTCGTGCCTCCCTTGGAATCAGAGCCTGTCAGAGCTTAAAAAGGACCACGGATGTCAGCTTTGCCACCAATCGTCACACTTGGGATTTCACAGACCAGTAAGAGTAAGTGAGCGGTGGGGAGGGACACGGGGTTGCCGCTCCTAAGTTCAAAAGATAGGACAACAGGAGTTTAAGAACAGAGTACCACCTTTCCCATCACTGAAGAAAGGCCATTGAGTGGGAGAGGGTAGGACATAGCCTCAGGGTCCTTTGAACTGAGAAAAACCAGCCCCGCCCAGTTCTCTATGTTGACTTATTTTCCTAACTTGCCTGCACAGCAAGTAAAATGAAACCCTGACTCAACATGGTTCTTGGATTGGGTTCTCTTCTAATTTCCCATATCGCCCGGGAGGAAACAGAGGCCTGGAGGGGGTGAGTGGCTTTGTTGAGGTCACACGAGGAGTTTCAAGCAGACCTCGAACTTGATTTTAGGTGTTTTGATCCTGTGGCTGACCAGTGTGATTTCCGGGGGGCCGCTGTGTGTATGTGTGTGTGTGTGTGTGTGTGTGTGTGTGTTTCCCTTCCAAACAGTGAGGACTGAACTTTATAAAAATGTGCTTCTGACCACTCACTGGCAATGGATTGGAAGGTCTGGCCTTGGGCATCAGACACTGGCCTTGACGATTTATAGCGTCTTCTGCTATGGGTCTGTTTCAATCTCTACAACTACCAGGTGAGGCAGATAATTCTGCTCTCATTTTAAAGACGGAGCAGCTTCAGCTCAGAGGGTTTCTGTGGCACTTGTATGCAAGCCTCCCAGAGGCTCTGACGTCACCTACTCGGAGGGTGGCACTAGGCTGTCCTGAAGGATGGACGGTCAGACCCGCCTTTTCAGGGATGGAGAGGTAATCAACTCGTCTCGAACTGGTTATTTCTTTTCCTCTATTTTTTTGGAGGAAAGGCTCTACAGTTGGTGAGCTGATTCATTCGATATGTATTTATCATCAACTACCTCCATAATAGATCTATTTCCCTTTTCTACTTCTGGCCCCAGAAGGATCTACCCATCCTGTATCCCCGTTACCCTCAGGCCCAGTTCAGCTGATTGGAACATAAAACCCAAGGGACAGGCTTGGACCAATCAGATTCCTGTTGAACCAAGAGATACAAAAAAGAGTTCCAGTTAATAACAGATGCCTGGGCTCAAAGATCCTGTGTCCTTGGCTCACACCTCCTTGGAACTAGAACAACCATTCTGGGCCATGGGCAGAATGAGAAGGGAGAGGAGGCAGAAAGGAGGTGGGTGGACAAGGGGAAAGATGAGGAGTGTGAAGAAAGAAGAAAGAAGAAAGAGAGTCTCGAATCTCTGCTCCCCAGGAGACTCTGGATCCCTTTTATAAGCCCTCCTTTCATCTTGAGCTGGTCTGAGTGGATTTCTCTTTCGTGCAGCAAAAAGATCCTTAACCAGGACAGCTTGCTTTGAACTGGATGCTGGGCTAGATGCTGGGACACAGAGTACTACAGATCAGAGCTTGTCAAGAAGCCCACGTTCCGGCCCGGGGCAGAGGATGCCACTTCCTGGATGGACACGTTCCCAGGTCCACGCACTGCTGTGTGAACTTGACACCTCTTTATGCCGAAGATGGAGGTTCCAAGACTTTCAACCAAATATCTGACCCAGAAATTTGATCTTGAAAAGAACTAGCACGGCTCCGTGTTTGAAGAGAATGAGATACCGCATGAAGCCCGGTATTCCCAATTGGTATTTATCACAAGGGACAGCTCATCCTAGGATCTCTGAACAAACATTAATCCTTGTTGACTCCTTAGGGGCAGACGAGTGAAAAGTACTCAAAGCAAGGATTCTGTGTACCTGCCTCTTGGGAGGATGGGTGGCTCCTGAAGCCAAGACATTACCGGCACTTGAGGCTCAGCTGGTCTATTTCCCTTCTGAATTTTGCGGAAGGTGGTTCTTGGAAGGTGCTGCCTGGTGTAACACCTGATAAAACGGCACCTCCCCTATTGTGAAATCGGTACTGAAAACAATTGGTGACAAGTTCCCCAATTCAAAGTGAAGAGCTACACTGTTGCATAGTAGAACGAGTAAGAGGAAGGTCATCACCCACCTCCAGGCTACCTAGGAGGAGGTGAGCGCAGTTTTATGTTGACACACAAAAAAAGTGTGTTATCACAAGAGTGGCTTTGGGGTCTGGAGAGACTCTTCTCCTGGGCGTCAGGGTTTGGTGGTTCTCCCATCAGCACAAGTCAAATCTGCAAATCTGTTTGGGCTCCTCCAGTGGAGGGCATTTATGAAGGTCAAGTTCTATTATTAATGCACCTGCTGGTTTCCTACTCTGGAGTCAACCAATTACCAACTGTTTATTGAAAGCCAGGCTCTCTAGAAGGGACTGGGAATACAACCATTAATAAGACATATGAGGTCACTTGTCACCTTCATTGAAATCACAGTCTAGGGAAGAAGTTGAAAACTGGTAGTTTGGGTAGGAGAGAGGGCCACTGCACCCTATAGACTGCTCTCAGGATGCTTTGAAAACCTGGGAGATCTGGCCACAGACAACATTGGGCCCATCCCCTCATGGCCATAGTTGGCTGGCCCTGAATAATGGCTGTCTCCTCTAGGTAAGAAAGCTCCCTTCTTCCCTATGGTCCTCACCAAGGCCACCTGTCACATGTCAGGCATCACCATGCTGTCCTCCTTAAAGTATGGTAGAAAGATTTCCTTTTTTTTCTTTTTTCTCTTTTCTTTTCTCTTTTCTTTCTTTCCTTCCTTCCTTCTTTCCTCCCTTCTTTCTTTCTTTCTTTCTTTCTTTCTTTCTTTCTTTCTTTCTTTCTTTCAGAGAGAGTGAGCAAGCATGAGCTGGGGAGGGGCAGAGAGAGAGAGAGAGAGAGAGAGAGACAGAGATAGAGAGAATCTCAGGCAGGGTCCACACTCAGCGTGGACCCTGATGTGGGGCTTGATCCCACGACCCTGGGATCATGACCTGAGCCGAAATCAAGAACTAGACACTTAACTGACTGAGCCAGCCAAGCATCCTTCCCTTATTTTCTTGTCTTCTGAAGAGTAGGAAACACAGACCAAAATATAGACCAAGAGGCTCATATCTGTCAAGAAAAATAGCAGAGACCACATTTCTTTGTGAAGCTAAAGACTTTTATATTTATTTTTATGTATTTACATAAATGGTTATTAATTATTATAAGAATACTTAATATGGGAACATGTGTCCATGCCAAACTTCTCTGATGCCTGGACTATTTCACTCATTTATATATCATGTCTCTGGCACCCAAAGATGTTTGAGTTTTTGATCTTTGGTCCAGTGACTTCAAAATTTTTCCCTCTAACTGGTCCCCACTTAGATAGTTGGGATACACAAAAAACCTTTTCAAATAGCTTCATTTAATGAATGCATAAAGGTTGGGGCTAATGCAGGTATCTCCCACATTGTTCTAGTTGAAAAAGGAGAGGTGTAGCAGGTGTTGGGGCTAATTTAAGATTCACAGTGATTTCTTTTCATATTCTCCTTCCTGCGGTCTGCTAAAATTTCAACTTCACTATTTGCTCATGGTATTTCTGCCTTTGTTGGTCTTAGCACAGATTCCTTTTTTTTTTTTTTTTTCCTGGTGCTATTTCACTTATAGCTTTATTTTGCTAGCTGGACTATTTATAGACTGATGCAGTCCTAAGAAGTTCCTATCCCCGCCTGCCACTCTTGGGCATAAAATGACGTGCCATTTATTGCTTTATGAATTGGTGACAAACTGTTCTTTTAAGACAAGTTAGATCAGCCACACAAGGGTCCTTGGGAATAGTTGGGACTGGGAATGAAGAACCACCTATTAGTAGAACCAGGAATCAGAACGTCAGAGACAAATGGGCCATGGGAGCTCATTTGATCTCATTGTCTCTTCTTAGAGATGGGGACACTCAAGAGAGGAGCAAAGGGGCTGAAGTCACCTGTTTCCATGGCCATTATTGGAGGAAGGTACAGACAGGATTTCTTCCAGGCACAGTTACTTATTTGACAGGGAGCTAATATCATTTGGGGCAAAAGCAAGTATAAATTGAGGAAAATGTCCTGGCAAAAACATTTTTTGGTCTTTCATAGGTACGTGCGAAAAGAGAAAAAGAGGACATTTGACTGGCTTGATGTTTAAAAGATTTAGTTCCAGGGAGCGCCTGGGTGGCTCAGTCGGCTAAGTATCTGACTCTTGAATTTGGTTCAGGTCATGATCTCATGGTTTGTGAGATCAAGCCCTGCATCGGGCTCTGTGCTGGTGCATGGAGCCTGCCTGGGATTGTCTCTGCCCCTCCCTCCCAAAAAGAAATTAAAATAAAAATAGAAACAAACATTAAAAAGAAGGAGAAAGATCCAGTTCCATACCTCCATGAGCCCCCCCCCAATATAAAAATTCCAATTTTCATGTACATGTGTATTAATGTGCTCCACGTGTTTAACAACCGCCTTTCCTCCCTCCCACATACACAAAAAAATCCGTGACCTGCGGCATCTGCCAGTGTCTGTGGCGTCACTCCTACCCCGTGGCTGGTTTCGAGCCACTGATAACATCACTGCATACGGAGACGGGAAGCCCCGCACACAACTGGCTCTTCGCTGTAACTGTTTTTGCACGTGTATCGTTCAGAGACAACCTAAATCTCGATTTCAAAGCAACTTTCCAACCTCTGTAGGTTACAGAAGTAGGAGGCGAGCCCGATGTCCACACCACTGTTCTGTACAAATGCTCCGGTCAGTTGTTTAGACAGTCAGCAAACACTGATGGAGGGTCTCCTGGGTGCCTGACTTGCGTTGACCCTACAGATTCAGGAGTGAACCGGATAGATACAGTCCTCGGACATTCTTAGGGCTGGCCATCAGGAAGAACTCAAAGAATTCTGTTAAAATAAGGCAAACGACTCTCAAATGTCTAGGAATCTTTTTTTCTTTTTTTTTCTTTTTCTCCACTGAAGACTTAACAATCCCAACTTTCTTGCACAACATTTAGACCTCCGGGGATGTCAGAAAACATTCCCATTGCCCAAACAGCTTTAATGTAGATTCAGTGTAATTCCTGAATTAAAGCTGCTTCCTACAGACTGTTAGGAGCGGAGGCATTGCTCACCAAATTAAACAAAGTGCTGAGGACCCACCGCTGCAGAAAGGGTGGAGATCTCTTATTTCTGGCTCTTTGGGAAAATGCATCCATGGCGAATCACCGTTACCAGTGGTTGCTAAATGATCTTTTTCGCCTCTGTTCTATATCGGTGTTGCCAAAAGACCGTGTCCCCTGTGCCCCTGCCCCGCAGCTGCAGGCTGCAGATAAAGCCACCACAAGGGGAGCTACACAAGTTTTTCTTGTACGAAGCTTTGGGCAGGTGCAGATTTGCGGTGCGAGCTCTACGCCCCATTCAACTGCTGATTGGGAAGAGGACTTCCATCCTTGGGGTAAAGACAGTGGAACTGCACTTGTCATTGATGACAAGCAGGTCAGAGACCCAACCCCAGGAATCTTGGAGTATTTGATGATAAACCCTCCACGGCTATAGCTATCGCTGTTAACAACCTGCTCTTTGAAATAAACAGAACCCCTAAAACGAGCTAAGCAACTCTCACTGTAGCAGGACTGGGGGCAGAGGAAGGCGGTCTTTCCCATTAGGTGCATTCAAAGACACACCATTTTGGTGTGTGCAGTTCTGGGCTGGCTTGTGACTCAGTGCTTAACGTATGAATAACGGACTGCGAATGACGATCTGTCATCATAGCTGAGGCTTCGTTAAAGGGCTTCAGGAAGCAGGAGGGGTTTCTACCAGATGAGCCCATTTAGACAGGAGATGGCAGTTTTAATCTAATTTTAGGGGATTCCCGGTTCATGAAAATGTGGACTCCACTGCACAGATCTTTCTAGAGACCTCGAGTACCGGATTAGTATTTCTAAAACGCTTCACTCTGAATTGTCTTTGTCTCCTTCCGGTCCTATTGTAAGACTTTCGAGGATGATGCTGGTGGAGGGGACCACCTGTTAAAAGTATCAAAGGGGCCACGGGCGTGGGTCAGTTTATCCTACCAATTCCTCTTCCTTTGGCTTGAAAGGGAGGGAAATAGAAGAGTGACATTTTTGAAACACCCCTCGGGGAAACTCCTCCCATCAAGAGGCAGCTAAATTCAGCCAGGTGTGGGCCCCCGGGCCACCTGGGGCTCGCTGTGAACCGACATTAGATGCCTGCGCCTGGGTGATACAGAGGTACGATTCAAGCCCCCGGAACTCTGCCTAGGTTCACTGCTCTTTGCTTTTCTATCTGTGGTGGCTGGGGCTGGAGTTGTGTACGAGCTGGAGGCTGCCTTTCATTGAATGCCACAGGTGTCATTTCATAGCCACACACCGCAATGTTTTGTGCTTCTCAGGAGCCCAGTATCGGAGCAATTACTGTCCCCATCATAGAGATGAGCACACTGAGGCTCAGAGAGGGGCACTGGTTTCTCCAAGCTTCCTCAACTGGGAAGGGGCAGCATCAGGACTGAAACCCAGACCTATCCGGCTCCAATACTCTTCTGCATTTTCTTATGCCCAGAAACTTAGGTTTGGCACTTAAGCAAGGGGATGGCTCACTGGCTGTGCCTGCCGGTTGCACATTAGAATCCTATGGGGAAGCTTTTTAAAAAACACCAATCGGAATTTCTGGAGATGAGGCCAGGTGTTGGTCATTTTAAAAGGGTCCTCTGGGTGAGTCCAATGTTCGGCCTGGATTGAAAGTCACTGGTCTAGCCCAGTGGTTGTGAGATCATGTTTGGATTTGAGTTGCCAACCATTCCAGCTGGGCAGTGGTACAACACTGTGGCATTTGGGGGCCCTAAGCCCAGGAGAGGGGCGTCAGATCATCAACCCAGCGCAGATAAACTTGCCTACTGAGCACCGATGAGTACCTTCACTAGCCATGTGGTCCTGGGCTAGTCACATGAGCACTTTGAGACGGAGTTCCCCCATCAGAAAAATGGAACTTGTGCCCTCTTCCTCGCAGAGTTCCAAGGCCAAGATTACAAACTGGTTACCAAGAACTGGCCCCGGGCCACTGACCTGTGGAGTTTCAGAGGCATGGAGTTGTGTATGGTTTTGAATTAGTTATCAAGCTTTAAGAATCAGAAGATTATACATGAAAATTTGTATTTCTGGCTTCTCTTGGAAAACCAGAGATGTGCCTTGGAGCCTCAGTTTCCTCACCTCTATAATGGGATCTGTGGTTCTGATGGGCACGGTCTTCTAGGACAGAACCTGAGCTTCCCTTTTGATGGGGCATGCTTGTCCTCACTTACCCCTGGCCCCACCAGCCTTATTGCCTCACACCAGCCCAGATGGTTTATTTTGACTCCTGGAGTGGTGCAGGGTGAATTAGTGACCCCCTTCTGAGCATTAAATTAGATTATATGTGTGTATATATATGTGTGTGTGTGTGTGTGTGTGTGTGTGTGTGTGTGTATAATTATTTCATTTTTTTAATGTTTATTTTTGAGAGAGACAGAGCATGAGCAGGTGAGGGGCAGAGAGAGAGGGAGACACAGAATCTGAATCCGAAGCAAGCCCAGACTGACATGGACGCATTCCTGGGGCTCTCCCTCCAGCTTTTGCGACGGGAGGAAGGAACCCCCTTGAGCATACCCTTGGTTCTCCCAGACCCAGTTGCCACAGTCCCACCAGACAACACAGGGAGCGGTTTCCCTGGCAACCCCCAAGTTGCCGCTTCAGGTTGGCACACTGCAGTTGTGAACCAAAGCGGCTAGTTGCCGGAAGGGGACGCGGCGGTGTGGAGGGCTAAGCTGGGGTTTGGGGCCCCAAGATGGCGTCGCAGCCCTTGCGACCGGCTGGCTCTCTGTGCAGGGCATAGTAACCTGCAGGGTGGCCTCTGCTCGCCAGCCCTGAATCTCTTCCCAAGTGATATGATAATAGGAAGTGAGATGATGGTGTCCAAGGGAGAGAGGCTGCCTGCTTGGAGGAACCCTTGTTCTGCCTCTTGAACAGAAAGCATTCTGAACTATTTATATTCCAAAGGATAAATTACATGCATTTTAGGGGCACCGAAAGAATTATTCAGGTTGTCAGCTTTGAGCCAAATCCCAGTCAAGGGCACTCAGACAAATGTGACATTAAGAAAGAGAGGAAGGAAGGAAGGAAGGAAGGAAGGAAGGAAGGAAGGAAGGAAGGGAGGGAGGAAGGGAGGAAGGGAGGGAGGAAGGGAGGGAGGAAGGGAGGGAGGAAGGAAGGAAGGAAGGGAGGAAGGGAGGAAGGGAGGGAGGAAAGGAGAGAGGAGGGAGGAAGGAAGGAAGGAAGGAAGGGAGGAAGGAAGGAAGGGAGGAAGGAAGGGAGGGAGGAAGGGAGGGAGGAAGGAAGGAAGGAAGGGAGGAAGGGAGGAAGGGAGGGAGGAAAGGAGAGAGGAGGGAGGAAGGAAGGAAGGAAGGGAGGGAGGAAGGGAGGGAGGAAGGAAGGGAGGGAGGAAGGAAGGGAGGAAGGAAGGGAGGAAGGGAAAGAGGAGGAAGGGAGGGAGGAAGGAAGAGAGGGAGGGAGGGAGGAAGGGAGGGAGGAAGGGAGGGAGGAAGGAAGGGAGGGAGGAAGGAAGGGAGGAAGGAAGGGAGGAAGGGAAAGAGGAGGAAGGGAGGGAGGAAGGAAGAGAGGGAGGAAAGGAGAGAGGAGGGAGGAAGGGAGGGAGGGAGGAAGGGAGAGAGGAGGGAGGGAGGAAGGAAGGAAGGAAGGAAGGGAGGAAGGGAGGGAGGAAGGGAGAGAGGAGGAAGGAAGGAAGGAAGGAAGGAAGGAAGGAAGGAAAGAAGGAGTGAGGAAAGAGAAAAAGAAAGGAAGAAGAAAATAAAATAGTGAAAAAAAAGAGAGGGAGGGAGAGGCCCTTTTTGAATTTTTAAAAATTTGTTTAAGTTTACTTATTTATTTTGAGAAAGAGAGGAGAGAGAGGGCACACACAAGCAAGGGAGGGGCAGAAAGAGAGGGAGAGCGAGAGAATCTCCTGCAGGCTTTACACAATCAGTGCACAGCTGTACGCGGGGCTCGAACCCACGAACCGGGAGATCATAACCTGAGCCAAAGCCAAGAGTCAGACAGACGCTTAACCAACTGGGCCACCGAGGTGCCCCATGGAGAGGCCCTTTTTAATGTTCTGAAGGCGATAAGCAGAGAAGGGTCGATAGGGTCACGCGTCATGCTGCTTTCTCACCCCACGGGGGCAAAGGAGGGATGAGAAGGACTCCAGGTAGCCACGAATTCGCTTCCTAATCCCTGGGTGGATTAGACCTGTACTGCCCTCCTTCGGTAATCACCTGCCCCGTGGTTAAACATCATTAGTGAAGGGCCTTGCTGTCTGGCTGGGGTTGGATGCAGCTTGAGGACCAGGAGGGGTGGCTCCGATGCCTCAAACCTGAAAATGACTCCACTTAACTCCCCGCCACCAGCTGACTCACCAAAATCTCAACCCAGCCTGCTATTAACATATCGAAGGCCTTGACCTAAAAAGGAATAACACTCAGAGCAGATAACACTACACATTTGCTGTAGGGGTGCTTTGTTATTTGTGGCCAACCAGCCAACAGATATTTATCGAGTGCCTTTGTACAAGGTGCCGTGCACGCACCAATTGCACACAGCTTAGCATCTTTACAGAATATTAGATTTGTGCCAAGACTAGCTGCATAAATAGAGATGCCCCAAATCTTCTACAGGGGTTTAATTTGATTCCCCCCAATCTAGAGAGTGCAGAGTTTTACAAGGAGAACGGCACATCAGTCAGTGTTCCTTGTGGTAAGGAAGAGAAGGGGAATCATCTTTGCTGTGATCAGAGACCCGCCCCCCCCCCCCCCCCCCGTAATTTAGGCGGTTTGATGAACACTGGCTTGGTGATAGGTCCGAAGTTGATTGCCAAGGGGCAGAAGAGTAATAGGGCTGATAAGCTGAAACCCACGGGGCCTTATATTTTTATATTTGTAATATATTTAATGTAAATGGACATTCAGATTTATGTTTATCTATTTGCATTTCAATTTACAACCAGAACACTTGCTGGATAAAGTAATATTTCTGGAGAGCAGAGAAGTGTGAACAAAACAGAAATAATGGGAGAAGGAATGCTTTATAAAGATGCGGGGTGGGGGGGCGCTGGGTTTGGAGGAGGAGGAGGAGGCATTGCTGGAGACAGCGCAGGGAGCCTCCTGGCTAGAGGAGAGCTGGGGACAGGAGGCTTCAAGAGAACCAGGCATGGGAAGGGGTGACCATCCCTTTGGGCCGGGGGGTCTGCCTGGCTGCAGAATTTCAGTCTGATCCTGGGGGTTGTGTCTGGCTAAGCAGGAATGGAAGCTGAGGGAGGGTGCAAGCTACAGCTGGGACGGGACTGGCCCCTTGCCCCATCAGGGTGAGGTGCCACCCCAATCTCCTCAGCCTGCACACGGACCTCTCCCCAGCAAACATTTTACACACCCAGGACATAGAATGATAGGAATGCTGGCTGAGGTTTATGTAGAAATCAGTGTGTGACAAGCACCTTATGGTGATGGGCTCATTTCACGCCAACAGCAAAGTCCCCATGAGGAAGACATTCTCATGATCCCCTAACAGGAGAAATGGACCACCTAGGGGGTGGGTCAGAAGCTGGTTGTCAAGGGAAAGAAGAATGGCGGGAGCAGATCCCATTACAGTAGGAGGACGACATTGGAGTCTGGAAGCCAGAGACACGGACGGGGGCAGCCCCGGTGTCTCTGGAGCTTGTAATCCGTGGGGCCAAGGGTGTTAACCAAAATGCTGGGCAGTCCTGGTGTGCCACACCAGCCACCTCCTTTCTTGCTTCTTCGCCCAAGCTGTCCCCGGGGATGCTCTCTGCCTCGCCCATCGCCTGAACATTCACCCGCCGTCACGACTCGGCTCAAACACCACGTCCTCTGTCAAGTCCTCTCTAGTTTAACCCCATTCGTCCAGACCTGGCCACAGGGACAAGGCTCAGCAAGGCCACGGGGCTCAACGCCGACAAGCCACAGCCTTCTCTTCCTCCCACTGTCATCATGGAGTCGGGACCGAAGACTTCACAGCAAAGACTGACCTGGTTTACAGTCCCATTGCCTGTGCTGTGCTCTCCCCTGGGTAACACCCTGTCTGTCTGTGGGTTTTGGTAACCAGATACCCTAAAGATGGCATTCGCTTTTCTTATTTGCTATCATAAAAAAAAAAAAATGGGAGGAAGGGAAGTCAGGCTGTTCATGTGTTGGCGGCTGCTAATGAACTTATTATTAAAAAAAATTTTTTTTCCCTAGTCTAAATTAGACATCCCTTCAAGCAGAAAGAATAAGTTGTACCCACCGTTGACTCTGGCACACTGGGAAGAAACAAGATAGAAAAAAGAAAACCACCCCAGAAATATATCCATTCTGCTGCAGACTTACAGAAACATGTCAGTAGTTTTCCCTGCCTCAGGGTATTTGCATTTTGTGGTCTATCTACCTGGAACCTTTATACCCAGATCTTTACCAAGCTGGCTTCTGGATCTCTTGGCCTCAGGTCAAATGTCTTGAATACCTTCCCTTATGTTGTTTCCGGTTCCATTCGCTTTGGCATTCTCTGGTTTTCATTCCCCATCCCCCACACCCCCAGCATTTCTCTCTCTCTGAAAACCTATTTTTTTTTTGTTTTCCTTGTTTATCGTATGACTTCCCACTAGAGACGAGTTCCATGAGGGTAGAGGACTGGTTTGTCTTTTTCACTTCTGGATCCCTGGATCCTAGACAGTGCCTGGCACGGTTAGGTGCTAAAAAGAAAGCACGTGTTGAAGGAGAGAAGCTCACACCACGCGATGGGTGTGCTCCG
The DNA here is from genome assembly GCF_016509475.1 of Prionailurus bengalensis. Lineage (NCBI taxonomy): Eukaryota > Metazoa > Chordata > Mammalia > Carnivora > Felidae > Prionailurus > Prionailurus bengalensis. Next base: position 10,427,169 of record NC_057345.1, on the reverse strand, counting down.
TAACAGGTGGCACAGGGAGGATTTCATAAATTGAGCCGTGAACTAAATAAATAGCAGAAGGGACTTCCATTTCTAATCTGAAGACTCTCCTGCAACAAAACATCCAGAAATTTTGGACCAAAGAGAACAAATCCCTTCTCGGGTGCTTCGTTGACTTTGCGAGAAAGTAAGGGAAATTTCCGAGGACCAAACATAAAGAAGAAGCTGAAAACCAGAGCGGTAAGCGGGGACTGAGGCCACGGCTGTCGGGGGTGTTGGCAATCCAGTTACGCACCCAGGAGGCTTGGTTTTCAGTGGAGATGGGAGACGGGTCTTGGACCTGCCCAAGGCGGGAAGGTGGAGCTGAGGCCACTGCTCACCTGGGATTCTTGAAGGCTCATGGGTCACGGCGGGAAAGTTTACCTGTGCCAACAGGATGTGGCAAGTGCATGGTCTGTTCTGTGCCAGATACAAAAGCATCGCCCGCAGAATTCCTGACCACAGTTTGCCCACTCGTAGGTTTGGGGTTCAAATTTACGTTACCCATGTGGTCCAGGAAACCTCCAGGTCCAGGAGGTCCAGGAAACCTCATCTCCAGATGAGAAAGGAGTACAAAACAGTCTCTGGCTGGTGCTACCCTATGTCTGCACCACAGGTTTGTGTAAGGGGGGCGGGGGGTGGGCAGAAGCCTCCTTCCAAAGGTTGATCTTTAATTTACTTCCCCTCCAGGGACATGAACAGGGACATTCCACCGGCCAGAACTGTCTCATGCACCGCCCCTCTCCCAGCTGCAAGGAGACTCATGGGCTGAGTATTTTTAGCAGGGCACAGCGCTGAGGGAATATTTTGGATTCTGCTCACAAGAAAGAAGGGGGAGATGGGGAATGGGCACTGGATCAGAAGCGTGTTATCGCACACTAGGTGTAAAGATCCGAAAGACAGAAGCTCAAATGACATGATAATATGATTATCTACAGAGGACAACTTCAAAGACTCCACCGAAAAATTATTAGAATTAATAAGTGAGACCAGCGTGTACGCTCTTACAAGACTGATATACAAAAATTAATTGCATTCCTATAGACAGGCCACCATTTGTGATAGTCAACAGAAACACCGAAGTATCTAGGAATGAATTAAATAAGATGTATGCAAGCCAGTTATGGACAAAATTATAAAACTATTCAAAGACACAAAATGAGTCTTAAGTGGAGAGACCGAGCATGTTCGTGGGTGGGAAAAGCCAACAGCATAAAGATAGAAGGAGCTAATACCTTAACACTTTACAAATTCCACTCTGTTGTGATGCCTTGGAAAACTCTTAACATGTATACTGTCGATAATGAAAGGCTTTCCCCAGCAGCCTTCTCTTAACAGTGAAAAGTAAGAAACAGTCTAGTTTCTACCAACAAAAGAATATAAGTAAACTTGGGATATTCATCCTGTGAAATCGTCTACAATAGCGCGGATGAAGGACCCACAGTCAACGTGCCCACAAGGATGTGTTCTAGAATAGAGTGTCAAAGGAGGAAAAAGACAGTACAGGTCTGCTTATACATTCAAGATACGCAGAATAGAATCATATGTTGCTGAGGGACACGATGCTATGTGGTGAGATGATCGAGAAAAGCTGAAAATGATAAGGTAGGCGCTACTTCTATGGTGGGTGGAAAGAAGGAGATGGCTGGCCCAGGTTGGTGAGGGCTGTAGAGGGTAGCTTCAAATGTGTCCCTTGTGATTTAGATCTTAATTTGAGCAGTGGTTTCATGGATGCTAACTGTAGTATTCTTTATTCCCTCCCCCCTTTTTAAAAATGTGAAATATTTAGGGGCACTTGGGTAGCTCAGTCGGTTAAGCGTCCGACTTTGGCTCAGGTCATGAGCTCACGGTTCGTGGGTCCAAGCCCTGTGTCGGGCTTTGTGCTGATAGCTCGGAGCCTGGAGCCTGCTTTGAATTCTGTGTCTCCCTCTGTCTCTGCCCCTCCCCTGCTCGTGCGCTCTCTCTCTCTCTCTCAAAAATAAATAAACATTTAAAAAAATGAAATCTTTAAAAATAAATGTAAAACCTTAAAATTCAAAACCTTAGGGAGACTTGTTTTGATTCATGCAATTAATTCACAAACGATCTTCACTTTAAAGGGTTTGTAAAGATGGTCTACTCCAACCCTTCTTCTAATAGATGCCTACACTCAGGCCGGGAATGACAAAGTGAGATTTTCACAGATCCGTGACCAGTTAATGGCAATGTCGAGACTAGAACTCAGGTCTTTCCTTATATAGAACCATTTTTTACATGAAAGACCTCTGCAATTTACTAGTTTGGTAGGGTAGTATTTCTATTTATTGAATTTCTTAAAACAGGAGAATACGGTATGCCAAATAGGAACAGGAAATAGCCAAAGGTAGCTTGCATCGAGAAGGTTAAGGAAGGGGCGTGTGGGTGGCTCAGCTGGTTGAGTGACCGACTTCGGCTCAGGTCATGTTCTCAAGGTTCGTGTAAACATTAAAAAAAAAGAAGGTAAGGGGGAAAAAATGCATCATTATACTCTTTCCATTGGGAAGAGCTGGTGCAGGAAAAGTCACTTGGGGTTGAAAGTTTCTGCCGATTCTGCGATTCTCTGTCTGGGATTCAGAGTGGGTTTGAGCCGGGTGACTGTCCCTGGCTCACTCAGAAAGCGTCAGCAAGTCCCCGACATCTCAGAGCCCCACATTCCCCAGGTGCTCAGGAAGAGGACTGTGGTTTTATTTTTATTTTATTTTTTTAAAAAAAAATTTTTTTTTCAACATTTATTTATTTTTGGGACAGAGAGAGACAGAGCATGAACGGGGGAGGGGCAGAGAGAGGGAGACACAGAATCGGAAACAGGCTCCAGGCTCCGAGCCATCAGCCCAGAGCCCGACGCGGGGCTCGAACTCCCGGACCGCGAGATCGTGACCTGGCTGAAGTCGGACGCTCAACCGACTGCGCCACCCAGGCGCCCCAGGACTGTGGTTTTAAAGGGAAAGTCCAGATCCAAGGAAGGGTTTACTATCAGGAAGTAAGGCTCCAGCTAGAACCCTTTCAGGAAGTAGGCTGCTGTAGTAGGAAAGATGCTTCTTGAAAAAAAAAAAAAAAATCCCCCAAAGTTGATTTGCCAAAGCTGATAAATATCCGCCACATCTGTTCATGTAGGGGTGCGGGGCCTGATTTTTCTAGGAAAGTCTATTTAGACCTCGACACAGATTGCATTTCTTTTTAAAGCAACAAGAGTGATAAAGTATCTTAGTATAAAATCAATAGAAAGCAGTTTAGTGGCCTCTGAAGTCTCGCAGGCAGGCTTTCCTTTTAGTTCTTTCTACAGGAAAGATCAAATGAGAAGTTACCAGCTTCCTTGTGTGTTTTAGTTATTTGTTACGTAAATCATGGGAAAAAAAATTAGGAAATCACTTAGACCTGGGGAGGGCTCTTCTCCGCTCCTAGCACCTCTCACCCCCACCCCCAACCCATAAAGGATTTAAAAAAAAAATAATAAGGCCCACACATTAAACTAGTTGGCAGGACTGAGGACCCGGGGGTTATTTTTCTTAGGCACTATGGCATTATTTCTTAAGCTCTGGAAGAAAAAAAAAAAAAAGAAGTTGGTTTCCATTTTCTCCCTGGAAGCTGTTCTCCCCATCTATCACGCAACCAGAATGAAAGGCGGCATTAAGACTGTTCAAAAATGATGGGCTACTGACAATTATGTGAGAATAGGGTAGTTGGAAAAACTGTAGGAGGGAGAGAGAATGTGCCTGGCTGCCATTTATGCCAGATGAGGGGAGAGGACTGATAGTCCGGTTCAGGTGTAAGAACCTATCTGTTTTACGTCATTGACATTTTACATTCTTGCTTGTGAAAATGTGAAAGTCAATTGCATACGAGCCTCTATATCATAATGATGTCGGCTCGCCCCTGGTGGTGGTTCAAGAAACCAAATGTTTCTGGTTCCCCCAACTTTTAGGCACATGGCAGGCTCACATAGCCGTGTCTCGGCGGACCTAAGCGGGGCCGTGTGATAACGTGCAATGAAATATGAGCAAAAGCCTCACGGGTCGTTTCTGGCGGAAGATTTAAGAGCCAGTATGTCTTGCCACTTTCTCTTTCCTTCCCTCTGATGTGACATAACAAACAGGGGGATGCTTCTTTAGCTTAGTTTTCTGAGGGGCTTCAATGAAGAGAGATCCCTGTCTAACCTGTGCGGGCATGCAGCATGAGTGAACAATAAAACTGTTTTTTCTTAAGCACTGAGATCTTATCCTTTATGTTCTGCAGCCCTAGCCTCTACTGACAGGTACGCACTTATTAAACTCTTGATATGGGTCAGGTAATACACTGAACACTGGCATACGGATCATCTCATTGAATTCTTACAACGCGGTAAAGTGGACACAATAATTACCCTTCTTTACTGATCCAGCATCACGGGCACCGTGACCTTAAGTAATTTGCCCAAGGTCATTACGTGGTCGAGCTAGGATTCTAATTCAGGCAATCTGTCTTCAGAGCTTGCAAGGAAAACCACAATGCTCTACAGGCCGTTTAGGGAGGCTGGAGTGTTGCACGTGGGGAAGAAGAAAGAACATTCTCTAACACCAATTTTTGACCACCTCCCTTCCCACCTTGCTCAGCCCCTCCCCCACTTAATAAAGGCAGCGTGTTAGTAAAGTCAATGGCACCACGGGCCCAGCTACGCGAATGCAGGGTAGAGCTTCCCTGTCCCTGAAGAACAGCCTGAGTTTCTTTATAGGGACAACCTGGAAAATCAATAATGAGATCATAAGCAATAGCTCAGGGCATTTCGTGGGGGAACACATCTGATACCAATGATCAGGTTGGTCCGATATGTATTGTATCAGACCCTTTGCTAATGGACTCAATATCCATTAAGACACGGTTCCTGAGTGTGTGTGCTGAGCAGTATAAGAGGGCTACTCCCTGGGAGAACGGGGCGGGGGGCACTTTGAATAGCATGGGTGTCCAGGAAGGCTGTTTTGGGCGCCAAAGGGTAAGGGATATCCTCTGAGCATCCTTAGATCCCCCTCAATCCCTTGTCATAGAAATGATTCCAAGGGGTTTATCTGAACTCTTCCTGAAGCTGGTTGAATTTTTAGCCCATACTACCTCTCGCTGCATAAAGACAAGTTTAAAATAGGGCCTCCTTTAATTTATCCTAGAACACTCTTTTTTATGTTCCCAGGCAAGAAGGGAAACACTGGTATTTTTGAAGTTCATTAAAAAAGGCTAAATTTTTCCCCTGCGTATCTTTAGGATTTTTGTACATTTGGATCCTACCCACTCATATTCTTAGTCACTTGGGGTGAAGGGGAACTTATTTTATCCCCTTTTCACAATTGCGAGAAGTGTCTTTAAGAGGGGACCAAGAAAGCTTGATCAAACCCAAAGCCCCCAAACCTCAAAATGGCAATTTGTGGTTTGTCTACACCACAGTTGTCGGGACTTCAGACACCCTAAGAAAATCTACAAGACTAAAGGAAAAGAATCCTTCAACTTGCTATTCAGAAAACTCTATTCAAGCATTTTCCAAATCAAAGGAAGACTGGGGGTGTTAGTTTCCCCCAATTATTCTCTTGATAATGAGATTTTCTTTAAACTTCCAATTTCAATTGGTGTTATGTAAAAGGATATGAGCTCCCTTCTCCCAACCTTTGAAAAGCCTGTTCCAGAATCGGTTGGGAAAAATCTACATTTCACAAAGCCATGAAAATAATGATCCTTTGCCTCGCACAGTCTGATTACACATGTTTTTAGACCCAATCGTTGAGAATCAATCCATTATATTAATAGGCCCACAAAGTGGATGAAGACGAGTGGAAACCTACAATTAATTGTCATACTAACAATGCCTGGGTGGTCCTTTCGTTTAATTGGTCATCTAATAACATGATTCCTTGTTTGATTTATTTGTTTACACAAGCAGCTCTAATACACATAACTTTCCATTTTCTTATTTCTAGCGTATGAAACACTCCTCGTATAGCAGTCTCCAATGACCCGATGCTGCAAAAACGGATGGCTCTCCCATTAAGATGGAAATGACTATTGCACAAGACCCATAATCTTGTGATTCGTTTGCCACTGAACCAGCGCAGCAAGACTGAAGCAATTTTTGGAACAAAATGAAGGGGACTCCACCCATGTGAAGGGGGCCACCTTTTAATGAGCTGAGATAATGTTCCAAGGGTAGCTGTGAGCCACTGCATGCCCAGGGGGACAGGCATTGCCACTTTTGGTCTTCCAGCTCTCTGGGAGGACTGGCTTACTCCGAGTGCAGAGCCAGAGGACTAATGAAGTGGGCACTGGGGCAGCTCTGGAGCACCTGATCAGTTACTGGTTAATTACTGATCGGGTCAAATTCTTACATCTTATCAACGCAGGAATGGCAGAGTCCTTCACTCTTCTAGACAATGACATACCTTCATTTCCCTGACCATTTCCCTAACATCGTTTGTTGATGAACAAATCCTGCTGTAGGCTGGAGGGCTGATGTGACCCCCCCTGGAGTCTGCATTCATAATCCAGGCTCCTCAAATACCACTTGGCTGCCCTGAGAATGTCAGTTACGGCTAGCTTTCCTTACCCGCAAATCACACCGTTTGCGATAAGGGATTTTAAAAGGACATTAAAGGTCGTAAAGCCCAATTAAAGACGAGGAACAGGCTCGGGAAGGTAAGGAATGTCAAGGCCACCGAGCTGGTTACGTAGGAGCCTGTGCTCCCCATCGTGCTCCAGACGTGCTCCAAGTATCCGTATCCGCAACCTGCAGGCTGAGCCATGCACAACTACAGACAGTTCGAGCAGCGCCCACCGGAGATGTGCAGCGTGGTGACTCCGTGACCCCAAGCAGCGTTTCAGTTTGCTGGTCCCTCACTTTCCCAGGGGGAGTAGACATTAAAATTGAATAGGAGGTAAGGAAAAGTGGCTTCATTTATGTTTTTCTGGGTCCCTAAAATAAGAAATATATACTAGAGCTGTTACTACCCAGCTCTTTTTGGTGCACGTCATGTCTGTGGGTATCAGTGGATTCGTGGGGGAGCAAAACGAGCCTCTGAGTCCCCTGCACGCCCCCAAGACCACAGAGCTGCTGCTCTCCAGAATAAATTCACGCGGGCCTGTCTGATTCATCAATCCCTGCATTTTGGAGGAAATGCCCTATGATGAATAGCAGAGGTTGGCAACCGCCTCAGCAGGCCTCTGCTTTGAAGTCTGATTCTTGGGCTGTCAGGGCAAATAACTGGAAGTTTCCACTGGATGCTCTCCATCATAAGATGCAACGTCTCAGTGTGGCAGAGAAGGCTGCCTTTAAAGATGACACTGAACGGTTATCTAACCTTTCAGCCGCAGGAAAGGAAAACAAATGTCTTTTTCTTGTGGGTTAAAAATGGAGGATCAAGAGAGATTAGAACCCATAACTCAGGGGCAGGAAACTGACAGGAACACTTGTAAGAGTAGCTTCAGAGAGCCACTCCCGTGGCACCAGCTGGACACCAGGTCTTTTGAAATGCTCAAGGCCCTCCCTGGAGCCAATCTCCTTTATTCTCCAAACACTCGGGCAGTTTCGGAGGAAGCACAAAGGGCTGGGTGATTTACTCAAGGTTACCTGGTTCATCAGTAAACTCTGGATTAGTGTCCTGGCCCCAGGTATTCTTCCACACAGCCTCTCTTGAAAATGCAAGTTTGAGACTGACCTTCACTGCGTGGATCTGAACTTGCCTTGACCTCAGTGTTTTTCTGAATGAAAATGGGGAAAACACATTTATATGTCCCAGGAAAGGACTTACTGTCTACCCACAAATCACGGTCACAGAAATCAGTTTCTTTTTCGTTCGTCTATCCCATAAATTACATTGGGTGTCTACTTTGGCTTTGCCATTGCCATCTGGAAAAACTGACTATTGTGTAGCTGTTTCTTTTGTCCTTGGGGGAAGCAGAGGCATAAGATAAATGGTTAAACTTAACTTGAGATCTGTTGAAAGACAAGTCAAGAATCATTGGAAATAGCTCAATCTTAAGAGAGCGACGTTTGAATACCTTCTTTGAAAAAGATAATTGGTTTATACACTTGAGTAGGTGGGTAAACACTTTGTGCTGGGCCTGTTGCCTATTCCTTAGAAATAGTGCAACTTCTTGCAAATAATTTGCATCTGATGTATCTCCTATTGATCTGATTGTTAACAGGGCTTTACAGAGTAGACAGAGAGAGAGAGAGAAGACCGAAAAGCAGTAGGATCTGGAAACTCTCTTTTTTAGATATAGATATACACGCATTTATGCATTATTATTATTTTTTAATTTTTTAAAACATTTCTTTATTTTTGAGAGACAGAGTGAGACAGAGCATGAGCAGGGGAGGGGCAGAGAGAGAGAGAGAGGGAGACACAGAATCCAAAGCAGGCTCCAGGCTCCCAGCTGTCAGCACAGAGCCTGACAGGGAGCTCGAACTCACAAACCACGAGATCATGACCTGAGCTGAAGTCGGATGCTTAACCGACTGAGCCACCCAGGCGCCCCTATGTATTATTATTATAAATACACTGTGACACAGAATTTGCTAGTGTAGAGAGGAAAAGGGAGAGATCACTTAATATAATGTATAGTATTGCAATATATAATATAGGCCAAGTAAATTTATTTTCCAAAGTGGCAGGAATCCACTATGTGGGTTTCACCCAACTTTTAATATTTCCCCGGTCTAGAGGTTACACAGTGGCTGCCCATGGAAACACGCATTCTACAGCCTTTGAGAACTCTGTCCTGTGCTTAAAACAATCAAAACAAAGAAGGGCCGTGGGGCAGTCTGACTTAAAAATCCAGAGTCCTGGCTTCTTTTGAAAGATCAGAAGGGCTAGCTGTGCTGGGTGTATTTTTTTCATGGCTATCCCCTTTGGATGGGGCATATTTTCCTAGTTCACCGTGGTCCCATCACCCAGCCTATGAGCTGTTTTCCTGAACCTCAGTTTCTCCTCCACAAAACAGGGTGATTCATGGGGTATCCAATGTGTAACTGGGCCATCTGGCACTTGTCTTGGAGTCCAGTGTCAACATATGTCTTATAAAAATCCAAAGCAAAACAGACTCCTACTCCAAAGCGCTGAAGCAAAACATAGATTTTACTGAAGGTCTCTTGGGGACGATGAGGTGAAGTGACATCATATTTCACTCAGCCACACTTCCAGCGTATGCCAATCCCTTTATTGTATAAAGCACTTTAGTCTTTACACATCCGCCCTCCCCCCAGCATTACAGAATCTTCTCTGGAATGCTGGATGGGGAGACAGTTTGCATACTGGACATGGGAGGGGGTCCACTTTTCTGCACATCATAGGGACCACAGAAAGGTGACTTCAGATGCATTCACTTAATGCCGGGGGGGGGGGGTGGAGTGTTCCAAATAAACAGTGGTGGGGGGTTGACTGGGATTGGGACTTCATCTTGAAAAATAGAACGATGTGAAAATTAATTTGTTATCTTGCATTAAACGTAATTTAGGTTATAATTGCTACCAGGTGTTAATTCTTAGAACTAAGAGCAAATCGATCAAGTAAGGATTTGGGGGGTGGAAATCTGGTACATTTTTCTCCAGTGAATTGGAACACTTGTCCTCACTTCACATGTGACCTTCATACCAGCGTCATAAAGTCAAGTTTTGCAAAAATATCTGGAGGCCTTACTAACTACCCCAAGGGTCTGTCTTAATCCTTGGATATTAATCATTCTCTTTATCTTGGAGTCACTTTGTATTTACAGGAAAGTTGCAAAGGGGCGCCTGGGTGGCTCAGTCGGTTGAGCATCTGACTCTGGGTTTCAGCTTAGGTCATGAGCCCAGGGTCGTGGGATTGAATCCAAGTGGGGCTCTGCGCTGAGGGAGAAGCCTGCTTGGTATTCTCTCTCTCTCTCTCTCTCTCTCTCTCTCTCTCTCTGCCCCTCCCACACATGCACACACACACAAGTGAAAGCTCTCTCTTTAAAATTAAAAAAAAAAGTTGCAAAGATAGTACTGAGAGTTCCCGTTCACCCTTCTCCCAGCTCACCCCAAAGTTAACACCTTACAGAACTATGGTAGCTTTGCCAGATGGTTCTAACAGTTCACCCGTTTTTCCACAGGTGCCCTTCTATTGTCCCAGGATATAGTCCAGGGCACCTCATCACATTTAGCAATCGTTCTCTTTTGAAGCATATTTCTTTATATTATTATTATTTTTTTTTCAACGTTTATTTATTTTTGGGACAGAGAGAGACAGAGCATGAACGGGCGAGAGGCAGAGAGAGAGGGAGACACAGAATCGGAAACAGGCTCCAGGCTCCGAGCCATCAGCCCAGAGCCCGACGCGGGGCTCGAACTCACGGACCGCGAGATCGTGACCTGGCTGAAGTCGGACGCTTAACCGACTGCGCCACCCAGGCGCCCCCTTGAAGCATATTTCTTAACACCTTCTTTGATTATGACTGATCTAATTCTGCTGTCTATTTACTTCTCAGTGACTTGCCCGGAGCACGATTCAGGCAATTCTCCTACATCACTTTTATTGACTTGATGAAATTATATATTTTTAGCTTCAATATTTGCAATTCCACTTAGCAAGGGACTGATAGTAAAAAATTGTTGTGTCAAAATTTATAGGGGCGGGTAGTGCGACTTATGCTCGTGTCAAGCCAGGTGGGTTTTCAATCCATATGCGCTGGGACAGTCCTTGGCTTGTTAAAATAGCAAAATATTCCTGTAAGTTTTAATAAATAACTAAGCCTAGAGATCACCCTCCCTCTGCCTGCCCTTGGACACCCTCCCCGCCCCTGTGCCAACCTCCCCCCAGTCTCTCCACCGTAGCAACTGAAGGGTAAATTCTTGGCCAGCAGGGGGCCCCCAGGACCCTGTTCCAGGTAATGAGTCTGTTCCCGAGGGGGGGTGGGAGGGGCGGGTGGATACCTGTGCCCTACTCGATGATAAGTATCTGGACTAGCCTGCTAGTATTCAGTAAGAAAGGGGGGTAATTGTGTAAGTGGTCAGTTTATTGATAAATATTTTTGTAAAATGCGAGCTTTTTCCCCAGACTTTTATAATTCTAGACCCAAGGACCCTCCACCTAACATTTCCTTCCATCATACAGTCTCTCTAGCGATACCTTTTATGGCCGTTGGTCATGCCCATTGTCAGAAAAAAATAAATGAAGCAAGGTGCATACACAAAGTAATTTTCCTAATATATGATTAGGCAGTTGAGCGTAGATGGAAAGTTTTAATTTCTGGTTCTGTTCTTCCTTAAATGCGTATCTTGTGGTGTCTAAAGCAAGATCTAAAAACCCAGATGCCTCAGGTCTTCGGCCAGTCTTTAATCAGTAGGCTAATTAGCAGAACACTCAACATGATCCCGTTGGGTTGTGAGGCCACCTTTGTCCCACTGAGAAACTGCCCTTGGGTTCCCTAGATGTCTCGTTGGGCACAAATACCCCCATTTATTACTTGTGCTCACTCACATGGGTTTTCATTCCTTTTAATCAAAAAAAAAAAAAGACTTGAACATGAGCACACGGCTTCCACCTGATTGCCAGTGGGTTAGGTATGCCCCTTGCCTGCACTGCTCCTTTGAGTTGAGCCTTGTGTTGTCAGGACCCGAGGGAGAAAACATAAACCTCACGATGGAGAGAAATGGGGGGGAAGAGAACTAACTCGTGAACGGCTCTTCGGATCTTCGAAAGCATTTCGAGCATCATTACAGGATCTTCCCACCTGCCTGGTGAGGTAAAGATGGCCAACTCGAACTTCAACTTTCTTGTAGAGAAGCTGGGTGCTTTTTGGCGTTCCACCTGGGCTTTCACACTCCCCAACCTGCCACGATGTTGAGAGTGATCATCTGCAGAGGAGCCTGGCTCTAAGGCATACACATCTGGTTGCTCTTGGTCTCTTCCCAAAGGGTAGATCAACCCAACCTCTAAGAACAACGAACTGGTACCAGAGCCTCTGGGACCTCATCCTCTCTCCCAGGCACATGTGATGAAGGACATTCACATGAGCACCCCTCTGGCACAGGTGTTCCCCGTTCTTTCCCAGTCACAACGTACAGGTAAATAAGAAAGAATAGGAGGGCACTGCCTATGGGTAACCTTACAGCAGCTCCAAATGGTTTAAAGCAGAAAGAGAAAAATATCATTACTCAGTGTTGCACCTTTGGTTATTATTAATAACCAATTATTTGTGGCCCAAGTGGGGACGAGGCTGAGGATCACACTTTAGCCTGAATGTCACTCAAGCCAACTGGAGAGCCCCTGCACAGCTGCTGTCACCTTCTCCAGTCTGCCCTAGTGATTAGGGATTTCCAGTTCCAGTTAATTAAAGAGATTGCTTTGGCCCAGGGAGCTTTGGTCTTCCCATTTAACAAATATTTATAGGCCATTCTATTTCCATAAATCTGTTTCTGAGATCTGGGTTCCTGGTTTGGTCCCACAATGGGAAAGCAGGTTACCCTCGTCTTCGGCTGATGGCTGAGTTCTATAAGGCTAAGATGATCACTCTCAACATCGCAATAGGCAAACTGGGGAGTGTGAAAGTTCAGGCTGAGGTGTCTTGGAAATGTGCAACAGGGAAGAACCCAAGCAGATTCTCCAGAGCATACAAGCAGCAGCATGGGATACTTCTTTTACTATGAGAACACGATGAATTTGGTGCCATGGTGTCCCAGTGCATGAGATCAACACAAGATACCGGCCCATCGGTAATGTCTCGCAGGTGTGTCCAAAGTCATCGGTTCTACAGAGACGAGATGGGGATGTAGGGGTGTTGGGGACTGTCACAGTAAATGGCCAACGGGCTGGTAGGACAGAATCTGGGATCCTGGTGAGGCAAACACCAAAGAGGGTGGCTCTGGAGTTCAGGCAGGCTGGCAAATTTGTGGACACCGAATAGGAGAGACATAGGTGACCAGTCACACAATGAGAAGTCCCAGAGAAGACAGAGAGTCAGTTCACCGAACGGAAGAGAAGGGGGCTGACATTAGGAAAGGGGGGCCCAGACTTAGGATCTAGTGAGGCGTACAGTCTGGTGTGAAATGGAGGCAAATGTCAGGGGGGTTAAAGAAGATGAATTCAGTGCCGGTTCAGAGGGGACTATGGCACGTGGTCTCTTCCATAAGAAAGTTTCAAATGTAGTGGTGAAAATACACAGAGAATCAGGAATATTGAATTGTGTAGGCACTTGCTGAAGATCCCATGGGCTAGAGCCCTTATTATCGGCTATTCATCCTAGGAAAGAGGTATGGCATCTAAGAGGGGGGGGTGTCATAAGTGGCTAGAGGTGGAAACCTAGTATTTAGACAGCGCTACAGTTTTAGTTGACTTTTCAAGAGCCATGTACACTTGGAGTTGGGTTGCTTCCCAGGGACTGCACTGGAGATGGAATATGTGTTTTAAATCATGTATCAACAGCAATTGGAAATACTTTGTTGAGAAGGCTGCTTCTTCTTCTTCTTTTTTTTTAACTTAAATTCAGTTAGTTAACATACAATGTAGTCTTGGCTTTAGGAGTAGAACCCAGTGATTCAGCTCTTACATGTGACACCCAGTGTTCATCCCAGCAAGTGCCCTCCTTAATGCCCGTCCCCCCACCCGCCTCCCCTCCAGCAACCCTCAGTTTGTTCTCTGTATTTAAGAGTCTCTTATGGGGGCGCCTGGGTGGCTCAGTCGGTTAAGCGTCCGACTTCAACTCAGGTCACGATCTCGCGGTCCGTGAGTTCAAGCCCCGCGTCGGGCTCTGGGCTGATGGCTTGGAGCCTGGAGCCTGCTTCCGATTCTGTGTCTCTCTCTCTCTGCCCCTCCCCTGTTCATGCTCTGTCTCTCTCTGTCTCAAAACTAAATAAACGTTAAAAAGAAAATAAAAAAAATTTTTCAAATTAGAAATCGAGGATTTAAAAAAAAAAGAGTCTCTTATGGTTTGCCTCCCTCTATCCCTCTCTATTTTTATCTTATTTTCCTTCCCTTCCCCTATATTCATCCGTCGAGTTTCTCAAATTCCACATATGAGTGAAATCATATGATAATTTGTCTTTCTCTGACTGACTTCTTTCACTTGGCATAATACCCTCTAGTTCCATCCACAGTTTTGCAAATGGCCAGATTTCATTCTTTTTCATCCCCGAGTAATATTCCATTGTATCTCTACCACACCTTCTTTATCCATTCATCAGTCAGTGGCCATTTGGGCTCTTCCATAATTGGGTTCTTGTTGATAGTGCTGCTATAAACATTGGGGTGCATGTGCCCCTTTGAAGCTGAGTCTAGGCTCAGAGGGAAAGGGCACCGTGTGAATTCGTGGCATCGGGCAAACCATAAGAGACGCTTAAACACTGAGAACAAAAACTGAGGGTTGATGGGGGTGGGGGAGGGGGCTATTCTTGCCTTCTTGTCTTGTCCTTCTGGGAAGGGTTCCATGCAGTAGTAAAGGAAAGGATCTAGGGAAAGACACTTCCTCCCCAGCTGAAGGAAACCCATAAAGAAACAGAACACTTGAGACCATCTATAAACTTCAGGAGTGTTTATCTTTGTTGGCTGAGGATTCAGCCAGAGGCAAGGATGCTTCATTGCAAGCCTGAACGACCAATCCCCCTGGGTTTCTTTCATAACCGTAATACTTGCGTGTGAGCAGAATTAAAGAATGATCAAAGTACAGTATGCTGAAGTCCCCAAAAGAAAATTCCTGGTAAAATATACCACAGTTGTCTACTAAAAGGAGAGGAAAGATGAGTCCTAGCCTTTTAGATGTCTCCACGAAGCCAGTGGCACTTGAAGGTAATAGTGAAGGACAGGTGGAGACGGGGGGAGTGGCGTGGGAAGTAGAGAGCATGTATGATGGATTCCCCTGCTAATTTGAAAGCAAACAGCACAGCTAGATAAAATTTGTTATGGGTCTGAATAGACTGTAGTGTGTGGGGGAACGGCCATTTTGTTGCCGACATGATCATAAATACCAGGAACCTTGAGGCAGGATGCAGAGCCGGGAGTTTGGAAAGATTGCTGGCCTTGGGACATC
This sequence comes from Prionailurus bengalensis, assembly GCF_016509475.1. NCBI lineage: Eukaryota > Metazoa > Chordata > Mammalia > Carnivora > Felidae > Prionailurus > Prionailurus bengalensis. The sequence continues at coordinate 10,412,139 of NC_057345.1, read as the reverse complement.
AAGATGCTGATTCTCTAAGATTTTACCAATATCCAATATGCTGAGTTGGTTGGCTGAGAAAAGGCCACCCAGTCGGCATGTGGGATGCAGACAGCTTCCTCTGCTGCCTTTGACTAGGAGCAGGTGAATTTTTCTGCCTGCAGTTGCTAGACACGAGGCTTTTTCAATGTATCTAATTTTCCCCCACGACTATATGGCTAATAACTTGTCCTGGGGTATTGTGTTTATCCCAAAAATGTTAATGACTTCATAACTCAGTGTGAAATGCTCTGGGCAATTTTTGTATTATTAAGGAGTCTATGAAGTATAGAAAAGGAAATGCTCTCAAGGTGCCAGGCCACAGTTATAACTTGATTCTCATTTTGGAGAAAGCAGAAGAATTAAGCTTTTAAAAAAATACATGTTTTCAACCAGGAAAGCAGTTCATTTAAGCATAATGATGGTTGTTGCCCTTTGGAAATAAGGCACAAGTCTCCAGAATGTCCCTGGACTGCGAATTTAATCTTCTCTCCGATTCCTGTCGGAGTCATGCCAGAGCTTAGGCGCTGGGAGCGAGGGTAGCAGGTCTGTGGCTCTGGCGAGTCGGGTTGAGGACCCTGGGCCTGGGGTGTTGGAGGGGTGGCGGGGGGTGGGACGCTATTTCTGGTGGCTGAGCAGTGAGTCAGGGAGGCAGCCGGCAGGGTGGAAAGGAGGAGCAAAGAAGGTGGCAAGCTGTTTGAAGAGGGATGGGGGGTGGCTGCCATGCCCATGGACAGCTTGGCACTGGCTTTCTTCACATCACTTTCCTGAAATCAGTAAATTTCCATACTTAAAACAAATTTATAGGTTTTTTTTTTTATTTTGTATTTGAGAGAGAGAGACAGAGAGACAGAGAGTGAGCAGAGGAGGGGCAGAGAGACCTTTTTTTTCAGTTGGGGAGTCTAGTCTATGGATGCAGGGCATGCGAAACCAACAGAAATTGCACCACTGCTCTGGTTGAAATCACCATAGAAGGTCATTCCCCTCACCCAAGGTGGAGGCTCCAGGGTCCCTTGGGGCTCCAGGGAACACAGTTTAGATGTCACCGCCTAAAATGCTTTAAGAAGATGTGTCCGAAAAAAAAATCGCAACCCTTTAGAAATCTCTTTGTTATTACTAGTTTTAAAGCTTCTCTTGTTTTTCAATTGAACATATCAGGTCGTTTGAATGGTAACGATGATGATAGAAATCTCTTAAAGAGAAGGAAAACCAGGAGGCTTGGAAAGATAAAGTCAATTGACCAAAGTTCTACAGTTACCAACTTGGGTACAAACCCTGTCTGTAAACCACAACCTTCCACCGTACCCCACCTCCCAGCCCCTCATTTCCTCCCACCTTCTCCCTCTCACCCCCCACTCCACCTAGCGGAGTCTCAGGAAACCTTTCCTGGATTAGGATGCTGGCCCCACAGGAGTGATCAGATTACAGACTGTGCCTGGATATCCATAGTGTGGCATCTCTTGTTGCGTCATCTGGTGAGAGGGATCATAGCGGGGTCTGAGAATAGGGTGTCAACTTGCCTTCAGGTAAGAAGGCACATTTATCCCCTTATATTGGTTTGCCTGGGTGATCTCATGGGATCTCCAATATCTGGGAGGGAAAATTCTACAACTGTTTCTATCTTTGATGGTCTGGAAGAAGCTCAGCTCAAGATAGATGTGTTTGGATCGGCTCATAGGGAGTTTCCATAAATGACGTGTTGGACAGTTGGCTGCCAAAAATGGGTCTTGGGCTCTGCAGGGGTGGAAAATTTACACTCAGATGTGCAAAAAAAAAAAAAAAAAAAAAAAAAAAAAAGAAAAGTGGCTTTTTTTAAATGTCCATATCTTGCTTAGGAGGACTACATTCCATGGTGGCAGTGAGGGCTATAACCTGCGTTGTACCTCCCGGAGGTGGCTTCATCTGTCTTGATCTTTAGAGCAGGCCCTTTGGGGTCAAGTCAGTCTGCTTTAGGTAAGTGTGCAATTTTTCATTGTTCCTCTGCTCCTGCTTCTTGTTTCTGGGATGCATTGGGGCAGAGGGGAGCCCACCTGTCCTCCTGGCTGATATTAGGGAAGGTGGTCTGCCTGCTGTTCTCCATTGGCTTCCCCTGGCCCTCTAGGATCCCAGTACTGGGAGCGCCAGAGACACAGCTGGTGCCATCTGGGTTTTTTGGGTGCTGCGCTGTCACCTACTGCGGTTACTGTCACGGGGTTTGGCCATGAGGTCCCACCTTCTGTATGCCCTATTCTTATCCCACGAGTTCTCCTGGATGGCCTGGTTGTTTCTGTGACACGAGCATCTGGCTCCATAAGCAGCCCCTGGTCCACTCACCGAGATACCTTCGTTGGTCATTTTTAACCTTCTGCCTAAGTAGTTCCAGGTAGGAGTATTTCTAACAGGACTGAAGTGGCCTTGTCCGTGCGTGAGTGACAAGGATGAGTAACGAGCCCTGGGTTCCCCCACCCTCACCCAGTTGTTCCTAACACCAGGCTGGGTCCACTCCTTCCCCTTTCCCTATCCTTCTCCATCCTGGGAAGGCTTTCTCATCCTATCTACAGACAGCTCTTCCTCTCTCACCTCTTCTGTCCTTCCAGCACTGGGTTTGAGAACACCTCATACTCTAAATCCAACATACTCGGTTTTCTGGAATTTAGAAGACACTCTTCTCTCTCACAAAACCTGTATTTTGATACCATTATCTTGAAATAATGATGTGACGCTGTGATTCATAGTAAGAAATATATGTTTGGTCTTCATCCTCAGTCCCTGCCGTAGGGCTCCTAACACCCTTGTAAATTCCTAAGTGGTCAGAGGACCAGGAGCATGTTTTGTGCTATTGTGCAGACTCTGGGTGGGCTCCTGGATGGGGACCGGTCACCAGAATGACCAAGTTTTCATTAGAAGCTTAGAAATTTCATCACCACCCCACATTTCTCTAAAGAGGGGAGGATTTATCACGCCAAATGATGAAGCCTCCATAAAATCCCAAAAGTATGGTTTGGAGAGGTTCCAGTCTGGTGGACACATCCACACAGGGAGCGTGATGCACCCCAATTCTACAGGGACAGAACCTCCTGTGCTTGGGACCCTCCCAGACCTCACTCTATGTATCTCTTCATCTGGCTGTTTTCTGTATCCTTCATCATATCCTCTAATAAACTGGTAAATGTAAGTAAGTGTTTCCCCGAGTTCTGTGAGCTATTCTAGCAAATAATCAAATCCAGGAGGAAGGAGGTCACGGGAACCTCTGATTTTTAGCCAAGTTGGACAGAAGTCGTAGGTACCTTGGGGGCCTACTGCTTATGATTGGCATCTGGAATGGGGGAGGCAGTCTTGTGGGACTGAGTCCTTAACCTGTGGGATCTCCAGGTAGATAGTGTCAGAATTGAGTTAAATTGTTGGACACCCAGCTGGGGTCATAGACTTGTTTGGTATGGGAACTCTCGGCCTCACCCCCCATTTGGTGACCAGAAGTATCAGAAGGGAAGTGTTCTGTGTGCATACTAAAGGAGACATATAGAATAGGGAAGAACTGTGTTTCTCCCAATACATCTATAGACTAAAAAAAAAAAATCCCAAACTGGAAATCAAAAGCCGAACAGTGGCTCTTTTTTTCCCCCCTCTGTGCATTCCTATTATGACAAATCCTAATCTCCCTCAGGGGTGTTGGCGGCTTGTATTGAATGGTAATGTTTGAGGACGCATGGGAAAGAAAAGCAGATTAATATGTTTCAAAACATATTATCCTTGTTACAAGTACATTAAGGGACAAGTGGTACCATGGATGGGGAGAGAGGAGGTCTGCCTGCTTCTGACTGATCAGTTTCCTGTTTTGTACTTGGCATCAGACTGTGAGAGGGACATGGGGGAAATGGAGCTTGTTCAGAGGACAGAAGTGACTGTGGAGGAAGAATGATAATATGTCATCCAAGACATGAATGAAGAAACTGGGGATGGGGAGCTTAGAGAAAAGGAGACTTAGCAGAGTGAGGAGAGCCATCTTCAGATGTATGAAGGAGTATCATGTGGAAAGGTAGGAGTGTTCTTGGTAGTTCCAAGAACTAGAATAGAATACATGGACAGATGTTAGAATGAAGCAGATCTTCACTGACTGTGAAAAAAGAATTTTCTAAGAGACAGAGATGCCCCGAGTTGGAACAGGCTGCTCCAAAAAACCAATGAGTCCCCATTTATTGTAGATGTTTCTGGAACGGGTTGGACTCTGCCAGCCGCTAAAGCAGATTAGATACCATTTATAAAGGGGCTGTATAAGATGACTCCTTGAGTTCTTATCCTATCTGTGGTAGATTAAAGAGAACAATCTCTTTGATACCCCTTCCATCAAGAGGTGGGGTCTCTGTCCCTCCATCTTGAATCTGAGGGGTGGGGGCTAACCTGCTAGAACAATAGAATATGGAGAAAATGGTGCTGTACCAGTTCCCAGGCTCTTGCCATAAGAGACTGCCATCTTCCACCTCATTTGCTCTTGGATGGCATGCTCTAAGCTGCTGTGTAAGAAGTCTGACTCTCCTAAAGTTGTCATATTGTGAGGAAGCCCGAGCTAACCTCATGGAGAGACTTAACGGAGAGAAGAATAAACCCTGGTCCGGACAACACAGTTGTAGCTATCCCAGCTCAGGCATCAGACATGAGAGTGAGGAAGTCTTTAGATGACTCCAGCCCTCACTGCCGTTTTAATGCAGCTTCATGAAAGACCTCCAAGTAAGGACCATCTCGCTGAGCTGGGTTAACCCACAAAATTATGAGACGTAAGAATCCATTGTCTTAATGCATTAAATTTGGGAACGGTTTCTCATGCAATGATAGGTCCTGGCCCACAAGCATTAGAATTCCTAACTCTATCAACAAAACAGAGGAGGAGGATTAGACTTAGTTGTAGGTGAATTAGATGCAATTGTCATAAAGATGTTAGCAAGAGCTCAGCCCTACGACATCTCCACTACAGCCTGCCATGTTGCCCCAAATTACACCCAGAGCGAATCACTTCTGGTTGACGGGTGACCTCTTTCAAGATTGATACAATTTGGTGGTGGTTGGGGGGGGGGCGCAGGGAGAACACCTTAAATCTAATAACCTCTCCCTTACCTTACTATGATATGGTTTCCTGATGTCTGAAAATGGCCCCAGCGGAATGAGGTTTTTGGTACCCAGGATGACAGAGGGAGCGAGGGATACTTTTAAAAGTAAGGCCCTCTAGGAAACTGGAAAAAGACTAGAGCCAAGAGCAGGGAGGTAAAAATGGAAAGAGGGACAAAAAATATTCAGTTACATCTTTGTCTATTTCAGCTTGTCAATCTTATCTGTGGCTATAACCATGCGGGTTCTTTGTTCTCAGCAAACTTGGTGGCTTGCACGGACACTAAAATATTACCGATGATGGTATGATGGCACGTGTCATTGTAAATGTCCAATGGGCTTGGTGCGTGGCTGTAACCACGTCTATACATGAGGTCTTGATTCCTTGACACTTGATTGCCAAGAGCTCAGTGTTAGGAACAGACTCCCAGGGGTTCCAAACATGGCTCCCCCAGACTCTGCTGCAGAGGGAATTCTCTTTTAGTCCTTGTCCCTCATTTGGAGCAACTGGGAAATGATTGGCTTGTCTGCTCTCAAGCAGAAGCCCAAGAGTGGATCGTTGAAGAGTCAGTCCTACCTACTCAGAAGAATTTCCATCCATCCTTGCAAAATGGCACTGCAGGTATTGAAAGCCAGGGAAGGAGAGACGTCTGGGGCACTCCACATTTGAACTCTGGTTTTAAAAAATGGCATCCTAAGTGGCAATTTAGTAGTGTTGAAGAAGTTCAATGAGTAATAGTGGTGACGTGATGATGGCTGACACGCACTGAGGGCTCACTAGCTACCAGGCATCGTCCCCCTGCTTTATGATCAGGTGTGCATCCTTGCCGTCAATATCACAGATCTGAGGTCCCAAGAACTCGGTTCAAATCCCAGTTCTGCAGCTCCTTAGCTGACATGAGCAAGTCACTTAAACTCTCTCAACCTGTTCCCCTCTAAGCCTGTACTGAGTATTAAGGGAAGTAATGAATACAAAGGACTTAGCACAATGCCAAACATAAACACTCAATAATATTAGTTATTATATACACCACACTTCGGGTTCTTCATGGACTGAACTGACCTTTGTGGATTGATCTGATCACCCAAACAATATCTATAATCATTTCTTTTCCTGTGGGAAGTGGCACGCTAAATTACATATTGGCAATCTACGGCCCAAGGCCAAATCCAGCCTGTCGGCTCTTGGTGTATGACTTACAAACTAAGAACAGTGCTTGCGTTTTTAAGTGGTTGAATCAAAATCAAAAGAAGCCTAATATTTTGTGGCACCTGAAAACTACACGGGAGTCCAATGTTAGTGTCCACGAATCACGTTTTCTTGGAAGACAAGCACGTTCATTTGTTTGTATGGTGTCCCCGGCTGCTTTGGCCCTGCAACAGACACCTGACAGTTTGCAAGCCTAAAAGATTTCCTATATTTACCCCTCACTTGCCAATCTCTGCTCCACAAGATAAAAAAGAAAATTGATTTCAAGCAATATATTAGAACACGGCTTTCAGAGTTGGCTATTATACCTTTCACACGTGTGTTTATATACTTCTACACACACACACACACACACACACACGCATACGTTCAAACACATGTCAGTACACATACGTGTGTGACAACCCGGACCCACACCCACGTATCATCTGCCCGGGGCCCCTCCTGGGTAACCTGCTCTTCAAAGACCCGTATGTTGCTCAGCATCTGTCCGGCATGGGGTTGTAGGACAGCATTGGTGGTAAATGTGTCTGGCCAAGTTGAAAATAGCTGGCTCTCTCCATACCCTGCTGGGTCTCGAAAGAAATATATGAATATTTTAGCACTTTCTTTACGGTACAAGATTTCCGTTTTCCTTATGGGCTCCCTTTGCTGGAGTTTTTAAGAACCTGCTCTCATCACAAGTCAGGCACGGGAACTATTTATCATACATATGAGAATCAACATGAATAAAACACCCCTTAGGTATGGCTCGCATTTCTTTCGCCTTCTCACTCTTGGGCTGCTATTAAACTTTAATACGTATAAAGTTTGCTGGGTTTTATAGAGTCGAGCAGTGAAGGCACAGCTGTGGCAGGCTGACATGCCGAGGGGTTTGAGCTCAGCCAGGTTTGCAGTTATATAATGAGCAGGTGCCCTCATCACCGTAAAAAGCTATTGAACAATATTGTCTATTTGAATACAGAGCCCTCACCTCTCACCCCGACGCCACGCTTCCTGGATAACACACGGATGCACAGACGTAACATCTAGTGAGCCTAGATGGGACATACACGTTCCAAATAAAACATCGCTTCCCCTTAGCTGTTCAGTTTGTCTGACACGCGTGGCCAGCACATTCTGCACCGCCTCGTGACCGTGCATGATGTTCGCGGCCACCAGATTTGTGAGCCGTAAGACCTACCAGTCCACGCTTCTCCTTGATTCACTGAAGTGGGGGCACTGAAGAGAAAGTAAGGGACTGAGAAGGCAGATGGGATGTGCAATGAAATATTCAGCTGAGGAACGAAGCCACGGGACTAAGCTGAGAAAGTGCCAGGATGCATGTGAAGGCTGTTGGTTATGGTGGAGGAAGAGAACACGCTGAGTTTCCCCCTCCTTGCAATGATGTAGAACCTTGTAACATCTGTGCGGCTGGAATAAATATATGCCTATGTCCGCCTCCTTCTCCGTATCTGTGCCTATCTATGTGTATGTGTGTATTTGTACATGTATATGTCTATATATGTACATGTATACAGGTGTGCCCTGCTTTTCAGTTGTTCAAGTTCCACTACTTTGTTTTATGGGAGACCGACATTAGTACCTGTTTTCGCTGCCTGAAGGAAATCCAAAGAGGACTTTTGTTGGTCTGAAAAAAGGCGAGAAGCGAAACCCATGTTCAGCATTTGTTTTGCAGCGAGCCCTTCTTGGGGCGGCGTGCACCCCGAGGAGCAGCGAGAGTGGCCCCACCGAGGCTCCTTCCCTGGGACCTACACGCAGCGTGTCAGCATCCAGCCGACATAGCTTTGAAATGTGTCTGGGAGCATCTGCGCTTTATCTCCATTTATTCTGTGCATCCATTAGCAAGATGTGTCCTAAGGCATCAGAAAAGCCTCAGAGAGGTTATTTTATTTATTTATTTATTTTTTTTGAGTCGGGGAACGCTCTGAAAATTTTCCATATAAATTACTGGTAATTGCTTCTTCACTTCATGCCATTTTGACTTAACGGAAGTTTTCATAGGGACACGCTGCTTTCAGATAGGGGGGGAAAACATTTATGTATTTGGTTACTGCTTCTCTATTTTCCTCTTTCTATTTCTGAAATAGGTCACAAGTTCTGGGCTGGAAAGCTCAGGGGAGGGTGGGGAGCTGGAGTTGTCTGCCGGACATTTCTCTCTCTCTCTTTTTAAGTTTATTTATTTTGAGAGAGAGAGAGCACGAGTAGAGGAGGGGCAGAGAGAGAGGAGTCAGAGAATCCCAAGCAGCCTCCACAGTCTGTGAGGAGCCCGACGCGGGGCTCGATCTCACGAATGGTGAGATCATGACCTGAGCTGAGATCAAGAGTCGGGCACCTAGCCCACTGAGCCAGCCAGGCGCCCTTACGTTTCTCTTCTTGGCTTTGGTTTGCCAACTTAAAATCACAGAGGTGGATAATTTGGAGGAGAGAGGGAAGGGAGTACGTCTAAGAAAAACACAAAGAGATAGGGAGGGCTAGTCTTTGAAGAAAAATCTGTTTCCTCGGACCAAAAGCAGAAGAGCATTCTGAGATTCCGGAGAACCAGCACCCTGTTCCCCAGCAGGGCTCAGCCGCAGGGGAGTAGCAAGCGGGCCGAGGGGCAGGGTGAGGTGCTTCCCGGGTTTGCCACGGTACCCCAGCCTCCATGTGCGGGGTGGGAGCAGCAGCCCCAGACATGAAGGGACCGGTAGACTGGGACAATGTGCGTCTCCATGGCAACCAGCGTAGTCCGGTGACTCACAGCTAGTACATGCTGGGGAGTCGGGGGACGGACTAGGTGATGGGGAAGGCCCTCCCGGCACCTCAATGCTAGGAAAAGACACCCTAGGATGGGGCTGGGGGTGCTCTGAGAATCAGTGACGTTGAATTTCTTGCCTACGTGATGACACAGGATAGTCACCACGGAATCGGAGCTGTCCAGAAGAAAATAAAAAGATTTGATGCTTACTCCACACCTGAATCTGTGACCTGTGATTCATTCGTTCCTTCCACGCCTGGAAAACAAAGATCTGTTTCTCGTCATGAGTTGTCCCACGCATGCTAAGTGCCCCGGTAACTGTGGACGCATTATGTACTGCTTTTCTGTAGGTACCCTGTGTATTCTATGGCTCGTGTCAAAAAGGATGGGCAGCCTGCATCCGTAGGCATTTGCCTTCCTTTCTCTTTTTGGCCATTTATTAAAACCAGGCTTTAGAACACCACCAAGGACTCCTGCCTAATGCAAGACACCAAACTGTCCAGTGTAAAAGGTTTAGATTTGCAGGCAAGCCTTTTGAAAAGCCTGATCCCCGATCCCGTTAGTCGTTAGGATCACGGCTAAGTTGAAAGAGTGGCAACAGCCAGATAATGTATCTGCTCCCATCTTCCAACCCGCACCAGCCTCCGCTGTAAGGAGCAAACGTGTGTGACCCACAAGGCCCTTTGGGGGTAATTAGGTCTCAGATGGCTTGTTTCTCTGAATATGGGATACAGAACTTATTTTTCTTTAAGGGACGTCAGTTACCACCTCCCCGGGGAGAACAATGTACAGGTGATGGAAGCCAGGACCGTATTCGAGAGAGAGAAGCAGAAAATTCTATCTTGCGTAATAAATGGAGTTGAAGTAGGAGCGAGAAGAACTTGCCAGCAGGAGATGGAGGTTTATGTGCAAGTTGGGTGTGAGTTTCTCTTAATTTTTTTTTCCTGTCGTCGAAACTCTTGGTGGAGAAGGCCTGCGCTAAACATCTCGAATAACAGCTCCATGTACAATCCTTAACACGAATTTGCATCTACATGTGACATCTCAAAAGTGCACATTCTTTCAAATTTAGCTGCAACACTCACTGAGATGTGCTGATGTCTACAGATATGAATTTCTTTTTACGGCGCACTTGTAGCCACTTAAGAAGCCCAGTCTTTAGTGCACATTTGCCAAAGAAATCGATTCTGATGACCCAAACCGCGACGTCGTCGCTTGACCCTCGACTAAAGGGTGATTGGAGGCCAACGCTCAGTCACCGCGTGTCATTGAACTTGAAAGAGAATTTTGAACTTTAAAGAAAAGCAGGCATTCAAGAACGGGATGAAGCCTTAACTCAACGTCCCGGGCCAGTCTGTTACTGAGGGTAGGCGGTCCTCAGTTCTCAGTTCAAAGCCAGGTGCTCGGCTAGTGTTTTTCTCGAGTTGTTCCACGGTGCTGACCTGACAGGCCACGATGGTGGCCATCAGGCAAGAGGCTTAAGCGGAGACGGCGTGGTGCTTCGAAGAGGAAAGAGCTCATTTAACTTCTCAGCATTACGGGGCTCCGGTTTTGCTAAAAGCCCCAGCCTGATTGAATCCTGAGTTCACGATGTCTACATTTACTTCTTTCTGTTTTACATTTTTCCCTTTGGCTCTGGAAAGAAGTCACCAACGAACCGATCTGACAACAGACATGCTTCTAAAGGCTTTGGAGACATAAATGCCACGGGGGCAGCATTTCTGTTTAAATGTCACATTGGGCACATGGAATAAAAAGGGAATTGGCCAACGCAGTCATGGGCGCCTCTGGAAATGTCAGAGTCCACGCTGACCTGCATCCTGGGGGCGTTCTTAGACCCCCGTCCCTCAAGTATGGTCTCTCTTGCCATTTCTCCTAATGATGCTGCGAGAAAACACCCGCGTCTGTGGGCTGTGCTTCCTCTCTCGGCATTGACAGCCCACATGACCTTGTGGCTGGACACGCGTGAGCTCATCTGGGCTTTGCCTGTTGGCTGTTAGCAGAAGTGGGGAGTCCAAAGGAGGCTAATTCTTCTTTCCTTCCCTTCTCTCTCCCTCCAGAGGGGCCAATACCTGGGTCTCAGCCCCAGTCTCCCCCACGCCCTTTCTTCCTGACAGAACTGTGTCAGAGGGAACAGAACTGAATGAATGAACAGGTGCTGGGATCATTCTGCCTGGTTTGGCTCAGCTCTTTTCTTTTCAGAATATTGCTCGTTTTTAGCTGAGACAGGTTAAACACGTGTCAGGACAAACCCACCTTTAGTTTAGTGCCAAAGAGGTGAGATCCGGAGGGAGCTCTGGAGGGTGATCACATGTGTTAATGGTTCAGTTCAGTTCCAATCTCTGCCCCGGGGAAATTCCTGCGGTAACTGCAGCCAGAGGGGGGCAAACCTCAGCCAAACCTGCTTCTTCTCTGGGCTCCTCGGCACCTCGGTTATGTTCTTGACGGGGAAGTGGGATTCCTGTTTGGCTTTTTGTGCATACACGGTTGTGTTATAAGCTGCTGCTTTTTATGGCCAGGTACACGGAATCAGCGTGAATTTCCATGTGCTCCCCTGCGCCCCGCCCCTTCCTGGGTGCTGGTCTCCCCACACAACCGTCCCGGGGGCTGCTGCAGATTTGGGGCTCACTTCTCTCGTTCATACTGTCTTCTCCCCACTCCTGCTTCTTTCTTCTGTCTGCTACTCCATTCCCATCAGTCTCGGAATGTCCGCCTCCTCCATCAGGCTGCGGCCACTGGTGGGAAGAAACTGTGTGGACCGACTGTGTATGGCCATCTCCATCCCTGTGTTCCCAGCCTGGCCGTGCCCGGTCGATCATGTGGCTGTCCGGAATGAACAGACGCCAGGCCTGGATGCCACTGGACGTGTCATCCGTGTGCCATGGTGGCATCATCTTCTAAAGTCGCCAGGATGTCCGTGGCACTACGTCCTTCCCTTGCCCCGATCGCAGGGCATCTTCCTGCCTGCGGCATGATGTTGGACACACCTGTGTCAGATAGTTGGGTTCGTGGGAAGCACCCATGGCTTCCGTGCCTTCCTGTGGCTCTGTGGGTCCCCGGGAGCATTTGATGAGTCCAGTGTCATGCTTGGCACATCTCCGGGCTGGTATGCCCCAGACTCTTTGAGCTTCCTGGAGTCAGGCAAAGTTAGGACCCCTGAGTCGGGCCCATTGACACCCACATCTTCTCTGCCTTCCTTCTTACTCTTCCTTCCTTCCAGAGGGGAGGATGCTGACTATTTGGCTCATCCTCCGTCTTGTGCCCTGGTCTAGCCTTTTGAAATTCTTCTGTCTTGTGCCCTGGTCTAGCCTTTTGACATTCAAGGTCAAATATAGACTTTGATTTGGCCCAGGTCAGTTCTCCACAGGGGCAGTGAACACTACAGGGGCAGGAAAGCCCAGAAGAGGGAAAAGCCTCAGCTGGCGATAGAAATGCACAAGGGGCTGTTGCTTGGCCCCCTACCAGCCCTGCTCTTTCCGCTGCTCTCAGCTGTTTTTCTCAACAGCCCCTGGGCTTCGTTTGCTTTGCCTCTTTTCTCCTGCACCTATGTCATGCTTCCTTGCATTTCTGCCTCAAGAGCCGGCCTTGAAGACCACTTAAAGCAAAGCAGAGGAGTCCTCCTTTCTTTCCACACCTCAAAACGATCTTCGGACCCATGCACGGGTCCTTCTCTCATTCTTCATGGAGTTCATGTTGACCTGTGTAGCCAAGGGCTGTTTTTGTGGCTCTCGACACTTTCTGTTTTCATTATTAAAAAAAAAAAATTAAATTCTCACTTATGTAGCACCGTAGCAAGTCAGAGCTGAATGGGACTCAGCGACTCACATTATTTCGAATCTCCACCTGCCCTATCTCCTCCCCTCCATGTTACGGCTAAGACAATGCTGCTCAGAAGTGGCAAGATACTTGCTGAGGTTGTACAGGGTCCCAAGAGCAAGAGGACCACAGAAAGTGGGTCTCTGCACAGATGATGTCGTCCTCCCATACCTGATCCCAGCAATTTTTGTTACAGCATATTTCAGTAGAAGTGTCGGCTTTGGCTTTCAAAAACTTTGATTATTAGCGTTTATTGAATACCTGCTATTGGCTTGGTCCTGGGTACAGCTCTCAAAATGGAGTAACTCTGTTGACCTAATAGCCCTATGTAGTCTCCATGTTAGTGAGGAGGAAACTGAGGCTTGCCCAAGGACAGGCAACAAGCAAATGCTGGAGCCAGGACTCGAGGGCTGTTCTGTGTGATTTCGGGGACAGAGCTCTTCTGAGGAGCATCACACAACAGCAATGGCAAGATGTCCTGATCAGCCCAAATATGACAGACCGAGAGATGAGAGCAGGCCATCTCAACCTTGGCAAATTCATCACCTGGGGCACTAAGAAGCTGACTTTGCTAATACTTACATATTTTCCTTTAAAAATGCCTTCAAATAGACTCCAGCTAAGCAGAGCATGGCTAATAATGATGGATATGTACTACCCCACTTGACAGATCAAGAAGCTAAAGACTGGAACAGCTAAGTGGCTTGTTCAAGGTCTTGCAGCCAGTCAGCGGCTGATCTTGGACTTGAATCCGGGGCTCTGATCCCAAATATTGTGAGCTAAAGGGTGTAAAACACCCGTCACTAGTTCTGGAACACACAGTAGGTGTTTGGCCAAGTTAGCCTCATTTCTTTGCCTCTTTTTCACTCACATTGTGCCGCACACACCCTCACAGCTAAAGCAATCTACGTTCGCCTGTGTTGTTTTATGGCAATGAAAAAATGTGAAGCCATCCATCCACTTTGCTGCTGTTGAAAAATAATAACTAGATGATGTTCCCCTTGGCAGCTGTCTGGGCCTGGTATTTAAGCAACATCCAGTTCCAAAGAACTGCCCTTTAAAAAGAGATTAGAATTGCACATCCACCGGGTATGAGCTGGAAGATAAACAAATGCTCTTTTCTACCCAAATATTTCCAGCTTTTGCTTTAAGGTTTTTCTCATAGTTGGAGGCCAACATGTTGTTTATGCAGAACTGGAAGAGCTTAAGCTCATACAGTGAGCCATGGACTGTGCTGAGGCATGGGTTCCAGACTTAGCATCACTTTCGGTTTCTGCATTAGCCTTTTGCTTGCAAATGACTCAAACTCAGCAAGTAACAAAAAGAGATTTTTATTGCCTCGCTTATTGAAAAGTTCGGAGGTAGATCAGCTTCAGGCGTGGCTGGATCTAGGGTAGCAAAAAGATGCTGACAGGCAAAAGAACAGATAATCACTGCAACGTAAGGTTCCTTATGTCTAAGAGAATGAAGATAATAAAAAAAATATTTTGCTGACTTCTTTCTCTCATCAAGAAAATCCATGTGTGAAAATTCAAGGAGCTAGAACCGAAGAGGAAGCCTGGCTCCAGTCAGAAAAATGAGATTGAGGGTGGGGGATGGAAAGGAGCTAAGAAGTAAGGATCGATTCCTTTCTTCCCCTTGGAAATGTGAAGGCAAGATGACACGGTGCCCGCCCTCAAGGAACTTACATAGTTGGGAACAGAGTCAGAGCTGTAAACATGGAAGACAAAACATCCCAATACAGCAAAATCACTTTAATATCAGTCACTCTCTCATTAGCCCTTTATTCAGAAAATGTTCATTGAGCGTCTACCATGTTCCCAGGTGCTATTTAGGCCCTAGGGATACAGGGGTGAGGACAGACAAAAGAAGGCAGACAAGATTCTTGTTTTTGGAGCTCATGTTCTAGTTGGGAGATATCAAACAAGTAAATGACCCATGTTCATGAGCAGAGGCACTTCATATATAGGTGACAACTTTCTGGAAGACAATAAAGCAGAGAAATGTGTAACAGAGGACTGGAGCGGGGAGAGGGATCCCTTTGGATAGACAGTCAGATGTCAAGAGGAGGGGACGGCTGAGACTTAAGAACAAAGAACCATGAAGATCCCATGGGGATGAGGGCTCCAAGGAAAGTCTCTGAGGCAGGAATGGACTTGGTATGGATGAGGGCCAGAAAGAGGGTCAGTGGAGTGGAGCGCAGTGGGTAAGAAGGACAGACAGAGGCAGGAGCCAGATCCCATATTGATGATTCTGCTTCGTCTAAATTTCCCAAGTGCTTTATTTGTGGCCATGGAACCAGCTCCATGTCTGATTCATACATGGAGACACTCTGCCCCCACCTCTCCTACCACATTCACACAGCCTTGCGTACGTCAGACATTCAGTGAGTATTTCCTACAGTGGAGAGTAGGGTCCAGTGGAGATGACTAGATTGGAATCCCAGTTCTGCCACCTTGTAGCTGAGGAATATTGGCCAAATCACTGAAATTCACTGGGCCTGTCATCTGAAAGTAAGATAACATAGGTCTCTTAGGGTATTTTAAAGATTAAGCAAGCTCAGGCAGGAATGTTCATAGTGTAAGTTCACTCATTAAGATGTTCGTTTTTCAGGGGCACCCGGGTGGCTCAGTCGGTTAAGCATCCGGCTTCCGCTCAGGTCATGATCTCGCTGTTCCTGAGTTTGAGCCCCGTGTAGGGATCTCTGCCGTCAGTGCGGAGCCTGTCCTGGATCTTCTGTCCCCTCTTTCTGCCCATTCATCCACCCGTTAGAAAATAAATAAACTTAAAAAAATGTTTGTTTTTCTTTCTGGTTTTGTTGGCAAGAGAGGACATTATGGCCCAGGGGCAGATGGATGTTGGAAAAAAAAAATTTTTCTAATTTCTGTTCATTCTAGAAGACTGGACACATGGGGACAAAAGTTGGGAAATGTGGTATAGCATGGGATGAAAAGATAAAAAGAAGGTAGGATCAGAGTGGTAGGGGATACCACGGGAAGGAACGAACGAATGATGACAACAGCAAAAGCAATAATTATCATATCTTTAGCTCACACTATGAGTCACAGGCCAGACTAAGTCTTTTGCATATGTCATCTGATCTAATCCATCAACATGAAACAATGACCCTAATCCGACACTAACCCTTTCAGGAGGGTTGATTTATCTGTCTTATTTTATGAATGAGATTCAGGAAGGAGGCACAGAAAGATGAAGTCACTTGTTAAGACCATACAACCCGTAAGGGGTTGACCCTGCATTTTGATCACTATGCTACCCTGACTGCCTTGCTGGAATTATTAACACAGGCACAAATCCTTGCTATCCCTTTGCATTTTTTTTTTTTGGCTCTGATAGTTCTTACCACTCAAAAATCCCAATATCCTCTGACTTCAAATGGTTAAATGTGTAGCATCTTCCAATGAGGAAATTAATGATACTGAACCTCAGAAAGTTTTTTTTTTTTTAGAAATTAAAGACACCCCTAAGAATGGTCTCCTAATTGTAGCAACCTGCTACATTAATGCTGAAAAACTCATTTACAATTCAGCTATTAAATGACAAACCATTACCACCATTTTATTGCTTTATATTCCCCTAACAAATTTATTATGTAATTACCCTGTATAACAGCATCATTTTAGAATGTAAAGTTGAAATAAGGTCGCTATTTTAAAATGCTTACTATTATATGTTTTCGATATCTAGTTTATATAAAATATCCACCAATAATAATCAGGTTTTCTCTTTTGTTAACCAGGGCTCAATAAATAGGCTTGCGATCCCTTATTTCATAAATCTGATTCGCTTTCTGCCCTCTGCTGCACGTTACAAAGAGGGGGAAAAAACCAGACCTCGAGGCTGCCCATTCTTTAGCATGGTGACTTACTGGTTGACAATGCTTGGGTGTATAACACAAGCTTGTGGAGTTTTATGATTGGGGATTATGAAAATAGGCTACTATCCCCCACCACCCAGTGAGTCTGGGCCCAGGTTTGAACAGAAGCATATCAACAAAAGACTGGGGATTTATGGGTAATGGGAGCAATCTCTCCCTGGTGCTGCTTTTGAATGTGGGAGTCAGAGACACCGCCCAGACAAAGACAGGAGGGGGGATGCTAACACAGAGGCATAAGACAGTAAGATATACGACGCCCAAAGGAGAAGCCAACACTTATTTCCTAGAGGCGGAAGCAACTGGACTTGTTTCCAAGGGAAAGGGGCAAAGGAGTGTACCTGGAGACATCCCCGGGGAGGCTGGCATTCTCATCGTTGTGCGTAACGAGACGAGGGCATAAAACTGTAAAGAGATCTTTCCTAAGTAAGCTCAATCATATGTGATATTTCGGAGGCTGTGTTGGCTGCACTGATTAGGGAGGGACCTTGTTCCAAACCTGCCTGCTTTGCGATCTCGAGAAAGAGAAGCGTGTGGTTTCTCTCAGCGGGAGAACAGCCTGCCCGATTACCTGTGTAAGGTGTCCTCAGTCTTAGGTGCCAGATGTGAAGAAACTTGTAACTCTTTGCAAGGACTGCCATGAATAGGAACAAGCGATCTGCTGTTTGACTTTATTTCCATCTTAATTTCTCTCATAAACCCAGCGAGGTGGAATCTGGGCAGAGAATAGCTCCTCTGCGACCTTGGATATGACCCTGCACTTCTCTGGGGCTGTTTTGTTGCCTGTGAAATTAGGGGTTTGGGGCTGACTGGTGCTCACTGTGCCTTTCTTGAGTCAATGAGCCATCACATGCTGACAGTCCGATGTCCTGAATCTTCCCTCAGTGGCCTAACTCAGTGGTCCTCAAACGGGGTTCTCACCCCACCCAGGAGACCTTTGGCAACCTCTGGAGGCGTTGTTAGTTGTCATACTGGGTGCAGAGTGTTACTGGCATCCTGTGGGTAGAGGCCAGGGATCTGCTAAACATCCTACACCCACACAGGACAGACCCCTGGCAACAAAGAATTATCTGTCCCCAAATGTCAATTGTGCTGAGGCTGAGAAACCCTGCCTTAAGCCATCAATTAGACATAAACTCACAGTGTCCCTCCACATCAACATGTGGCCAGAGGAGATGCCTTAGATAAGCTTCCTCCTCGTGCCCCCTGAACACACAGCAAGTTATCCCAGGTGCCACATCTGTGCGAGTTCCTAGGGAGAAGGACATTCCACACATCTGATAGCATCTGAGATGGAAGTCGATGTCAACATGCACTTGTGCCCATAGGGGCAAAAGCAGAGTGCCTTCCACGTCTCCTCCAGGAGGAGAACTCCACCTTGACCTCCTCCCTGGCCACACCCCTGGAAAAATTCTGTGGTCTCCCCCTGTTGCCTGAGTTACGCAGAGAGAATAACCAAGCTTTGTTCCATTCTTCAGAATCCCCATATTTAAACTAATGCATTTATTTATGCTGAATGTAGCCTTCCACCCAGAACATTATGAATTCTTCTTCAGGAGCCCCGAGTGAAATCAGCCTCCCCCCAGTCTGGCTCTTACTACGTGATTGTCGAAGCTGCTGGTTTCCACTCCCTGCATTAACAAGACCTGACTTGGTAGATCATTTAATATTTATCCAAAATATTTGATCCACATATAATGACATAATCACTCGGTCCCTTAGCCCGACATGGTTGCATAAGCACCTACCGGCTTTGAAAATCTACATTTTTCAGAATATGTTGTCAGCGAGTATAATGTATTCCGGAGCATAGATTTCTTGCCAAAATAATTCCGCCCGGTGAATGATAAATGTGTTGTGATTATTTCTTCAGCCTTTGTGAAAGCATACAGTAGGGATAGTGTCTTGAAAGGAACACAGAGACCGGAGGAACACAGTGCTTCTTTGTTTGCTTCTGCCATATTTAGAATTTGTTCCCTAAATTCTTTCCCCAAACTCTCTTTTACTCGTTTCTACTCCCTGAAGTGATTGGTGCTGGCAATGGAAGGCTGTGTTCAGCTAATAAGTTCTTCTTGGCTCCAGCACCTGTCTCTCTTAGTTAAGCCCACAAGAACTTAATGAACTGTTGTGTCTCTCCCGGGTAAAGGTCATGGAAGCTCAGGTTTTAAAGTAACCTCATCTTTCAAAACTGGCTTGACAAATGGAAATATCCAGAGCCCCAGATGTTTGCTATTTCTGGCTTCTACCAGAGTAAATGGGAATAAATCTCACATGCAGTAAGGAAACAGGGATTCCCCCGAAGAACTCTGAGGTACATGATGTTTGATTAAAAATGTTAAGTGGTCAACCCAGAGAATGTTGACCAAGGCTAGAGAATTAAGGGCGGGGGGGGGGGGTCACCAAAGAGCACCAAAATCACCATCTGTCTTGAACACCAAAGATGCCTCTTGGGCCAGTTAAGTCAACTTGTACATCTAAGAAGCTTCCTTAGGCATAAAAAGCAGATGATGGTCTGCTCTAGTAGCTAATAATCATCCTTGATCTACAATTCCCCTCTCTCCAAACCTCTCCATCCGTTACCTCCAATGCATGTCCCAAATCAGTTTACTTCTCTCCAAGCCCACAGCTACCCCTAATGTAAGGCACCACACACCCTCTGCCCAAATGACCACTGAATCTCTTGCAGCTTCTCTGGCTGTACCACAACTCGTTTTTCTGCACAGCAGTCAGAATACGTTTTTAAAAATGCAAATCCGTTCACATCACTCCTTGCTTAAAGCACTTCAATGATTTGCCATTGTTTTTAGAACTGATCCCTGAGCGCTCACTATGTAGGATGGCTAGATTTAGCAAATAAAAATACGGGATGTCTAGTTACATTTGAATTTCAGATAAACGATGCACACTGACAACCATATACGATACCTGGGGACATACCTACACCAATAGAGTGTCTGCTGTGTACCTGTCCTGCATTTTCTCTGGCAACGCTGCTCACAAGACTTGCTACTTTTCTAGCTTCATCTCACACCTCCTTACTCTCTCTCTCACTCACCCCAACGACTGTGGCTTCCAATATTCCAAGTCTTTTCCAACTTCTGGCCGTTGTGCTAATGACTCCCTCTGCCCGCTGTGTCCGTCCTTCAGCTCTTTGTTTGGCTTGCTCTCTTCGTCCTGCAGGTCTCTACTCAAATATGCCCTCCTCGGAAAGGACCTCAGGTGTGCCTGGGGTGGCTCAGCTGGTTAAGTGTCTCGCTCTTGGTTTTGGCTCAGGTCATGATCCTGCAGTTTGTGGGTTCAAAACCCCGCATGTGGCTCTGTGCTGACAGCGTGGAGCCTGCTTGGGATTCTGTCTCCCTCTCTCTCTGCCTATCCCCCTCCTAACCATCCTACCCACCCCCCACTCTCTTCCAAAAATCAATAAACGTTAAAAAAAAAGGGACCTTGATCACCCTATCACGAAGGACCTTTTCCTCATCCCTTAGAGCTCTTTACCACGGCATCTTGTTTCGTTTTCTTCATCTACAGGTGAGTGTGTGTTTATTTTTTATCTGCTCCCTTGCTCTGTGCCTGCCTCTTCTGGCAGGACGGCCTTGTCAGCCCTATTTCCAGAGTCTGGTACAGGCCATGGTGCACGGTGGAGGCTCCGGGAACAATTTAAAAATGAATGAATGAACTTATGTTTACCTTTCTACTCTTAGAATAAAATCCGGTCTTTCTCAGGCCTGAGAGGCTCCACGCCATTCTCTTGAATGTCAACTCACAGGGAGCCTTTTCTCTGGCAGCCTAGCATATGTAAAGCCCACGGCATTTCCACCCCTTTGGGGACCTGGGTCACATCTACGTGGACCATAAATATGCCGCATTGATTAGCAGAAAGACTGGGAGCTTGGGTGATGGAAAGCTCTGTACTTGAATCCCAGCTTCGACTTTGGCTTCTCGATATCCTTTATCTACATTACAGGGGCAGCCAGACCTTATTTATAGGAATAGAGGCAAAAATCAAACGCAATGATATGTGTAAGCCAGCAGCATAGGGTCTGGTGCACAGCTGGCCTTTCATAAGCATTTGCTGAGTTTACCCGTCATGAAGGGCTCTCTCGGGTACCTTGGGTGGCACATTGTGCCTCAGAGGCTGTTAAAACCCTCTACACATCATAGAGTCTCCTGCTAACACCATACACCTCTCCTCTCTCACTGCCCTGTTAACCTGTTCTCTGTGGTCCTTGCACCAAATTTCCACTGGTTCCAATAAGCCATGAGCTCTGTTTGCACTGCTCCGTGTTGTCAGCTTTCTCAGAGGACAGAACAGGCAGGCGTTGATCCTGGAAAGACCCTTTCTAGTTCCCTGCCGGCACCCGGGTTGGTACCCACTCCTGTCTGCTCCTTAAATATCCTCCGGGCTGGATCTGCTACAGATGTTGCTGTTGCCATGGTAACTATTATGGCCGAGATTTTCGCAGACTAGGAAGGGAGAACAGCAGAGGTCCAAAGAGCAAATGTAATTACTTTTGTCCCAGGCTTTAAGCGCTCCCCATAAATGCTGGATGATGCATACCTGGACACTTGGGTCCTTTAAACTCTCTTCTTATGGTCAGCACTGACATCATACGGTGTTGCTGGCTGGTGGAGAGAACTCGCACTAGGTGTTTCTCTAGGGTACTGTGAATGTCCACTATGTACCACATATAACGTACTGTTATGCGGTGGTCAAAAACTGCTATTCATCTGTGAGGGAGTTTTCTTTTAAACTTGGAAATTGTTTTATTAAACTCTTAAAGTACGTCTGTAGTTTATTATTATATTTTTAACTTTGTCACGGCAATTTTCTTTCTTTCTTTCTTTCTTTCTTTCTTTCTTTCTTTCTCTCTCTCTCTCTCTTTCTCTCTTTCTCTCTTTCTCTCTTTCTTTCTTTCTTTCTTTCTTTCTTTCTTTCTTTCTTTCTTTCTATATAATTTATCATCAAATTGGTTTCCATACCACACCCAGTGCTCATCCCAACAGGTGCCCTCCTCAATGCCCATCACCCACTCTCCCCTCTCCCCTACCCCCCCCCCCCATCAGCCCTCAGTTTGTTCTCCGTATTTAAGAGTCTCTAATGGTGTGCCTCCTTTCCCTCTCTGTCAGGGCAATTTTAAACCATGCCCAGAAATTCCTACCCTCCCACTGAATCAGGGATCAAGTGAGTTTAGTAACTTACTTGAAACCAACTAGTTGGGATGGGCACAGGGTGTTGTATGTAAGCGATGAATCCTGGGAATCTACCCCCAAAACCAAGAGCACACTGTACTCATTGTAGGTTAGTCAACTTGACAATAAATTATATTAAAAAAAAAAGATACAATGGAGGTGACGCCATTGCGAGGTAGCTTCTAAGGCTGTATCACGAAAGGCCTTACTGGCACTAGTTTTTGGAGTCCTGATTATCATGTAAATCTGACTATCGTGAGGCCACCAAGCCGTAGTGAGGGAGTCACTTGGAGAGATCACAAGCAAGGTGCTTTACTTGACAGTCACAGCTGAGGTCCCAGTTGACAGCCAGCATTAGCCGACAGACATGTGGCACCCCCAAGATGTCTCCAACCTCCAGTCACTGAATCACCGAGCCATGCGTCACCCCCAGATGCTGCATCCTCCCTCTCAAGGCCCCAGACGTCACAAAGCAGAGACGAGCTGTTTCCACTATGCTTTGCCTTGATCCCTCATCCACAGAACCTGTGAACCTAATACAAAGATCCTTCTAAGCGGCTACGTTTGGGGATAATTTGTTACTCAGAAATAGCATCTGGAGTAGATGGGCCGGCTCCCATTGGTTGTCTTAGGGGCACCTGAAATTCAGCCTATCCAACATGGAACCCATGACTTTGTCCTGGTGCAACCTGATGGCTTTGCATAAACACTCGTGGGCTCTCCTGGGGACCATATTTCCAATGTCATTTAAACCAAGGTCCTTCAGCCTCAGGAATAATGACTGCTTCAGGGACTCCTAGAATGACGGCCAGGAAGATGGGGAGGCACCCAGGATGCATGGTACTGGGGCCACAGGAATGGGGTCCATTTGGTAAGGGGCTTGGGAACATTTTGCTCTGAGTGTGAGACTTCAAACCTTCCTTAGGCCTTCAGAGCTCTTATTGGACACCAGAGCGAAATACCCATGGGTATAATTGTTGACTGAATTCCATCAATGCACGATTCATTGCCCCGAGGCTTTCAATTAAGACAAGAAATGTGGTTTCAATCTGGGGCAGAAAAGGCCGCCCTCCCTCATATCGATTCTGCTAGGTGGGGTCCGTTTTAGTCAAAATCGTCTATGTGGTCTGTTCCACTCTCAGAAAGAATTCGGCTTTATTGGTATGATCCCTGGTGGATGCACTCACTATATATTTAGCATCTGATTCCTGGAATACTGGCTCTTAGGCCTTCTAGTTATCATCCTGCAACTTTTGTTTCCATAGAAACTAATGTTTATGTTTATGTCTATGCAGACTCTGTTTCTATCAGATTTTACTTCTCAGAGCAGCTGTGGTAAGTCATTTCACCAAGATGGACGTTAGTGATAGGGAACAAAGCCCCCATTCTCCTGAAACGAGCATTTTGTCCAGCATATTATGGGCTCAAAAGCCAGAGTGGTTCCAAACGAAAATAAAAGGGGTTCAGGGAGGGGCCTTAAGCAGCAGCACGGTCTAAAAAGCAAGTGATCTAGGGCTGAAGATGATGGAACCCGTCCACAATTAAACTGTCGTTCTGCAAATAAACAGGGGCTGCATCGATCTCTTTCCCTGGGGAAATCTAAACGCGATGTACATATTTAAGTGCCAATCTGTTCTTCGCAGCCAAAGGATGTAGCAGCTAAGTGGAATGAAAATCTATGCTCGGAAAGGGACACTCTGGGCACCTCATTTATGCACACGTACCACAGTGGGAGGGCTAGTTAACTTTCCGCAATGTCCTCACCGAGGCTCTGTCTACTATTTCCTGAACCTCCTCCAGAAACAATACATTCGCAGCCTCCTTTACAAAGCCGAGGCCACTGTCACGTGTCACAGGCAGCCAATGTGCCTCTTTTTTTTTTTTTTACTTAATCTTGCAACCTTGCAACCATTTGTTTTGTCGTGACTGACAAAGTATACGCACCTACACACAGTTTTATTTTTTTCCTTATTTTGTTCATCTATGCGACAGACGCGGAGTCTCCACCATGTTCCTGATGCTGTGTCTGCTGGTGAGTAATAACAACGAAAGCTAACGTCTACTGAGTACTCACGAGGTCTCAGCGACACGTACAGTGGCGTATGTGGGTTTCACCCATGTAATCCTCAAGACAACCATATGGGCAAATACGCTCACGGTCCCCCATGTTTGCAGTCGAGGGGACGGAGGCAAGGAATTTGCCCAAGGTCACACAGCGGGTGAGTGGCAGAGCTGAGGTTTGGGGCTCCGAGGTCTGCTGTGTGAACTGGCCTGCTCTGGGAGAGACAAATGCATCAAAACAACCATCGTACGTGATTGATAGTAAATGGCATTACGTACCACATACGCTGCCATAGAAACACAGAGAGCACATGATTAAGTCTTCCCGGGGGAGTGGAGCAAGGCTTAAGAGAGGAGGGTGATAGTACCTGGATCTTGAAGAACAACGGAGAGTTTGCCAAGCCCAGAAGGAGGAAAAGTGCATCCCAAGCAAAGGGAGCACAGGAGGGCAAGCTACACATCTTTGTGCCCTTCCCTCCGCTGGCTCTCTAGTTCAACTTTTATTTACTGTACTTTACTTTATCATTTTGGTAAAATACATACAACATAAAATATACCCCGGTAACCATTCTTTTTAAAAATTTTTTAAAACGTTTTTTTATTTATTTTTGAGACGGAGAGAGACGGAGCGTGAGCAGGGGAGGGACAGAGAGAGAGGGAGACACGGAATCGGAAGCAGGCGCCAGGCTCCGAGCCGTCAGCACAGAGCCCGACGCGGGGCTCGAACTCACAAACCGTGAGATCGTGACCTGAGCCGACAGGTGCCCCCGCTGTAACCATTCTTAAGTATACAGCTCAGAGGCATGAAGTACACTCACACTGTTGCCCAGCCATGGCTACCACCCCTTTCCCCAACTTCTCTATCATGCCAAGCTGAAACTCTACAGCTATTAAATAGTAACTCCCCACTTTCCCCTCCCCCACCCCCCTTGACCTGGTCACCACTGTTGTACGTTCTGTCTCAGGAATGCGACTTCTCTAGCTGGAATCATACGATAGTTGTCCTTTCCTGTCTGGCTCACTCGACTCGGTGTAAGGTCTTCGACTCTAGTTAACTTTTGAGCACGTGGTTTCATGCTGTTGTGGCTTTAGTCAATATTGCCATACGACTGTGGATGAAATCACACCTCACAGGAGAAGGAAATACAGACATCTGTTGGCTTGTCCACCCAGGACCTGGTCTTCTGGGGATCTGCCCCTCTTCCTTCTTTCCTCCGTGTGCTTATAAGGGGAGGAGCCACATTCTGACCTACCCTCAGGGCCAGACTTGATCGGATCAGGATGGCCTCCGATCTAAGCTGGCCCACCAGCCTCTTCTCTGGGAATTTGGTAATAGGACCAAATTCCCATCAGTATGGCCATTCTTGGAAATAGGGGGACTTCAAGTGGGGAGCTACTAGTGGCCATTTCCCACCAGGTGGACAGAGAAGCAGAGAAGCCGTCCTATAGAGTGAGCAGCACGAAAGGAATTGCGGGGGTGGGGGGACGGCATCCTGGGTTCTTCACAGAGCTGCGGTTTTTTGCTGATATTTCCTTCCTGAAGCTAAAACATCTTGTTGTACTTGGGATCCAAAGGACACCCTGTACTCTTCCAATCAGATCTTTCTGCTTATGCTATCTCCAGTCATATTTTGTCACTTGCAGCCAGAAGAGTTCCAGTTAATGCAAGAAGAATATAAAACCCCTGTTCCACTGACCTCCACCTGAGCCATACGTTTGGCCATTAGGGAGAAAGAAGAAACTCAGTCTATAGCTCTTCACCTGGGGGCAAAATTCCCCTTTTTAAAAAATTAATGTTTATTTATTTGAGAGAGAGAGAGCAAGTGCATGAGTGGGGGATGGGCAGAGAGAGAGACAGACAGACAGAGGACCTGAAGTGGGTTCCTCAGTGACAGCACAGAGCCAGACGTGGGGCTCAAACCCATGAACCATGAGATCATGACCTGAGCCAAAGTTGGCCATTTAACCGACTGAGCCACCCAGGTGCCCCTGGGGGCAAAATGCTTTCTGAATATTTGCAAAGAACTCTGAGCTCTTTGGAAAGAGACTCCCAGACGAGTACAGAGTGATACAGGAACTCAAAGCCTGGACAGGAAGACGGCATTCCTCCAGACATCCATCACCCGCCGTTTGCCTCTTGCCCTACAAACACTTCTCAGGTGGCCCTCATCTCTCCTTGTTCAGCTTGTCCCATCACATCACTTGCTTCTGTTCCCTGCTGAACCTTCTCCCGGCTTCCCTTCCAGAATTCAGTTTTCCAACTAGGACTTAACTTGTTGGAAATGCTTACTCAGTGCCTTCTTTCTCTGCAATCCAAATGCTTGGCATTAATCCTCATTATGCTGGTTCCACTTCTTTCCGTAAATCCCCCTGTCTTCTCTAACATTACGCAGCATTTTAACTTGAGGCCACTGGCTTTCTTCAAACTCCTCTCTCTTCCAGCTTTAAACTGATGGTGAATTTGGCCAGTGCCAGCCCCTGAATTATACTGGACTCGATGCCCTTACTTCCCTATAACCCCCAGGTCTCTTTCCATGTTGTAGTAGAGAGACACTCTAATTTTGTCAGCTCCGAACACAATCTGTGACACTCTGTCCTCACTGTGACAAGATCCTGGGGCTTCCTGAAAGGTCAGGGATGGGATTAGGGAGAGAGAGAAGCAAGGGAGCTAAAGAACAGATTTAAGGAGGCACTTTAATCTCGGGTGCCAGCCTTGCCCTTGCACTACCCTGAGAATAAGCACCTCTTTAAATTTTGTGTCCTAGATACCTCATGTGTCTCACCCTCATTCTGGTCCGGCTTACAGCTCTCCACTACCCCCTGGGGTTGTTCAGATGGCCTTGGGGGTGAGAAGTTTTCTTGAGAAGGAAGCTATTCCAAGTCCTGAGGAATGCAAGGGGTCCTGGCCCTAAGAGAAGGTGAATGACATCAACTCATCCAATCTTGTCTGCATCTGAGCTTGTGCAATCCTGTCCTTGGGTTTCTCATCTGTAAAATGGGAAGAATAACTCTTCTATGCTTGTGTAGAAGTTAGGTGGGTTGGAGTTGGGGGCTGGAACATGTCCAGCGTTGTGTTGGACATTTGGTAAGTCAATCAGATAGATCCACCGTAATTACTATTGGGTCTGTGCGATTTGATGAGGGATCACAGCTATTATTTATTGACCACCTAGTATAGCCAAACCCTACTCCAAGCACTTGACACACATCAGTTCACTTAATCCTAATAATACTCCCTCTAGATTGGAGTTGCTATTGATGCATTTCCCAGAGGAGGGAGTGGAGGCAAGGACACATAGCTGGCAGGTACAGGAGCCAGAAATCTGAACCGGGAGTATTCTGTCTATCTGCCCCAGGGCCCATGAGCCTGCACTAGAAGCTCACTCCTGGATCTGTAAGTCTTTCAGGTATTCTGAAGACAGAACCCAGAAGGCAATGCAGGAGGAGAATACTCACGGGCTTTGGAGCCAGGCAGAGCTGAAGTGAAAATTCTGGTCCCTCAACTCATTAACTATGTCATCGGGCAACACTCTCTGAAAGGTGTCTATAAAATGGGGACCATAAAGTTACTGGGAGGAGGGAATGAGATGATGCATATAAAAGCCCTGTGCAGTATCTGGAACACAGTAAATGTTTTGTCGACACCGGCCATTTAGTTTTGCTATCCCTGTGACCCACCTGGCAGGGAGGTTGTGATCACGGCACAGCGTTGGAGCAGGCCAGGGGCCCAACTGGTATTCAAGGTCTTCTCTTCACCTTTCAAGTGGTCCCCAACTTGAATGCAGGAAGCCCCGGGAAGGCAAACATTCTAAACTGGCCTTTTTCCAACAGGTGACATTCTGATAGGCACCCAGGGGAAGGGTCTACCAGGTACCTGAACCGAGGTCTCCGAAGAAAAAAAGCTAATTGTTTCTCTATCCCCACTTCCACCCTCACTCTTCAAGTGGATGGCCTGACAAGCCAGAAATTCAGAATTAAGCTTCAAGCAAGTACCAACTAAATGATAAATTCTCTGAGGAAAGGGACCAGGTCTGTCCTGTTCATGCCTGATACATGATACAGAGGAGGCACTCAGTTAATACGTGGGGAATGGATGAATTAATGAAAGAATGGATGAATTAATGAAAGAATGGATAAATGAACATGCCAAGACTCCTCAATCCAGAAAGATGTGAGGTTACCAGAGTCACAAAGGGGAGGGAGAGATGAACACATATTTCGTCTGGTACAGGAACAGACTCATGAGGGGCATTCCTAGCGGCGACTGCCAGGAGATATTTTAAAATGTAACAACTTTATTGTCGTTATTCACCATCAAATTCACCCTTTTAAAAGTACACAATTCAGCGGCTTTTAGTACGTTCAAAGAGTTGTGCGACCATCACTATTACTTAATTTCAGGACTTTTTCATCGCCCCAAAAGAAACCCTGTACCTGTGAGTCGTCGCTTTCCCGTCTCCCCTGTGCCAGCACCTGGAAACCATGAATCTACTGCCTACTGCTAATGGTTTACCTATTCTGGACCTTTCACGTATATGGACTCCTACTACATGAGGCCTCTGGGTCTGGCTTCTTTCCCTTAACATAACGTTTTCAAGGTTCATCCACATTACAGTGGGTGCCAGTGTTTTATTCCTTTTTATGGCCAAATAGTATTCCAATGGTTACATTGCTTATAGCTGGGATCCTGGAAGAGAGAGTTGTGTTGAATCTGCAGATTGGTTTGGGAAGTACGGTCATCTTAACATTACGATGTGTTCCGATCACGGGAGACCATTTCCATAAATGAACATTTCCATAAATGATCACGGGAGAACATTTCCATTAATTCGGTCTTTTTCAATCTCTTTCAACATGTTTGGTACTTTTTAGGGTAGAAGTCTTGCACATCTCTTGCTAAATTTATTCCTAAGTATTTTATTCTTTTTAATGCTATTGTAAAAGAAATTGTTTTCTTAATCTCATTTCTGGATTATTCATCGTTAGGTGTAGAGCATAAATAACGATTTTCATATATTGATCTTATAACCTGCAATGGTTCTGAACTCACTTAGTAATTCCAATAGGTGTGTGTATGGGTGTATTTTTAGGATTTTCTGTATATAAGATCATGACGTTTATAAATAGATTTTTCTTTCCAATCCAGAAGACTTTTATGTTTTCTTCCTGCCTAAATGCCCCGCCTAGAACCTCCAGCACAATGTTCAGTAAAAATGGTGAGAGACAACATTCTTGTCTTACTGTTTGCTGGAGGGAAAACATTCAGCCTTTCACCACGAAGTATGATGTTGGCTGTGAGTTTTTGGTAGATGATCAGGTTGTAAATGTTCCCTTCTATTTCAGATCTGTTGAGTATTTTGATCATGATAGGATGTTGGGTTTTTCTCAAATGCTTTTTTTTTTTTTTTTTTTTGGCATCTAGTGAAATGACTGCGTGGCTTTGACCATTCATTCTATTAATAGAGCGGATTACATTGATTGATTTTTGTATGTTGAATCAAACTTGCATTCTTGGGTTAAACCCCACTTGGTCATAATGTATAGTCTTTTGATATATTATTGGATTCAGTTTGCTACTATTTTGTTGAGGATATCCATGTCCAAATTCACAAGGGATATTGGTCTATAGTTTGCTGTGATGTTTTTATCTGGTTTTGGTATCAGG
The DNA here is from genome assembly GCF_016509475.1 of Prionailurus bengalensis. NCBI lineage: Eukaryota > Metazoa > Chordata > Mammalia > Carnivora > Felidae > Prionailurus > Prionailurus bengalensis. The sequence goes on along the minus strand of NC_057345.1, from coordinate 10,382,468 downwards.
GTAGGGTAATACTGGCCTCACAAAATGAGTTGGGAAGTGTTCCTTCTTCTAATTTTTGAAAGAGTTTGTGAACAAACAGTTGAGTGGTAATTCAATCTCTTTACTTGTTCTATAGGTCTGTTTGGGTATTTCTTCTTGAGTCAGTTTCCATCATGTGTCTCTTCTAGGAATGTATCCATTTCATCTAGGCTCTATCATTTGTTGATGTAGAATTATTTACAGTATCCACTGAAAATTCATTTTAATTATAACCCATTTTATTTTTGTGAGATGGGTAGTATTGTCTCCTCTTTCATTCATGGTTTTAGTTATTTGAGTCTTTTCTCTTTCTTCTTGGTCATCTATTTTTTTTTAATTTTTTTTCAACGTTTATTTATTTTTGGGACAGAGAGAGACAGAGCATGAACGGGGGAGGGGCAGAGAGAGAGAGGGAGACACAGAATCGGAAACAGGCTCCAGGCTCTGAGCCATCAGGCCAGAGCCTGACGCGGGGCTCGAACTCACGGAGCGCGAGATCGTGACCTGGCTGAAGTCGGACGCTTAACCGACTGCGCCACCCAGGCGCCCTGTCTTCTTGGTCATCTATTTGAAGCTTTGTCAGTTTTGCTGGTCTTTTCAAAGATCTTTTTTTAATCTATTCAAAACCTTTAGTTTTGTTGGTTTTCTCAATTAACTTTCTATTCTAACTTTCATTTATTTCTGCTCTAATCTTTATTATTTCCTTATTTCTGCTTGCTTTGGGTTTTGTTTGCCCTTCTTCTAATTTCTTAAGGTGAAAGTCTAGGTTATCAATATGAGATCTTGCTTCTTTTAAAATATAGGCACTTATAGGGGCACCTGGGTGGCTCTGTCAGTTAAGTGTCTGGCTCTTGATTTTGGCTCAGTTCATGATCTCGTGGTTCGTGGGATGGAGCCCTGTGTGCCTGTGTGGAGCTCTGTGCTGACAGCGTGGAGCCTACTTGGGATTCTGTCTGTTCTCTCTCTCTGCCCCTCCCTTGCTCACACACATTCTCTCTCTCCACCCCCTCCCAAAATGAGTAATTAATTAATTTAAAAAATATAGACATTTATAGCTATCAATTTCCCAGAGGCATTTAAAATAATAAATACAAGATCATACTCCTTAAGTTCTGAGAAGTTGTCTAGGCTAAAAAAGAGAAATAAAACAAGTAAAGCTTAAATTGGTGTTTCTCCAAGAAACACGTGGTCAAAGAAGTTTGAAGCTAGGTGGCTTAAACACAGTGAAGTAGATTCCTTCACTGCAACATGCCTTCGGCCCTTTGATCTGCTAGCGTGTGACGTGACTCTCCCAAGGGAGGTGCAGCCCTTGGGTTTCCCAGATTTTATTTGCCCGAGGAGTGTCTTCAGGGCCAGTGTTCTGCACAGCAGGGCGGCATTATGACTTCTGAGGGCCCGAGGCACATTTGCCTTTGCAAGTCCTTCCCTTCGTGGAAAATATTAAAAATTAAATTTTACAACCACACTGACATAAAGCAAGTATAATCCAGGCTGGATTTATTATTACATATTCATCATTATTATATGCACTTTTTCTCCTGAGTTTAAAAGAAATTAAACATAAGACATTTTCATGTGCCTTTAACAGCACTGTGAGCCCCAGACACCTTGCCTACTACGGAAGTCAGTCAGGTACAGAGCGTCCAGAAGTGAGAGGCCCACTCGGGTCCGATGGGGTTTCTGGGTAAGGACAAGGGCTGGAATACAACGGTCTGAGGCCCAAACCCCTCGGACCAAGCCAGGACTATTGCTCTGAACCATTTTCAGCATTCAAAAAGAAAGAAAAATGTATTTGGTCAGAAGCTTTGAGAACATCTTCATATGAAATCAAATGGCCTCTGTCTGTATCTACCACTCTCTGTCTTTAAAGGGTTTGGTTTGCTTTGGGAGGAAGGAGAGGGAAGGAAGCACAAAGAGTTCACTGGTTCTAACCCAGTTAGACCGCAGAACAATCGATAATGAGACAATGGGCCATTGTTATTCAGAAATACCACCGCTGTGCACAATCCCTAAGCCTATAGTCAGCTCCTCACACAAAGAAAGGCAGGACAGCAATTGTCACGGGATCAATATCTTCCAGCTCAGGAGCAATCGATCTCATGACAGAGCCTAAAGGCAAACTTCTCCCTAACTGAGACTTGGTGGGTGAGGGAGGAAGGTAAGCACCCATATTGAAAGCAAAGTGTGCAAGACAGGTGTCCTTGGTTGTGCTGGGGATTACAGAAAGGGCCCTGGAGGTCTCCGCATCAAATTTTCTTTTATATTTAGAAAAAGTCCTGAGAGGCAGAAGCCTTTACCGTCCCCAGGCCCGAAGGGGTAAAGGGAAGGAGAAGTTCCTAGAATACGGTGAGCTGGAGCTGTAAGGGAGGGAGGGGCTGCCCCCAGTGGAGCAGAGGTTTTACATAGAAGCTTATAACCTCTGTCAACCCGTGTCTCAGAGGGAGAGAGCCAGAACACCTGGCCCCTCCTTCTTCCCACCCTCCACCCTCGTTTTTCGTCTGTACTTCCCCATCTGGAGGTCAGAGGGCAGTGACCAATTTGGAATGTTTTGTTTTATGGAGTATGTTCAACAGACGATGAGCCCAACGCAACTGGAAAGCGGGAGCAAAGAGCCTGCGTGATGCCACCGCAGAACCCAGAGCAGGGAGGAGAAAGTGGAGAATAGGTCTGTGGTGGCAAGTGGGCAATAGCCAGAGTAGACAACAGATACGGAGGTGCAGAAGCCAGTCCTTGGGGCCAGGACCTTGGGATCAGGTCGGGAGAAATGAGAGTATGCTGTCGATGAGCCACATCGGCTCCAGATGCCATGGGAATGCAGAAGGAGAAAACTGAAGGGGGGCGGGGGCGGGTCAGTGAGAGAAGTCAGGGAGGTTTCCAAAGAAAGAAACTTGAACCTGGACATTGAATACGATTAGGTGAAGGGAGCAGCTGCTCGTCAAAGTGCAGATGAACAAACTGGAAGAAACAGGTGCCAGATTGCAAAGTCTGGGCTTTAACCAGAAGGTAACAGAAAGCCATTAAAATGAGTCTTGGGCACACAGGCGAGGGACTGACATGACTTCTTTCTAATGGTGGGTTTTGGTCACTCTCTGCCTTTTCTTCCACACAGGGGCGCTATATTCCTCACCCAGACTGGGCCAGCCACCCAGCAGCACCCGAGAGATGACTCAACCTTCCGTGCATTCATCTGGAGGCTCTATGGGAACCCGAACCCAAACCCTCTAAGTGTTCCAGATCCCCAGTTCCCCCTGGCAATCCAGTTACCCAAATAATACATCTTCACAGGCTGAATGGGATAAGCGGGCCCTGACAAGCAGCATCAAATTCCCCACCTGTTTTACTCTGTTCTGAATTCCCTACTCATTCATATGGCCAACTCCAAACTCAAATAGATTCTACTGTTCTGGTTACTGTATTCACTCTGAAGTTGAAGGCCTCCTGAAAGTAACAGAAATTCAAGTTCTAAGCTAGTGAAATCACGGATTTACTGTTGCAAAATGTTTTCCCTTTGAAAATGACTTATTACAGTTTGCTACTGTTCAAAACTCTTTAGGTATTCATAGCTAATTTTTTTTAAAGATTTTTTCCTTTTATAACGGAATTAGGTAAAACATTAAAGAAAGGAACAAATGGTAAAGGCAATAAAAACACCCATTCCCTTCTATCTCTCATAATTGAGATTCAATTTCCCCTTTCCTCCTCTGTCTCTCCTTATTAGTCAGAATCCCAGGGCGAAAAAGGGTGGAGTTGGTGTTTTATTGCTATCAGACTTGGCGAGAGAGTGAGGCTTATGGGGTTTTCTGTACCTCCTTTGTGCCTGTTCTGTAATTGTCTGGCGTTCTTTCGGTGGCTATTCAATACCGGTAGATTGAATCTTGGCAGAGTCGGAAAATAAAACACAATGTTGCATTCAAGTATATATAATACTTCAGTCTAAGCAAAAAGGATGATAAAGATGTATTTCTCAGTTGTCAAGTTCCAAGATCAATGCGAGGAAACAGAGCCAGCAGCTGTATGGATTCACACAAGGTTGCTTCTGCAGTTTCTAGCTTCCTCCTAGTTTCTGGATTTGAATTCCAGCCCTTTTGCTAAAAGCCTTCAAAATGCTGATTCTACATGTTCTGGGAATAGCATGCGAATATCATGCTTTGCACTCGGGCACACGCTCATTTTCACATATGTCTCGTTGCCGAAGAGATGTTTCAGCATGATTTAGAGTCATTGCCAAGCTGTTTTAGAGCTGAAAATTTCAGGGGAATAGGAAATTAGGGGTCTATTTTCTTTGTCACTGTTCCGCATCTATCATTTTTAACAAATGTATTCAAAAGTGATCACAGACCTGTTTAAGAGCAATAATAATTAAAGTCTTTCAAGAAGCTATTCCTGTCTCCAAAGGAAACACCTTACTTTCCCCTGGCCTTTATGGAAATAAGCATATCAAGGATTATATAAAATCACTTGCCTCCTAACACCTCATTTACTCGTATGTGAACATCAATCTGAAGAAAATATTCACATGCAGCAACACCCCTCAACAATGCAGGATTTACTTCCTTCCCCCATAGAATTTTCACATTCCTTAGTGTACTTTCTGTATAGTTCCAAACATTCCTTGTTTCCATTTTGATTCTTGATAAGCAAGGAGGAAAGATTCAGAGCCTTTTTCCTCATTAGGTTCACAGCAGGGTTGTTTTTTTTTTTTTAATGGAAACTACAGCAGAGTTTGATTGTGTGTGTGAACTAACAACCAGCAGCTCCTTTAAAGCCTAATTTATGTAACACACACACACACACACACACACACACACACAGCAACAAGGATCTTTCTTCCTCATTCTCTTGACTCGGTGAAAAGTGAGTCTGTGAAAATAAATAGCAAGTCTTGGGAAAATTCTGTCTAATAAACTCAAAATGCAGGATCAGGGAAAACATACTTTTAGAAAAAGTCCTGGACTATTCAGAAAAGAAAAAAGAAAAAAAAGAAAGATACAATATTTCACCCCTAAGAACCCACAATTCAAAGGAAAAAAAAATGTCGCTTCCATTGACTCCCTGAAGACAAATGATAGAGAAAGCAGAAGCCCTTTCCTTCAAATGTTATAATTCCCAGATGCATTTTGCAAGCACTTAAATCAGTCTGTAAGACCCGAAGGCAATTTTATTTTCTAGAAACCCTCTTCAGCCCTAATTTCCTAACCAAGTCAATGGTGGATCTCTGAGCTACACGTTCTTGGGCATCTCATTTCCTCCTGATTTCCCGAGGCTACTTCTAATAAAGAAAGAGAGATAGAGAGGCCCAGAGACTCACAAGGCGCCAAATATAATCACTTTCTGTCAAAGTAAAATTCTGACTCATACTAATTCACCGTGACCGATCACTGGGAATTCAAGAAATAAGCTGGATCTACACTCTTCATTTAAATTATTCCAATGTGCCCCATCTACCAGAAGAGAAACTGAACAGGAGTTTCTTCTCTTTGCCTAGGGGTGTGGACTGAACCATCTGGCTAAAGGCGGTGGGGGGGGGGGGTAGTTAGACTGCACTGAGGTGAAGAGTTTGATGGAAAACAGTGCCCGGAGCCCCTGCCCTGATCTGTGGTTGTAGCCTTCATCCACTGCTTTCCAGGTCTAAAGGAAGGTCTGATTGAGCCAAAATGATTACTGTCACAGGACTTCTTTATGGTTTTCTTTCAATCACCAAGCCTGGATAAAATTGCCTATTGATTGACCTTAAGTGAAAACTACTCTAACCTGGGAACTCCATTGAAAAATTAATTCAAGAGGCTATCTCCCTACCAGCTCCTTGTGAACTTGACTGCCTGGGAATTAATGATGCATACCATTTGGGGGAGACTCATAATTCCTTCCCAGTTTAAATATTTACCTGAGGGACGCCTGGGTGGCTCAGTCGGTTAAGCCTCCGACTTCGGCTCAGGTCATGATCTCAAGGCCCATGAGTTCCAGCCCCGCGTCGGGCTCTGTGCTGACAGCTCGGAGCCTGGAGCCTGCTTCGTGTTCTGTGTCTCCCTCTCTCTCTGCCTTTCCCCTGCTCTCACTGTGTCTCTCTCCCTCTCAAAAATAAATTAACATGTTAATAAATAAATATCTATCTGAACTCCTTGAAACCTTGCTATGTCCCCCTTCTCCACCAGCCTACATTTCATTTTTTCTTTCTGTCAGAGAGATGAATATTTTCCCCCTTCTTTAGAATCAGATTCACTGGTGCTCTTTGAGCCCCAAATCCTAGTGGGTCCACTGAGGGGACAGTTCCTTGACTTGCCTGCCTTTCTCCATCACCCAGGGTTGTCTCTACCAATGACCAGAGGGCACCAGAAATGCAACATGCTTTCTGTAGTTTCCTTGAGCCCTGCACCAAACACATATCAATAAGAACTAGAAGGGGGTCACCCCCGGGAAGAAATCGTCCACTCTGGATTTACTTATTCCAGAAGAGTCCTAGGAATAAAGCCTGCTGGAGATTTTGGCTTTGCCTGGACAACACCAATTGGTTCAGGATGTCACAGAGCAACAGGGTGGAGGATCTTATCCAGTGTCAGTAGAGACGCACAGTTAAAATATCTGCCTCTTCACGCTAGAGATTGGACCAGACTTTGTAGACATCAACCTGCCACCTGCCTGTACATCTAAAAGGAGATACGAATGGCACACGGAGAGACAATGAGAACTAAGAGGAATTCGATTCCATGTGTTACTACACAAGAAGCCTAGGGGCGCCTGGGTGGCTCAGTCGGTTAAGCGGCTGACTTCGGCTCAGGTCACGATCTCGCGGTCCGTGAGTTCGAGCCCCGCGTCGGGCTCTGGGCTGATGGCTCAGAGCCTGGAGCCTGCTTCCGATTCTGTGTCTCCCTCTCTCTCTGCCCCTCCCCCGTTCATGCTCTGTCTCTGTCTCAAAAATAAATAAAACGTTAAAGAAAAAAAAATTAAAAAAAAAAAAAAAAGAAGCCTGGATCACTCATGCCTCATTGAGAAACACCAAAGTAAGGGGGTAATAACCCAAATTCAATGGCGTGAACCATAAGAAAAAACGATACTTCAGAAAAAAAAAAGACAGTAGCGTCTACCTCCCCTCCATCTCTGTTGTAGACAATGTGACGTGCTCCAACTCTGTGCTCTGATATCCTCTACATGTCCTATCCATGGTGCTTGTCATACATTGTTTTAAGTTTATTTATTTATTTATTGAGAGAGAGAGAGCAAGGGAGGGACAGAGAGAGAATCTCAAGCAGGCTTAGCACTGTCAGTGCAAAGCCTGACGTGGGGCTTGACTCCCAGGAACTGTGAGATCATGACCTGAACTGAAGTCAAGAGGCAGACACTTAACTGACTGAGCCACCCAGGCACCCCGGTGCTTGTCACGTGAATTAAAATTTCTTACATAATTGTTTAGTTTTCCCATTGACCTCTACCATCTGTGGGGACAGAGACTTGCTGGCCATGGGCTGCCTCCCAAAGCCTAGTTCTGCGCTAGGTACCGGAGACACAGTCAAGACATTTCATTGTTGAATGAACAAATGAAATATCCATAACGTTCAGAGGAAAGGCATGCTACTGAAAATGATTTACTCTAGGAGCCAGAAGAAAAGTTTAGACAAGTTAAGAAGACAATCCAAGAAGACATGACCTGGGAAGACAAGGAGGACAATGGCCGGGGCAGGAATGGCACAGAGGTTGAAGAGTGTCTGAGGTACAAATGTGACCTGGAGACAGGACTGGGGAGACAAGGACGTCTCGAAAGGAAACAATGTTGCAGCAGCAGCATTAACGTTCACTCCTGAGCGGGAAAAGGACAGATTTGACACTGCATAAAACCAAATCAATGACCTCGACGTGAATTTGAGAAGCTCTCCCAGAACGCAGAACGAGATAAAAATCTATATGGAAAGGAGGGACAAGAATATACTATAGAAGACACCTTCCTGGAACTGGAGAAGTTCCTGGAACCTTAGGGAGCAGATGAAAATGTTATCTCGTGTCTCAGGCACAATTTAGGAAAGGGGTAGCCCTTCCAGACACCTTGTGGCCAAACTTAAATTATAAGGATAAAGATGAAAATCACACAAGCCGGAGTCTGAAACAAGAGGAGACTAAATACATTGTGGGGAAGGAGGGCTACTCCCCATTTTCCCCGTCCCATCCTATACTCCTCCCCAAGGATGTGGAGTAAGTTACCTGAGAAATGCGCTGGGAGATGGAGGAGGCCTGAGCAGCTTGGCCCTTTCTCCCTCTCCCTGTGTTCGGGATCTGCCGACCTGCAGAGGTCTCCCTCCCCACCAGCTCATTCCCCGGAACCGTTAACTGCGCGTACCATGTACTCCTTTCCTCATTCGTCCTTTCAACAAACACTCACTGAGCGTCTGCTTTGTACCGAGCTCTGTTCCCCGTGTTTATTCCGCAGAGAAAGCCCTTGCCTTCAAGGAGCTCGCTGCTAGGTAGCGAGACAGACAATTGGCAAAGACGCGGATAAATATATGCATGCCAAGGTCAGATGGTGCTAAGAGCTGTGAGGCAGAACAAAGCAAGGCAAAGAGAGAGACTGAGTGGGAGGGAGGGGTCCTGCCTCACGGAGAGAGTGACCAGGGAAGGCCGGGTGATATTCAAATGGACCTGAAATAGACGGGTGGTGAGCTAAGTAAACATCTGGGGAAAGAGCATCCAGGAACAGCCAGTGCAAAGGCCCCGAGGAAGAAGCACGCCTGGCCCGTTTGAGGAAGGTTGAAACCAGGATGTTGGAGCCGGGAAATCAAGGCAGAGAGAAGGACTGCTGAGGTAATGGGGTGGAGGAGGGTGTCAGTTTACGTAGAGACTGTGGAGGGAAACTCGGGTTTTCTCCCGGGTGTGATGAGAAGCTGTTAGACGTTATCTTATGCTTTTACTTGTCATTGTCTGCTCCCTCTTTTAGGATACAAGCTTTGTGATGGCAACTAGTTTTTACACCTTCTTCACTGTTGCTTTCTCAATATCTAGAGTGACACCAGATCTAGAGAGAGTGCTGAGAGGGGATTGATTGACAGGATGACTGAACCAGTGAATGAATGAAACTAAAACTCTTAAGTAGTCAGAAACTATGAAGTAGAGAAAAAGAGTAGAGGAGATGTAGCTAATTTCCGGACTTAATGGTGGTGCCCTAGTGTGGGATTCCCCAAATTCCATGGAGTCCCCAAACTCAGGAGCACCAAAACTTCCATTTTCCCTGACGCCCAGCTGACTGACTCTTCTCAGGCTATCTTGTCTGCACGTCTGCATGACAAACCTATCAACTCTGGGCAAACTTGCCGGGAGCTCCCAGCTAGGAGCTCCCGTGTCCCACGTCTGTCCACAGTGGCGCCTAATTCAGTCTGAGTTGTGATGCATCCCTTCTGGCAAGTTTATCTACTTGCTCATCTTTATCCCAGGGACCTAATCCAGCGTTCTGCCATTTAGGCATGTGGCCAATATTTGTTAAATGTCTAACTGAACTGAGATGCTGAAAATCAATGGTACAGAAAGATTTAAAGCGGAGAGATAGGCAAAGAATAAGCAAATACAAGCAAAAAGATGTTTTAGAAAAAGCAAGGGTGGCAATATCCATTTCAGATAGAGTAGACTTCAAGAGGGGAAAAGCATTAGTAAACACGACAAAGAGGGACACTTAGATAACATGTATAATCACAGCATTTATAAACAGCCAAGCACTGATAACGTATTGGGTAACATTCAACACCCACTCCTAATTAAAAGGGGGAGAAAACCTATTTGCAAGCTGGGAATATACGTCCACTTAATAAGTATGGTAAATACTATCTAGCTTAAACCAGCAGTAATGGTGAAAACAGAAGGCATTTTCATTAAAATCAGGGGAAAGCCAAGTATCCCTGGTGATATCAAGAGATTCACTTGTTGATCTCCTAAGAGTTAATCGGCGTTTGATAAAGTGGATGGATCAAGTATAAAACAGAGAAACAGCAACAGCTTCACTTACATCTGCAATAACCAGTCAGAATATCCAAAGAGGGAAATTTTCTCAATTGCATTAGCAAACCCAAGATACCCTAGGAAAAACTGTGACAAGACACGCATAATATCCCATTTTATTCCCTACGATGAAAACTAGAAACATCTTTTTGAGATACACAAAATGAGATATGAGAAATGAACATAGTTACCTGGAAGAAAATCTATGAATTTGTGACAATGTCAATTTTCTTCAAGCAAATCTATAAACTTAGCATTTTCTCAATCATTTAAATGGCAAACTGCAGAGGAAAAAAAATTGTAACTAAGGCAGGAAGAGGATAAATTCTTTCCTTATGTAAAGAGCTCTCAAAGATCAAAAAAAAAGGGCTTTCGCCCATTAGTAGAACAAAAGGGCAGAAGATATGAACAGATGGTTCCCAAGGAGTTCAACTTGACTGGTAATCAAAGAAATTAACAAATCAAGTCACTGCCTTTTTGTGCCAATCAAACTGTCCAAGATAAAAGGACGGAAGGATGGAGAGGCTGAGAATATTTATGTCTCCCTCCTCCATGGCCGCTGGTGGCTTAAAGTGCTACCCTCTTTCTCAGAAGCAATTTGACAAAAGATACCAAGGGTTTAAAATGAGTTCACATCCTTTGACAAAGAAATTCCTTCCCCGTGAAGTCTGTCCTAGAGAAAATAGATATGTGGGCAAAGACTTATACACAAAGACATTTATTCCTGGGAAAGATTAATGTTAAAATCACATTTCAGATAATATTTGAATTACGAGAGAGCTCTTCTGCAATAATGTTAATTTAAAAAAGGGATTTCAAAAGTTTATTTGATTTGATCCCAGTGTGTATATGTATATAGAACATATATCAGATATCAGTATGCAGAATATATACACAGAATATACATGGTCATATAGAATAGACCAACAGAATAGATATGGATATATAATCCCAAAATACCACCGGTGATTATCTCTAGGGGGATTATGGGTAATTATTATTTGTTTTTATAGTCTTCTATGTGTTTTTTTACTTTTCCAAATTTTCTGGAATGAACAGAAATTACCTCAGTAATAAGCACATGCTCTTGTTAGTTTCAAAAACAAACAAATGAAAACATATCAGAACCAACTATTGCCAGAAAATTTGGCTCCCAAGGTGGTGAGTGTGGGACAAAAGCTAACGCTAGTGATATCTCTGTTCCCCGATCTCTCCTTCTGTCTCTCTCAGCCCAACTCAGATAAACGTAACTAAGATAATTGCAATAAATGTTTACTGCACCCTTACTGTGTATAAGGTGCAGGGCAGTAAAGGTGACCCAGAAGACACATATCTTGTCCCAAGTACAGAATTATCAAGTGAAGAAGACAGACTCCAGCTTGGAAGGCCATAAAACATGGCAGACCAGGCAAAGAGATGAGAAGCCAAAGCCAGATGGACAGGACTCATGGGGCAGACACATTTCACACTTCTCACATCACAGGAAATGCAGTGGGATGGAGGATTCCTTATTTTCTAGAATCCTTTTAGGGACAGCACTTTGTGGCTTTGGAAGGAAGATGTGCACGAGGAAGCAAGCAGCCAGCATTTGGGGAGTGCTTACCACGGGCCAGGGGCTCTGCTGAATGCTTTAAGTATGCTACTTCATTTAAGCCTCAGACCAAGCTGATGGGGGTGGTGGTCCTATTATGAACCCCCACCCACCCCACCCGCCGTTTTAGATGAGGACACAGAGGCCCAGAAGTTGCATAAAGTGCCTGTGTCCGTACAGTCAGCACATGCGGAGGCAGGATTTGAGTTCAAGGAGTCTTACCTCCAAGCCCTTATTTTCTCTGCAGAGAACACCATGCATGTGTGGGCCAGAGCTGAATTGTTCAGGATGCGAGAGAGCAGGAAAGGTCACCCTTCTGTTTCTCAATATCCTGTTATCCTCCTTTCCTCTCTCCCACCTTAAGCAGCGTTGAGCCTCTTTTCTAAACAAGTGACTAATGAACAGCTATTTAAAGAATATTGTGTAGAAGATGTGCCACATTATTAGTTTCCAAGTGACACCAAAGAGCCTCAGGCCTGGGCCTCTGGAGAGCCTGGAAGGGAGAGAGGTTTCCTTCATGAAGCTTCTTCTATAATCCCTGTTATCAGTTAATTTGACAAGCACTTCCTGAGCAGGTGTTATGCTAGAACAACATGCTAGGTGCTGGGGATGTCCTTGCACCTCCTCAGGCAGAATGCTTTGGTCTGCACCTCTCCTTGGAGCCAGCGGCCCACGTGAGCTCCATATTGGAAGTGCCGTGGGGATGCGTCATCCTCAACATGCCCCAAACAGAATCATGAGCTCTGTGCCAGGCCTCCTGTTCCTTCAGGGATCTCTTTCCGGGCGAGGTAGCACTGGCTCCCAGATGCACAAGATAGAACCGGCTATCTTCCCTACAGCATCCGATGTATCCCCAAATCTATCCCCTAACCTTCAAAATATCTACTGTTTCCACCTGCACTGCCACCACCTCAGTCCCAGCCACCACTATGTCTCTCTCCTGAGCAATCACAATAGCTTCCTTTTTATAAAGTTTATTTATTTATTTTGAGAGAGAGAGAGAGAGAGAGAGAGAGAGAGAGAGAATAGAGAAGGGGCGGAGAGGGAGAACATCCCAAGCAGGCTCTACACTGTCAGCACAGAGCCTGACAGGAGACTCCATCCCAGGTACTGTGAGATCATGCCCGGAGTTGAAATCAAGAGCCAAATGCTTAATCCACTGAACCACCCAGGTGCCAACATCACAATAGCTTTCTGATGGTATTCCTGCATTCATTCAGTTGCCACACAGACAGACTTTATCACTTCCTCTCCTTAAACCCTCCAGAGTTTTCCTTTACATTTGGACGAAGATAAAATAAGCCTTTGGCCCCAGGCCCCACGTGGTTTACTCCATCGTCTCTCCATGTTCTCCCCACCACATGTTGACATTGGTCACCTTGGGACGTGAGTCTGGAGGGGGGTGGAGAGAGATTTCTTCAGATATAGAGACAGACACAGATATAACTGACATATAATATTAGTTTCAGGTGTACAATATAATGATTCAGTATTTACATATGCCGCAAAATGATCACCACCAATAAGTCTAGTTAACATCCATTGCCACGCATAGCTGTGCACTTTTTTTAAAGGTCATCAAAAGGCACAACATTCTGGTTATAAAACATATAAGTCCTGGAGATGTCAGGCAGAGCATGGTGACTATAGTTAATAACACTGTGTCATACATTTGAAAGTTGCTGAGAGAGTAGATCTTAAAAGTCCTCATTACAAGAAAAAAAATGTATAACTCTCTCTTATATGTATGAATTGTTTCATTGGTTGTTGTGCACCCAGGTTAACTTTGTAACACCAGAAAAGGAAATTAATAAAATATGTTTCCATATGGGCCATCACCTAGAGAATGACCATCTTTTAGTCATATGGAAAACTTCAGTGTAATGATATTGCCTTCTCTGTCCCAATGGGATCCCAAAGAACCAGGTCAAACAAAACAGGAAATAAGGTGGTGGCCTGGGAACTCATACGAACGTTACATCAAGAGTTTTCAACCAAATGTAGAAGCAAAGAGTGAGCCTGTTGATTTAGCCCCAGCATCCTACATTACCGTAGGAAAATTCACTACTGTAGCTGTTAGCACTGATTTATGGAATCTCATTTAGACCATTTTTAGCCCTGACAAAAAAAAAAAAAAAAGTTGGTCTCCATGAATACACATCGAGCTGATGGATCCTTCCATTTCAACTTGGCCACAAGCAAAACCACACTAAAAGAGAATAATTGCTTTAGATAAAATGACAGAACCCGTAATTTATAGGAAGCTACCAATGAATTTAGGATAGAGGTCAAACTGATAGCCCATCAGGTGTAATATTATGCCTGGTGCTTCCCAGTGGTCAGTACTTGGAATTTAGCCAGGCAGTTCTGTGAACTTCACCACAAAGGACAAAGGACAGAATTCTCCTCCCAAACCAGAAGGTATTAGACGCATGGTGTCAACTCTTATTACCTAGTTAAAAATTGATTATCAAAATGTCTATCCGCTGAGTCTATCTGACCCAACCATCTTCACTGCACATTATCTTTTATGGCTCTTAAATGCACAAGCTATTAAAGTGGTCAGCTCCTCTTATAAAACAACACAGAGGAGAAGGAAGAATGCCTCTCCCAGAGCTTCTACACGAGAAACAGGCAGTGGTGGAATAGTCAGCTGTAATTCTAAATCTTCATCGTGGAATTTTACGTCCCATCTTTAATTTATTTTCCTGGAATCTACAGTAGGCACCAGGATTTTCAACCACAAGCCGTGGTAAGTGGGGACTGAGAGTTCCACAGCAGATAGCATGTTCAAAATAATTTCATCTATGACCCAGCCCAGTGGGTCTTTTTTTTTCCCCAACGTTTATTTATTTTTGGGACAGAGAGAGACAGAGCATGAACAGGGGAGGGGCAGAGAGAGAGGGAGACACAGAATCGGAAACAGGCTCCGGGCTCTGAGCCATCAGCCCAGAGCCCGACGCGGGGCTCGAACTCACGGACCGCGAGATCGTGACCTGGCTGAAGTCGGACGCTTAACCGACTGCGCCACCCAGGCGCCCCTAGCCCAGTGAGTCTTAACTGAGAACTGGTAGAAGGGAAAAGAGAAGGGGCAGTTTTCTAACTTTCATCCATTAATTGGAGTCAAACCTGTCTGAAATGGGGAGAAATCTTAATGTCTTTAAAGTTATTTTTCACTTATTTTCACATGGATATGTAATTCTTGGAATATTAAAGTCTTGGAGCGGAATGCCTGGAAAACTGTCCTCTGAAGGCATATCTGGATTCATTCAAAGTAGGTGGGATGGGAAATGTTGATAGGATTTTAAGCCGGTAAAGACTGAAATGTGAGAAGGGGTGTTTCTTTGAATGCAAAAGGTCCATAAAGGGAAATGTGAGTTAACATCCTCAAAGTTGCTTGTTTTGTGGGTGATTCTGGCATTCCTTTCAGTAGATTTGGTCGCTCATAATTTTCCTCTCTGCTTTCCTGAAATCAACGTTGGCAAATTATTTTGACGATGGCCAGAGACTGATGGACAGATGAACAAGAGATGGACAAGTCTATCCCTTCCAGGACTGAAACCTTTTGCTATGTAACTCTGCATTACCTCCTCAGTGTGTGTGTGTGTGTGTGTGTGTGTGTGTGTGTGTGTGTGTGGAGGGGGGACATATTCTATCCCATCTCTTGACTTTGAGCTAAGTCATGACATTTGCTTTGGCCAAGGAAATGGTAACAAACGTGAGACCAGCAGAAACTTGATGCATTTCTGCATTCCCAATCATTCTTTTGCTTTTTCTGTGAAAGCTTCCCTGGGCTAGCCTGCTGGGGGATAAGATCCATGGAGCAAACCTGAGACAACCCAACAGAACGCCCCCCCCCCCGCCCCACCCCGGCTCCCGCCCCAAGACATGTGAAAAAGCCCTGCTAAGATGGCAAAATGGCCTGGTTTTCCTGCAGATGACCATGGACGTGGGAATGAGTCTTGCTGAGGCCAGCCTCAGATCAGCAGAACCAGTCAGCCAGCCCACAGCCCATGGACCAAAACAGGTGTTCACCATATGCCCTTGAGGCTTTGTGGTCATTTGTTATATGGCATTATTCGAACGGCTATCAACTGATACAAGTTGCAAGTTATTTTTTCCCTTATATTTGGTTCAAAGAAGAAATACAAGCACAGAATATCTCCCACAGACAAGTTATTCTTTCGTTCCTTCTTTGATTGGCTAACGTTCTTATGTCAGTGAGTGCTCCCACTGCTGGGAGCCCCTGACTTTGGGTTGTGGGCAACCCCGCTGACGTTTTTGTTTCTCTCTGAAGTGCAAGTGGAGATATCTTCCAGGGCGCATGAAAAAGGAGGGTCCCATTCTTTATCTTCATGTGAACATCGGTGGCTTTAATATTCTTACTTTGAGGGAAAACGGTCTGGAGTTTGGATGGGTTTTATTGTCGGAAGAGAGATCATCTTTGAGACCCTGAGGGATTCTAGCAGCTGAAGCGTAAACTTGGATGGAAACAATATGAGAGTAATAACAGCTAATGTTTATAGTGTGTTTCAGCATATGCCAGGAAGGAAGGCTTAGAGAAGCACTTCGCTTGTGTTCGTTTATTTAAGCCTCTGGATAACTTTTTTCAAATAGGAACTAGTATTATCCTCACTTTACAGGTGAGACGAGCCCAAGGATACGTCCCCAGCTAGTAAGTAAGATAAATCCAGGTAGTGGGACACCGGAGCCCATGACCTTGACTGCAACATTGTGTTGGCTCTGACCAGCTTGGAGCACACGGGGACCACGTGCTTAATGCCCACATAAACCCACTCTTCTGCCCTCTCGGTGGGCCAGTGACATTCTACCATGTGCCAGCTGAGAGGGATTCTTCTGAATCTTCACCACCAGGAATAACAGCAACTCACTGCAGACCCCTCCAACCAGCCTCGCCCCAAGACCCCTCCCTAACTCCTTCCCTTCTAATGATGATATTCACCTACATTCATTGAATGCCTATCATGAAACAAGCCCTCGAGTTTCTATTTAACACATGCAATCTCTCAGCAGGTATTATTACTATGTCTATTTTATAGACAGGCAAAGAGAGGAGAGAAGAAAGGAAGTACCTGGTCAGCTGACAAGAGGCAGAGCAATGACCAACCTTTTAAGACTCTAAACACCCACATTCTTAATCAAGACTTCTATTTACTATCTCCATACAGGGATTTCTGACTCTGTTTTTGTTCTGGGAATCTGCAAGAAATGTAGCTTTGCATTTCTTTCCCTGAACCTACCGTGGCCCGTGATTCCCTTGTTGTGGCAGAAATTTCATCTTGGTCTCCTTTCCTATCTGGTCTTTGGCCATCCATCCAGGCAGGTCCCTGCGGCGCCCTCCCTGAGCCACCAAGCATTGCCTCACGCCCGTTGGCTCTCATGGTTGCATTTGTGCAGCTTTTGGGGAAGCGTTTCACTGTCCGTAGCCACTCTGGGCTGGGGAAATTTGCTCCTACACCACTGGGCCTGTGAGGCTCTTGATTCACCTGCAGAATTCAAGTGCTCTACCTGGGGATGGGAGGTCGAAAACGTTCCCATGGAGGTAGGGCCCAGAGCTCCTTCACAGGCATCCTCCAGATGCCGCCTTCCTCCATCACACTTTTAAGCACACCTCTTACTTAACGTTCTCCCTCATCATAGTTTCTGGTTGCCCTATGCATATATTCTCCATTTTTCCAAGTGCGTTGGATATTTCTTTGCCTGCAGTAATCAAGAACCACAGTGGATGCTCAGCAAATTATTACTTTCAAAAAAGGAAGTGTCCTGCTGTCTGAGGCACCAGGCAAAATTAATTTCTAGTCTTACGCCTTGCCATCTGAAAACTGGGGATCAAAAACACATTCTTTAGGGGTCAAACATGACTGCTCCTGTGGACCTCTATTCAGTGACTAGAACTTCGAACCTGCCGTCTTACTTAATGAGAACAATTCTTCCTTTTTCTTAGAATTTTCCAGAAAACTGGCACTCACACCGTGCCACTGTGTAATAATCTTAACAACAACAACAACTGGGCCACTGATAATAATAGCTAACCTTATTGAGGGCTTAGTGTGTGCCTTAAAAGCCCTTTCATTTATCAATTCATTTCACCATCACAAAACGTTACAAAGAGGGTGCTTTCATCATCCCCACTTCGCAGATGTGGAAACTAAGTGGGCAGGTAAATTGCCCCAAATGACAGAGCCTTTGCCTTTGTAAGAGGCAAAGTAGGATGTGAATGTAGGTGGTCGGACACTGCAGCCCTCCCTCTTAAACATTTGAGATTGATCTACTCATTACATACTCACTCAACTGGGTTAAAAGGGAAAAAGAAAAGAAAGGCTATGTGTAGGGAGTATAGACAGTAAATACATGACAGACAGAAAGGCAATGGCTGAGTGTACATTCATGTATCCTGTAATATTTCATCAATGTAAATACCTTTAGAGCTCCCATCCCTCCCTTGTACATGCATGCAAACCTCCGTACATAGTATGGCTCACATTGTTTTTGTCCCCCTACGTGCCTGTTTCCTCTGCTAGAGTGGACATGAACGTAGGGCACAGATGGCTGCCCTTTGAGCCAGGGGGCTCACTAAATGTTTGCTGTGGGGTATGGCTACCTGTATGCGATACATGGAACGTTCTCCTTTCCAGATTATAGGTCAATGGCTCCATTGGCTGCCCTTGCCCCAGGGTGGATACCTGTCTAGAAGCACAGAGGAGGAGGGGGTGGCATCCTGACACAAGGAAGGCTGGCTGCATTGACAGTCTCATCTTGATTCACCTGTCTCTGTCCTTGTGTGAGACTCCCCAGCACTGGTCACAAAGATGCCCAAAGACATGTCAGGTATTTTGTTTTTTAGCTCATCCTCTTAGGTTGTGTCCAATGCAGTGACTCAGCTCTTTGGCTGTCCAACAAATGTTTGCTGAATTGAATTTACTATCAGAGCTGTTGGCTTCTTGATGGACACCTGGAAAAATGGTTTGTGCATCCTTAAACAATTGTGAACAGATGGTCCAGACTATTTGGATTGGGATCTAGTGAGTGAAGCAAGATGCTTGCATAGTGTGGGCTCTGCTTCTCCTTGAAGATTGGGTCCTTTCCAGTTGCCAAGACCACTTTCTGTTGAGTGAGTCCATACTGGAGCATTTGTGTACACGTCCAACCAGCCAGCCATTCAGCAACATCTCTCCCGTGTTCTCCCTGGGAATTTGGGAAGCCAAGAGGAAGAGAACCTTGTGTGTCAGTGCGCCCACTGAGCTCACTGTCTAAGCGGTAGGGGAGCAGAAGCCCCTCAACTGGCAATGATTATTTTAAAAAAAATGTGTTCGGGGCAATGATAGAAATAGGATAGAAATGATAGAAATAGACCCACCTCCCACCTGTGTGTCCTCTCCACTTTCTATCTCAGAGCCTTTTTCACCACCACAGGAGGACCACATGGCCTGCACACAGCACCGCCTGGAAGCATGGAGCAGTTAATGCCACCAGGGACAATCCTGAACTGATGGGGTGGAAGCTGGTGGATAAATGTTCCAGCTTCCCATCCTTCAGGTGCACAACTGTAGGAGGCATTCTAGATGCTCCCAGGAGGTCCCAGTGGTGCCAAGCCCCTGTTGCCCATCGCAGCAACCTTGATAATATACCTTATATTGGCTGCCTTTTCCTTCTTTCCTGATTCATTTCCCTGTTTATTCACTCCTTTTTTTTTCTAGGATGTCCTCCCAACAAACCACTTGTATCCAGGCCCTTGCCTCAGGCTCTGCTTTCAGGAGAACCGAAATTGGGACACATTCTGATCATGGCTTAGCCTGGAGACGGTTGAAATTTGCAGGCAGGCCACCTGGTGATGGGGGTACCAATCCTGTGAGACATTGCACAGGCCTGAGCTGGAACAGTAGCTGTGAAGCATGAAGTGAGGATGGAGGCTAGTGACACCTGGGGAGTAAAATGGGAAAGATGTAGCGTAGATTCGGTGATGGGTGAGGAAGAATTTATGGCTTGGGAAAGAAGAGCAAGAAGAAAGTAAATTGTTAAGAGAGAGAATGGTTATTTTAGTTTAGGATATGTTGGGTTTGAGGCATATGTAGGAAAGGCTTGTTCCATGGGGAAAGGCAAAAACAGTGACCTTTTTGAGTTTTCATTCATCCCATTGGCCCTTGAACACCAATCCATCTTTCTTTCCTTCCTTCCTTCCTTCCTTCCATCCACCCATCCACCCATCCTACCGTCCATCCGTCCATCCGTCCATCCTTCCGTCCATCCATCCATCCGTTCATCCTTCCATCCACCCATCCATCCATCCATCCGTCCATCCTTCCGTCCATCCATCCATCCATCCATCCATCCATCCATCCATCCGTCCATCCTTCTGTCCATCCATCCATCTGTCCATCCTTCCATCCACCCATCCACCCATCCATCTGTCCATCCGTCCATCCTTCCGTCCATCCATCCATCCACCCATCCACCCATCCACCCATCCTACCGTCCATCCATCATCCGTCCATCCTTCCATCCGTCCATCCTTCCATCCACCCATCCACCCATCCACCCATCCTACTGTCCATCCATCCTATCGTCCATCCATCCGTCCGTCCATCCTTCCGTCCATCCATCCATCCGTCCATCCTTCCATCCATCCATCGATCCGTCCATCCTTCCATCCACCCATCCACCCATCCTACCGTCCATCCATCCGTCCGTCCATCCTTCCATCCACCCATCCACCCATCCTACCGTCCAACCATCCTACCGTCCATCCTTCCATCCACCCATCCACCCATCCACCCATCCTACCGTCCATCCATCCATCCGTCCATCCTTCCATCCACCCATCCACCCATCCACCCATCCTACCGTCCATCCATCCATCCGTCCATCCTTCCATCCACCCATCCACCCATCCTACCGTCCAACCATCCTACCGTCCATCCATCCATCTGTCCATCCATCCGTCCATCCATCCATCCGTCCATCCATCCGTCCATCTGTCCATCCTTCCATCCATCCATCCATCCATCCATCCATCCATCCATCCACCCACCCATCCATCCTCTGTATACGGGGTGCTTTGTATGTACCAGGAAATGTTCCCAGTACTGGGGATTGCCTTGACCCAGATTCTCAAGAAAACAAAGCTTGAGGTAAAGATTAAAATGCTTGTGTTTCATTTGGGAGGTACAAACTCAGGGCAGCAAGAATGAGGGAAAGGAAGCGAGTAAGCCAAGTAAGTGAGGAGGTGAGTAAGAATGTGAGTGATGTGCTACTATGCTGACTTTCCCTTAATGATGAGCTGTGGAAGACAAGGCTAGTTGCTCAACAGATTCACCCACTTGGTGTACTGACTTCTCGGCAAGAAGAAACCATGCCTCAAAGCTGTCTCTGGGAGCAAGAAAGGAGAGGTGACCTATCTGGTGACTCCCCCACCCCATTCATCTCCTGTTTTCCATTGGTCAGAGTTTGCCCAGTGGAGAGTCTGCTCTGCAGGACATCCAACCCTTCAGCTGGACTGCTCCTCTGATGGTTGCTCAGGAAGCCAGATCCCACACTCCCTGCGCTGAGGGCTTCTTTCACATTTGGAAGTGGCTAAAACTCTGGGCATGTGACTGGTTCAGTCTGACGCAGAAGGCAGAACCAGGCGGGCTCAAGTGGGCATAGTAGGGCATGGTGGAGGTTGTGTGAACCAAGGGAATCAGAGGAGATGCATAGTATTTGTTTCCAACTTAGGGAAGAGAAGAAATAAGACAAGACTTGGCCCTGATGAAAAATGCACTGAAAAGAGATGGACAGAAAAAGACTACCTGGGTGGGTGAGATATCTTAGGCCTTTTCAGGTTGCTGACATTTTCACTGAGACATGGTGATGAAGAGAAGATGGCCTGATGCTGGTCTTTAGAAAGAACATTCTGGGCAGAGGGATCAGGAGGTTTAAAGACCTTGAGGTGCGAGAAAGTTTGGTATGGTTGAAGAACAAAGACAATGCCACTTTGTGGCATTTGAGGAGCAGAAGGAAGTGGGCAGGAGTTGGGTCACGCACAGTGTCGCAAACCCGACAGCCAAGGTGATCTCCCTATAGCCACACATTCCTATCAGCCTTCCATCCAAAAGGCAGGTGATGGGGTTCTAGACAGGAATCAGGTTTGAAAGATGGTTGGGGATGGTGGCATTCACGAGTGACTTTATCATCTTGGAGAGCTTTGAAGCAAACTGAATACATAATGTCAGAATTGCCCTGATACAGTAACTGTTACACTTTATAGGAAATCGTTATGACCCATAAAGATAACTGTATCAAGAAAAGTAATTCCTGATGCAAGTTTGGGAAGCTCTTAGCTACATACTGCTCATTCCCTGTTGTCTGCTTTCCCATAGCAATTCCAAGACGCTACAGAGCACAGGGTGGGGAAAACCTATTTAATCTAATAAAGGTCGCCCTCGCATCTCTCCTGTTCTGTGACATGCCATTTACTGAATCATCCATTATTGCCCAAAGAACAAAGACGAGCTTCACTAAGCAACGGATGATAAAGTTCACTTGAAAATTGGGGAAGAAATTGCAAAACTATTTGAGGCCAAGGGCACCATCATGCACGAAAATCAATAGCTGTCAGGCAGCGAGGAGGGAGGGGAATGAATAAACACAGTAAATAATGCTGAGAAATGACTCAGTGCCAAGCAGCCAATCAAGGAGAAGTCTTGGAGCGTGGCGGAGAGCTCCAGCACTGGGATCACACCAGTGTGAGTGTGAATCTTTGCGCTACTTGGGTGCGTCCAGTATCCTGTGGGAGCCTCATTTGACTCATCTACACAAAGGGAACAGCAATACCCCCTGCACCAGGGGTTGCTGGGAGCATTACAGGACAGAGCAAAAATGAAGCTCTTCCTGTGTGTGCACATGTAACGCTCAAACAACAGCACCATCATCACCACCATCCCTGCCCTCCTCCGTCGATCAAGGATTATCCAGGCAACACCAAAGATAGGAAAAGCGCGGTACGGAGCCTCCCAAAGCCGACTTTCTCCGACTGTCTGGGAAGAGAATAATAATTTTTTTTAAAAATCCCACAAAATTATCGAGTGTAAAAAAAAGATGCCTATTGGGTTTTCCTTTGCCTCACATCATTGACAGTGAAATGAGCTTCTTCCAAGTTATGCTCAAACTCAAAAAAGTTTAATTATTCACACATACTCACCAGAGCCCTCCCTATATTAAAAAACCATCAAAGGGAATCCAGGATTGTGAATAAAAAAATTGAAATACTGAATAGTTTATAACACTTCCCACACTGCATCATCTCTCCCTTTCATTAAAAAAAAAAAAAAAAAAAACTTTAAACAGTTGATATAAATGTTTTTGTTTGGGCTGGGTTTTGGTGCAGCCTGAGTCTAAACAGTTTGAAAGTAAGTGATAATGAGGGTGTTGAAAAAACATCTTCAATGTTACAAATTGATATATAGGATGCTAGAGGTAAGTAACAGTAACTACGGGTGTAATGAGTCAGAAGACATTATCCCTTTTAGTCCTCACATTGTTTTGATGATGCACATATTACTATTCCATTTTTCAGATAAAGAAAGTAAGGCTTAACATTGAGCTACTTCTTCAAGGTTGCCCTGTTAATGAGGGTATCAGCCAAAGATTCAAAAGGAGATTGATCAGGGTCCAGAGCCTGGGATTTTAATCAGTTTATTCTATTTCCTTATTCATCCATCCATCCATCCATCCATCCATCCATCCAACATTCATTCACTATCTATCCACCGATGAATCCATTTATCTGTCCTTCCACTCACCCGTTCATTCCCTCATTCCTTCCACTAATTAATTAAGCAATTTCTGTTGGTGAGGCTCCATAGTTCCATCTCAAATCTGTCCCATTTTATCCTCATTGCCAATGCTGAAGCCTAGGCCAACCCACCGTCTTCTCTTGCCTGTGCAACTGTGGTGGCCTCTTATCTGGTCTCCATGTTTCCACACCTTTTTCTCCATTGTTCGTTTTCACCATGGCTACCAAAGCGATCTTCTTGGGGGGCGTATTAGTCTCCTGGTTAAAGTCCTCCAGTATATTACCATTGCATTACCAGCCTACTCTGGCTGTTCCCCTAACACCCCTCTCATTGGCTGCCTTTTCCTGCATGCCATTCCGAATATGCTGGTTAACGGTCTTCCTCTAGCAAGCCAAGGTTGTTCTTGCCTTAGGAACTTTCCAATTGCTGCCATTCCTGCAATGTTCTTCCCTTTAAGGGATTCCTGCCTTCTCATTATATAGAACTCAGCTCCCATTACCTCCTCAGAGGTGCCCCTCCTAATAAGTTCTACGAAAAAAGGATCCACCCTGCTTGGCGTCCCCAGTGGCTCTTCAACATATTGCTACACTTACTTTTTTTTCATCACATTTACTCCTATAATAAGTTATATCATTTGTCTGTCTCATCCTCCTTTCCTCAGCTTCCCCACATATGCATACATACTAGAGGCCAGGGATCTTGTGCAAACTAAAGCATGACTCAGTTCATAAATGCTCATTGCTTACCTACTACATTCTAGGCCCCGTTGTCAGTGCTGGGATGTAGTGAGGGACGAGGCAGACATGGTCCCTGCTGTCAGAGAAGCTACATGATAGTGAAGAGAGGCACACCAGTCTCTCTCCCAATAGCGGAAACTGTTGTCAATAAACACAGTGAGATAAATAGAGGGATGGAGACAGGGCAAGAGGGTGTGGCTTTAGATCGCCTGATCAGAGGACGTCTCTCTGAGGTGGTGGCATTTAGGCTGAGATGGCGAAAGGAGAGAAGTCAGCCTCTCAAGGACCTAGAATGTCTCATGCAGCGGGAATAACACGTGCAAAGGCCCTGAGGTAGACTCACACCAAGTATGTTACAGGAACATAAATGAGACCAGTGTGGCTGGTGTGGCATAGTAATTGTGTGTTGGTGGGAAAGGGGAGTGGTACAGCATGAAATCAGAGGTGGCTGGAGTGTCTATAATGGTGAGGGGTTCTCAAGATAGGTTTTCCAGATTTGGCAAATAAAAGTACATGATGCCCCATTAAATTTGAATGCTCAGGCAAACAACAGATAACTTTTTAGTAGAGGGATGTCCCAAACATTGCATGATAGATGCTTATACTAAAAAGCGTTTTTTTGCTTATCAACACTAGCTAAACTATGGGGAGAGCCCAAATGTCCACTGACTGATGAATAGATGAAAACGATACGGGTTATTAGTATATAAAGGAGTATTACTCAGCCATCAAAAAGAATGAAATCTTGCCATTTCCAACAACGTAGATGGAGCTAGAATGTATTACGCTAAGCGAAATAAATCAATCAGAGAAAGACAAATACCATACGATTTCACTCATACGTGGAGTGTAAGAAACCAAACAGATGGACATAAGGGAAGGGGGAGAAAGAGAAGAAAGGGAAGCAAAACACAAGAGATTCTTTTCAACGTTTTTTTTTTTTGGGGGGGGGACAGAGAGAGACAGAGCATGAACGGGGGAGGGGCAGAGAGAGAGGGAGACACAGAATCGGAAACAGGCTCCAGGCTCCGAGCCATCAGCCCAGAGCCTGACGCGGGGCTCGAACTCACGGACTGCAAGATCGTGATCTGGCTGAAGTCGGATGCTTAACCAACTGCGCCACCCAGGCACCCCAAAACACAAGAGATTCTTAAATACAGAGAACAAACTGAGGGTTGATGGAGGGAGGTGGGCGGGGATGGGCTAGATGGGTGATGAGAATTAAGGAGGGCACTTGTGATGAGCACTGGGTGTTTGGGGGTTGTATGTAAGTGATGAATCACTGAATTCTACTTCTGAAACCCATCTTGCGCTGTATATTAACTAATTAAAATTTAAATTAAAAATAAAAAGTATTTCTTGCTAATATGAAATTCTAATTTAACTGGGCAGCCTGTATTTTATCTGGCAATCCTGCTTTAAGACAACAGCCCAAATTTGATCAATGTGTGACAATTGTTCCAGAATCCTGGACCATGTTGCTGTGCCCTGATCATGGAGGAGAATTCAGAGAAGAAACTGGAACTGGAACAGGCAATTAGTTGAATTATCACTTATTCCCGTCTACTTAGGGAAAAAAGACATGAGGAAATTGAAAAGCGCATTTATCTCTAGAACATATTAAATAATGATTATTCCAGGCGATTTACTCTCATAATTATGTTAAAACTGAGAGGCCATATGCTTCCCTTAAGGGAGGGACCATATCTAATTGACTTTCTATCTCTTCAACAGCACCCAGCACCGTACCTTGCACATATATAGCTCCTCAGTAAATAAGTGTTAATTCATTAAGAGGAAGCCAAGCCAGTTTTGGGTTTGCCTCACTCTATTCCTGTCTCATGGAGAGACACAGATTTCAGGGACTCGGATTGTGATCCCTTGTGACTAGTTTTGGTCCATGAAATGGAAAGAGAAACGCCTTGTGTTACCTACGGGCCAAAGCACTGAACTCCAGCCCTCTTTTGTCTGCTGTAGCATGTTGGTATCATCGGAGGGTAAAACCTCATTGGCCTGGGCCCCAGAGTGGCTCAATGAGCAGAGACCCCTCCAACCTGCACTGGACATGCAGCATGAGCAAGAATGAAACTTCATCATTTTAAGCGCTGAGCTTTGAGGGTTGTTTGTTACAACATAACTGACTGAAGGGCCTGATGGGCATCCTAGAGCTTCTGAGCCTGTAACATTGTAACATTTCTAATGGGCCCTCAGACCCAAGTTAGGCAGTCTCAGGGCCAAAGAACAGAACTGTTGTAGCTTTTCTGAACACTTGTGCAGAAGCAGCATGCACTGATTCTCCCCTTAGTTGGCTCTTCTTATATTAGGATTAAGCCTAAAGTACAGCCCGAGGGATAGGAGGAGTGAAACTTTTCCTGGTGTGGTTGAATGTCAATGAGCCTGGAAACACCTTGAGGGTAGGGGCTTGACATCCTTATTCTCAAAGACCCCCTAGCACATGCCTGGGTACACAGCAGTCTGGGCACACAGAGTGTCCCCCTAGGCACATCAGTTAGGTCATGTCACTTACTTCTCTGCTCAAAATCCTCTGATGGCTTTTTTTTTTTTCCCCATCTCACTCAGAGCAAAACCCAAGTCTATACAGTATCTTATTAGGTCTTGTATGTGATGTGGTTTACACATCACACATCCAGGATGTTAATTTATCTGGCTTTTATTGCATAAGACACTCATGCTGGGATACATAATTTTACCCCTTTCTACCTGCATTTGTTCTGTTATCGTCTCACATAAAAGTTTGAAATATTTTAATATTACAATTATAGAAGCAAATCCCAAATTAAGAATTATAGTCAGCTGTTCTAGTCAACCATTACTGCATAGCAAAATATCCCAAAATTTAATGGCTTATAGCAAAACAAAACAAAGTGCTACCTCCTAGGTCCTGTGGGTCAGGAATTTGGGACTAAGACCCTGAGTCTGTCATGGGTCCCCTAGCTGGGGAGCTCTGACCCTGAGTCTGTCGTGAGTTTACAGTCATGATGTTGGCAGGCATTGCAGTAAAGGTTGGACTGGATGTGGAGAATACACTTTCAAGATGGTGCACTTACTCGGCTGTTGGCAGGTCTCTCTATAGGGCTGCCCTCACAACACGGCAGCTGGCTTCCTACAGGACAAATAACCCAAGAGAAAGAATGGAAGCCACAATGCCTTTTATGACCTAGTCTCAGAAGTCACACCCTGTCTGTTATGCAATGGTTTATTGGTTACAGAAGTCATCCCTATGCACTGCGGGAGGGGACTATACAGGACACAAACAACAGGAGGTGGGGGTCATTGGGAGCCATCTTGGAGACTGACTGTATTCATGTAGATGGTGATAGTGGTGTATTGGAGGGGCACAAGGGAACTTCTGAAAAGAGCTCCCCAAATTCACCCACACCTTCCTTTGCCTGCAAACAAAGTGAACTCTGGGGAACATGCAAGGTGCACACGAGTGTGGAATTTCCAAGAAAAAACCATTCTCTCTCCTTTCAGTATAGAGCTGCAAATTGTTGGCTGCTACAGGTCTTTTGCCTAAACAATCCTACATTCAGTCTAACATTCTCTCCCAAGAAAGCTGCTGCCTGTGATTGGCAGAAATGGATTGTCAAATGGTGGATTTCACATGCTATCTCTCCGTGCTTTGGTGTAGGCGAAATAGCTGTTTTTTTCCTTCTTTTTCTCTTCTTCCTTGTGCTTTGGCCCGTTTCCATGGCCACACCTTTTTCTATGTTTCCAACCATTTGTTGCTGTCCCTAAGTACTGGCTGTTTACAGAGGGGACCACGGACATGCCTCTTTGGAGAAAGCTGCTTTGTGTTTTAATCTTTCTACCTGACATAATTTTCTGCCTGTATCTATATTTCCTACTTTTCATAACAGGAGTTTCAAACTGGGCTATCTGTCTTAACTCAGCATTCATTCTTATGCTATCCGTTGTACCTCGCTGGACATTTCTCAAGCACATTGTTTATAAAATATGGAGGCACGCGGCCTTAAAAAGAACCTGTTCCTATAAAATGGTCAATAACAATAGCTTTGCTGTTCAACGTTATCACCGCCCAGACTCACTTATCCCCTCAAAATAGTGTTTGCTGTATCAACGCAACACGATCCATTTTGCTCCCGACCGTGACACTATTTCTTGGTGTTTTACAGAACAAGACATTATTCAAAGCCAAAAACCTACATAGAATGCCAATAAGGAAGAGCTAACCCAGCAAGGACAGAGAAAATAGTCACTTAATCTTGACCGCTAGTCCCAAATCCTCCAGGAAGATTTGTAGTGTCAGGTTCAGAGATTTTGTCGAGCAACCCATCATTAATGCTAATCAGAATCTGACATCATGGCCTCTTTTCTAGAAACCTCTGGTGCCCACTAGGACTGGCTCAGTGGGAAACACATCCACCATCCAGCTTCCTGCCTGGGAGACCAAAATTCATTATTGCCATCCTGAAACCTAGAATTTTTTTTTTTTCCAACTTGTTAATGCTGCTGAGGACGGCAAAATAATGCCTCTGGCAACCCTGTGAATTTGCTATTGCCATCTTCACTGATAAATTGCCCAATTTTCTTAGCAAATTCAGCAACAATAACAGTTTTCTGCTATCAAAGTAACCTTTCATTTCATTAAAAAAAAGGGGGGGGGGGATGGAATGGATACAAGTGAAAGAGGTTTTATGTCTCCTGTAAAGCCAAGTTCCTAGTTATCAGTTTTCCCTAGCTGTGGGTGGGGACTAGTTTTTCATTCCTGATAAAGAAAACTGCTACATTTTGGATTCAGACTATTGCTGTCCTTGGACTGGCTGGCCAAATAATTTTGGTAGAAAAGGTCTATTCCAGCACTTTATAACCTCAGAGGAGATGTAGTGGATGATTTTTTTTTTTGCCTGCCTGACATATATCCCACCATAATCTGAAAGCAGCACCCCATTGGTTTATGGCGGAGATTCCTGGTAATTATGTTCAACAGAACACATTGTAGGGATTACTGCCTTAATCCATCAAAAAGGAGAGAAGCGTTTTTCCAAGAAATATCTGGATGAAGGAAGCCGTCCAATTTCAGCATTGGTTATACACCTCTGCCCAAGAGGAGGCAGAGAACGCAAAGTAAACGAAAAGGTGTGGTGATCCCATGTTTCATCACGACCCACGCCTCATACCGAGATGAAGCCAAAGACTGAAAATTGGGTGTGATATGAACTAGAACCGAGAAACATATCAAAGCAAGAATCATGAGCCACTGCCATGGGGAGACCGTCTTGCAAACTGCTGCTGATCCCCGCTCCCCCCCCCCATCAGAGATGCCTCAGCAAGCAAAACGTGAATGTACAAGATACAAAACCACCAACCTCCAGACATTGATGGTGAAATAACTTTCCAGTAAAGTGAAACCCAAGAAGTTCTGACCGTGTGCTTCACTGGTGCTCAGCCTTCGATACTCCTGGTTTAGCTTGAATCCTGACATTTAACCCCACGTTTGTGGTGAAGCCAAACTCTACCCCGGGCATGTCCGTGGCTTCTTCCCAGTTCTTATCTGAACACAGGCATATAGGAAGATACATAACAACGACACGCTATGCAGTATGACGCAGGCAGGGAGTCCAGTAAAGAGCCCCAGGCTCTGGGTTGTGTTGACTTGAGTGGAAACCTGACTCTGCCACTTGGCAAATGGTCATATTGGCAAAATGACTGATCTCTTTGTGCCTCCATTTCCTCATTTTCAAAAGGCTGAGAATTCCATCTAGTTCACAGGGTTTAACATAGCTTGAGTAAGATTAGGTATGTAAAGGGGAGGGGTACAGAGCTGGTATTTCATAATATGAGACTCCGTTCTTCCTTTTCTCAATCTCACAGAACTCCACTGGAGTATGTCCTATGTATCAAGGGATCTAAAAGTACTTTAAAAATTAATTGAGAAGGTCTTAGGACACTTAAAAACATGAACGTAAAGTTTCCACACTTCAGAGTTTAGTTAGCTTTGTTTTTTTCTACAGTTACAGAATGTCCCTCCAACCCAAGATGGCCCAATGCACGCGCAGTGGGCACTTGTGTTGTTTAGTGGCCAGCCAACTATTCACTCTTGTTTATTCTGATTACAGCTCCCTGGCCTTCACTGTAGGAGCACCCTTCACCTACTCTCAGGAATATTGTTCAGGAGAGGCCAAGCCAAACTGCCTCTGAATCCAGGGTAGGGCACGTGACTCAGGCCTGGTCATTGGAACTGGCTCACAAGTGGACGTTTGACTCAAGCAAGCTAATGAAACTCACATCAGAAAGTTCGCTGGTATAGCAGAGAAACTTAACTTCACATTGGAGTTGCAACACCTGAAGCTTCTGGGGGCCACCAGGGGATGCCGAACTAACACAGAAGAATGCTTAACTGAGTAAGACTAAATCTTGACAACATTATTAGAACTCCCAAACCCAGCTGATGCTAATGCTAATGCTAATGCAAGTTCTACTCTTTTTCTTTTTGAATATGTGTGCCAAATGCTTATTTTTTCACTCTTTTACTTTCAACCTATTTGTGTCTTTGAATCTAAAGGGTGTCCCTTGTAGACAACATATAGTTGGATACTGTTTTCATCCACTCTGCTAATCTCTCTACCTTTTGATTGGAATGTTTGATTCATTTACATTTAATGTAATTCTTTAAAGGTAGGGTTTACCTCTTCCATCTCGCTATATGCTTTCTGTATGTCTCATGTCTTTTTTGTTCTTCCATTTCTCCATTAATGACTTATTCTGTATAAAATATTTTCAATTTACTATCTTACTTTCTGTGTTCTTTCTTTTATAAAATATTTTAAATTATTTTTCTTAGTAATTGCCCTGGGGACTGCAATTAGCATTTTAACTCAAAATAATCTAGTTTGGATTAATGCTAACTTAATTTTTATAGTATACAGAAATTTTGCATCAAATAAAGCACAATACCCTCCCTCCTCCTCCCTACTAGTTTCATCATAAAAATTACATTTTTATACATTATAAGGCACTGGCTTAGTTTTATAATTATCGGTTCACATAGTTGTCTTTTAAATCAGATAGGGAAGAAAAGAATTACAAAAAATACTGTATTTACCTATGTAGTTACTTATGCTCGTATGAATCAATACTTTCTTCTCTCTCTCTCTCTCTTTTCTTATAAAAGCTTGAAGTTCAATTACTTGTATTCTAAAGTGTCCTTTGTGATATTGCATGCTGTGGGGGTACATCTAAAAGGGCAGTGGGCACAGTGTAGAGTGAACTATCTCCTCTATAGACCTATCTTCTGTTTCTTGGATCAGGAACAAAATGTTTATGAAATATAGTGAATTATTATAAGATATATTTATTTAGCCTAATCAGTATCTTCTAACTCAGAGCAACTGAATTTAAATAAAAACCCTGTAGATTAAAGATGTTATAAACTCTTTTCTATGCTTCCTATTGAATTTAATTCCCCTCCCCATGACTAGGCTGTACTTGGTGACTTGCTTGGCTAATAGAATATGACTAAAGTGATATTCTGGAATATCTGAGGTTTCAAGGTTTCAAGAGGCCTTGTGGCTTCTGCCTGAGTTTCCTAGAATGCTCACTCAGGGACCCCTGGGCCACCATATGAGTCCAGCCACCTCAGTTCTATGCTGCACTGGGGAAGTCACATAGAGGTATTTCCAGGTGACAGACACAGGAAATCCAAACCTCCAACCATGGCCGTCAAGGCATCAGCCATGTGAATGGAGCCACCCTAGACTCTCCATACCAGCTCATTCACCAGCTGAAGAGAAACAGGTGACCTCTGCTGACATCGTATGAAACAGAAGACATGTCCACCTAAGCCCTGTTGAACTCCTGACCTGCAAAGTCACAAGATATTGTTAAACAGTGGTTGTTTGAAGTCACCGTGTGTTGGGTCAGCTTGCTATACAGCAATAGACTATGTAACAAAGTGATGTGACCTTGTTCATCTGGACCAGGTAGAAGGGGCTGCTAGAAATCGTCTAGAATCAGGATCTCAAACTCAAGTACCAACACAGGCTATCCAGGCAGGCAATGCAAATGATTGAATAACCTGGGGGGACGGGGCAGGATTTATGCAACCCAGAGAGTATATGTCATGTCTGGAGAGGAAAGCCAATTGTTGCCCTGAGGGAACATAAGCTTAGTGTTGCCAGACTTTTCAAGAGCTGTCGGATTTTTAAATGCAAAAATCCTAATTTTTAACTGTTGGGAACTAATTAAAAAATATATAACGTTACTTTGCAAGCCAAGGAACACACACCTGCAGGCTGCACTTTCTCCCCAGCTATTAGCTTGTCATCTGACTCAACCCCTTCAGGTACAGGTGAGAAAATGTTAGTTCAGACGGCGGATGTGTCATAGTTAAGTCCCATCGTGTGCTAACATTCTAAAAATGCCTGGGGCCCATGTCTTCCCTGTATGGTCCGGGGCTCGTGTGTGCCCGGTCAAGACAGAGAATTCTCAGACAGGTGGCACTCCTGGGGCTCTCAGGTTTCATGGAAATGAAAACAATACAACCGAAAGGCTTCAGCAAGCTCTCAGAATGGAACTTTCCAGAATTAGCAGCACTGCAGCTCATAATGCCGAGAACACCCATATCACGGTGAGAGGGGGCAGGAGAGAAATCTCTGGCCTTCCACCAGCAGTTTCCTTCTGAGCAAAGAGACGTTTACCTGTTTCATTTATCCTTGCTTGCCAGGGACATTAGCTTTGTACCACAAATTTGTATGGTAAGTAAAAGTATGCAAACTTATGTCCTATTTCCTCAGAACTTGCTGGGATGGCACCCTCAACAATTGGCTTAGTTTGTCTCTCAGACAACCGAAGGTTCTGTATTAATTAAGGCAGGCTCACTGATGTAACTAAGAATACCCAATTTTAAGTACTTTAACATAATAAAAAAAATTGCCCTTACTTATGCAACAGCTCAGTGTGGGTGTGTACGTTTGACAGCTCTTTGCTGTCCTCCAAACAGAGACTCGTGGGCCACGTTCCTTCCATCCCATGTCCCTGACATCACCTTGGGCCTTAGAGCACTTTACTTCCAGTCTCATAGCTGGGGAAGACCCAGACGTGAAGGGTTGCACTGGAGTCTCTTTTCTAAAAGACTGGACATCCACATAGATCAGTTCTGCTCACATTTCACTGGCCAAAGCACAGTCCTGTGGTTCCCCCTCCACTGCAAGGGTGCTTGGGAAATGTAGTCTGTGTGTCCAGGGGGAAAGGAAATGGAATCCTTGCCCCAATAAGCCCTGCTCCCCAGGGCTGGCTTCATGTAAAGGGTGCCCCGAGCTGGGTTGGGCTGATTGCTAAAAGCACCCTGCCCTCACAGGGAGGGGCAGGACCCTCGTTTTCAAGCCTCTTAAGTACATCAGATATTGTAGAGCTGCCTGCTGTTTCTACCATAGAAAGACCCCTAGAAAGGACTGTGCCCAGACTTCATATTGCTGCTCGGATTGGAAGCAATGGCAACTAATTATGAAACACGGTCTGGAAATTGTCATACTATACATCAGAAGCTGAAATGGAATGGATGCCGCTGATTCTAAGGGCCACATTGCTAATAATAATCACTCCTAACACGTACTGACCGCTTACCCTGTGCCAGGAACTGTTACAGGAGCACTTTACAGAAGCACACTCGAGAGGTTCAAATAAGGTATAACAGAGCTAGTCAAAGAAGCTTTGGGCCACCTAAGGCATTCAGGTGGGATTAAAAAACTTCAGGATCAAGGTTAGAATGGAGGTCCTAAGACAGTGTTCTGGTCCGATAGAGTGAGATCTCTATCAGTGGGGTTGGTAAAAATGTTGGCCTCCATTACCTTCGAAATATAGGAGTGGAACAGCAGTTGGCAAACGTTCAGGATGCTGAAAACCTGCGTCATGCACAGGGAAGCTTCCTGGACCCAGGGTGGTCCAGAATTAATCGAGCCCCCCGCCACCTTAAACTGCAAGCATTCACCATTCTCAGCTTCTTGCCCTGGTGGCCGGGAGTTTGGGGAAAAACAAAGGGAAACCAACGAAATTTAATTCTCTCCTTCCAAAAGATAAGAACAGCATTGCAGCTTAGCATTCAGTGGTACTAGCTGAAAGTCTTTTCTGCTCTCCCTGGGAGAGGACCGTTTGCCTGATGGTCAAGGAGCCAAGCAGGTCCCTCCCAGGAAAGTTTTCAGTTTCTGATTTCTCGATTTGCCTTATTCTGACTCCTTCCTGGCTACCTGCACGGCTCACATGTTTCTGGATAGAACTGGATGGGCGAGATCATAAAGGAGGTGGGCTTCATCGTTGCCCCTCCGCCACTCAGCCTCTTTCTCTGCTCGTGGTAGCTTCGGTCCGGCCCTGTTCCCGCCGTTCAGAAGAGGGCGTCAAACAAACTGATTTCAATTAAGCTGTAATTACCTGCGTGTCTTATTCCTCTGGGAGTGCTTGAACCCTGGACAAAAGGGGTGTCGGCTGGGAGAGAGTAATGTCTCTGTGCTAGATTCCAGGTACCGTGAAGAAATTCGGTTCCTGCGGGGCTACGAAGCAGTGACAACTTTATAAGACACAAAACCCTGCCTTTGGAAGGAGTTTTACAGCCTCGATGGCTGCGGATGAAAAGTCAGGCCAGACAGCCCGGTTGTTGTGGGGGAAGGCTAGTTGTGCAGCCGGGATAGACTGTGTTGGGGCCCTAGCCCTGTGCCACTGGCTTGTTGCACGGCCTGGGGCAATTTATTTTCCTTTTGTGAGACTCAGCTTCCTAACAGAGAAATGGCTATAAACTGCCTTAATGAGATCAAAATAAAGATCAGACTTGCCAAAGTGCTTTGAACTGTAAAATGCCCCCACTGAAGCGAAGTATCTCTGGTTTCCTAAGGAAGCTCTGCATCTGATTTCTGATTGGAGGGTCCTGATGAGGAAGGGGCCGAGCGTCCTCAGCCGCCTGGGGGACTTCTGCTTGGCGGGTGGGGGATGGAGGCCTGTGTCGGACCTGGACTTAAAGGAAATTAGGGAAGAGAATGTCAGAGAGGAGGGGAGGGGCATCTCAGGACTGTAGTAAACGCTGATAGGCCATCTGGCCGGTGGAGGCCAGGACAGAGGCTCAAGGTCATGGCCCGGAGAGCCCTGTTCAGGGTACAAGCAGGTGCCAGTGCTGGTCACTGTCCTTGGAAGGGTGAGCTGAGCTAGCAAAAGAGAAGCATATCTCCCCGGGGCATAAACAGGTCCAAGGCTGGATCCTCACTACTGCTCCACATTCTGGCTGTTGCCAGGCTATGTGTGGGGCCTGCCAGCTGGGCTGTGCACACTTGTCTGTGTGAATAAATGAGACCTCAAGTAATGTCGGATGTCTGGGGCAGCTTTGTGGGGTAGGTTGGGCCTTGGCATCACACCCAGTGTGGATGTTAGTTTGGAAAACCTGGGGGGTGGGGGTGGGGGGAGGAGGGGGCCTGGCGCCTGGGTGGCTCAGTCGGTTAAGCGTCTGACTTTGGCCGAGGTCATGATCTCGCGGTCCATGAGTTCGAGCCCCACATCAGGCTCGGTGCTGACAGCTCAGAGCCCGGAATCTACTTTAGATTCTTTGTCTCCCTCTCTCTCTGTCTCCCCTACTCATTTTCTGTCTCTGTCTCTCTCTCAAGAATAAATAAACATTAAACAATTCTTTAAAACAAAGGAAAAAGCAGAGGGACACTATGTGTCCCTGGCTGCTTGGCCAGATGTTGTCTTGGGGGTAACTGGTGTCCTTGCATGCTGTCGGGATAGTGGTGCAGCATAATGATGTCACATCCAGATGGCCTACAGCTCCAGGGTCAGGCATCAAGAACTTTCCAGACTCAGGAACTCAGGAGCTGGACAACATCCCCCACCAACTGATTGGAACTCGTGGGTAAGAGAAAACCGATTTGCGATTACTCTCTAAATGTCACCTGCCTAATGCTTATCCATTTGTTGAGTATTAATTACTCTGGTTTCTATGGGATCATATGAGTGCAAGGAAGGAAGGAAGAGAGAGAGACAGAGAGAGAGGAAGAAGAAAGAAAGAAAGAAAGAAAGAAAGAAAGAAAGAAAGAAAGAAAGAAAGAAAGAAAGAAGAAACCAAGCTACAGAAATCAGAACATTGGTGACAGCAGCTCAAACCTGACCTAATCTATCTATCCTTCCTCTTCTTATATTTACCCAAATCCAGAACAATTATTCCCTATGCTGACACTACTTAGATATACGTCTATGTTGCAATAAACAAGGGTGTTTATTTTCCCTTGGAGGCCAGACATTTGAGCTCTTCCATTGCTTTGAGGATACTGGGCCAGTGTGTCTGGCTTGTGAGTTGCCCCTGACTCTTCTTGTGCCCATGGAAGACATTAATTGATCATGTCATGCTTTTGTGCTGAGCCAGGACCCAGCCTCAGAGTCCTTCATGACACAGCAGCCCAGGCAGCCAATACCAATGGATTGGAATTGGTATAAGAGATAACAGCAGTGTGGCATCTTTGATTTAATACCTCCCTACCTTGAGTTAATCTGATTAAGGAAAGAACAGAGGCTTGCCGCCATCTTCCCCCTTGACCATGATGTTTGCTTCACATTAATAGAGAGCTTTGGCCCAATGAAGAGGGGTGCAGAGGGAGGAGCCAACAAATTTGGGAGCTGTGCACACACACAAGTCCAAACATATTCTCTCTCTCTCTCTCTCTCTCTCTCTCTTCTTCCCCCTGAATCTTAACTCCCAGGGCAGGAGACGTGAGAGAACATGGCAAAGTGTAGGAAAGAGCCTACCAACGGGGAGAAGGACCTAGAATTCTCAGTAGTGTCATTTTTCTCTGGATTGAAGCTAAGGAAACGGGCCAAAGCTTAGAGGAGTCCAAAGGCTGAAGGTGCCAGGCAGGAAGCAAGTAACAGGGCCACCCAGTATGAAAAACAAAAAGGGAACAAGGGTTGCCATAGTTTCCCCTTCTCGGAGTTTGGATTTTTCCAGAGTTGGCTAACTTTTGACTCTTTTCAAAGAGCGAGTCCAATTTTAAGTTAGATGCGTTTCTAGGATTGCTTCCTCATTCATTCACTCAACACTATTTATTGAAAACCCACTAGGAGCCGGGTACTGTACCAGTTACTTGGGATACCTCTGTACACAAGAGACCCCAGTCCTACCTTCGGGAAACCTCCCGGCAATCAGGACCCTGAAATAAATGTGTAATTGTCATGAAATCTGATGAGGTCTGCAACACCAAACATGTAGCAAACTGCCAGGGGGCATTTATAGAATCACGTACACACCAGTCGGCCTCGAGTGCCACAGCTTCAAGCCTCCCGGTGCCTCGAAATCAAGGTTATGGTCATTGTTAACTGTGCCTTCAGGAGCAAAGATCAAAACGCCATCAGGGAATCCCGTCTGTTGAGATATCTGACTTGCAACCTCTTGTTCGTTCAGCAGTAATTCATTAAACACCAACCCAACCAGACCTTCTGTTGCAACCAAACCTGTCTTCCGAGGATTTACAGAAAACAGCCAGGGTGCATTTACGGCCAAACCCCTTCTGAGCCAGGAGGGCATAAACAGGACACACAGTCTGGGCCCTTGCAGAGTGGGGTCCAGCAAAAGTCCTCTGGCTCAGTCCCCTCGCGTTTGTATGGCAGGTTCGGTCCCACAAACACATCTAGAAAGCAACACAGAGCCCCTGTGAGGCTGACAAAAGAAGTTCTCATCCCAATGTCTTTTTGTGGCACAGCACAGGCCAGGTCAACTTACAGAACTGGTGCGTGTGTGTGTGTGTGTGTGTGTGTGTGTGTGTGTGTGTTTCCCTTTTAACTCAGTGTTCACATTCAGTGAAATAAGCTAATAATCCCGGTCCCTTGGTAGAAAAATCAATTTTACCTGCCAGTGCAAAAGGAAGAAGAGCTACGGATAAAGGAGGAACAGAAAAGGGAAGTGGATAGTTTTCCAAGAGAGGAGTCCCCAAGCCTCTTTGAAAACAACACTGAACATTGACTATCCCCGTTGAACAAATGCAGCCTCCACAATGGCCCCCAATCGTTACCGCCTCTGCTATTCCTGCCCCTGGGCCATTGCCTCCCACGCTGGCCCGTCACTGCCGAGAACACGTTTAGCTGCTGTGTTGGAGGCTCTCTCAGATGCCTCTGGGGAGGGCCCCTGCTAGGTCGGGTGCAGATCGATGAAAAAGACCACAGGGCATGGAACCACAGGCCTCCCGTCAACCTTTGGGTGACTATAGCCCTGGCCAACAAAAGCTTGACTGCAACCTCGTGAGAGATCCTGAGCCCACAGCATCCTGCTAAACTTCTATCAGATCCCCGATCCCCAGATAATTAATGCTTGTTGTTTAAAGCTGCTACGGTTTGGGAGTAATTTGTTACATGGCAATAGATAGCTTATACATGCCTCTTTTATTTTCTTCTCCAACCTAGGACAGCCAATCCCTTCTCAGTCCAGAGGGGACAACACCATTCTCATTTTCTACCTCGAGACACGGTACCAACTGAATGGGTGACTGATGTGTTGCTGAACATTTTTGTGCTCGTCACTGATACCCTCTAATCGTGGTACATGCTCCAGAGTTAGCAGAATTCTTTTATGTGTTCAGTCAACAGACACGTACTGGGATCCCCTTAACCATGCACAAGGCAATATCCGTGGGCTGGGATGCCGAGATGAATAAACACATTCTCTCTCTCCTCTCTCTCTCTCTCTCTCTCTCTCTCTCTCTCTCTCTCTCTCTTTCTCTCAGGGGAGATACTACAAAAGCCATTATAGTGCAGAGTAGAAGGTTCCAGATGGGTCTGGGTAATTCAGAATGAGACACAGTTTCTCTGTCCTCAAATAGCTTACTGGACTCTAAGTGGGGAGACAAAACTTCAAAATCAGAAACAGAGATGATACTCTCAGCCCATCGTTGGAACTTGATATTTTTATGACAACTGAATCGATGTATGGCTGCTAATTTAAGACAAAGACTAAATGCTGTGAAATTTATAGACGTACGAAATAGTTGTCAGTTTCTTATTTTTTATTTTAAGGCCTCTATGTTTCAACGGGCTACGGGAGAAAAAAGTTCAAAGAACGAAACAAAACAGAGGCAACAAAAGAAAACCCCTCACTTTTATTCCTGGGCAAAGTTACACTTCTCTCCCCTAGCTCCCTATCACACATAAAGAAAATTAAGCCAAATTTCCCAATTCCATAACACTCCATGGAGAATTTTCTATACTGGCTTATGCCGCCCTATCGTCCACTTGGAGGGAAGGGCTCATCTCATGTGCAATATACCAGAACCTCACTATGATACTGTCCTAAAAATGCATGCTGGAAAAGTTCTCTTTTGCAAGGTCCTTTTAGGTCTTTGTTGAATATGGTAATAGAAGAACTGCATTAGATGTGTTACAAGTTTCTTTTCGCCTCCGTTCACGTTCTTGGTTTGGGCTTATGATAGGTAGACTGTTGAAATAGCGTGCACGTGGCAGAGCAGCCTTTATATCCATGGTAGACCAGATGTCTTCAAACTAGTACCTTTTTTTAAAAGACGAAATTGGGCCTGCATGGTGTGACGGCTGTTGAGGTTATTGTTTTTAACTAGGCAATAATTTATATTCGCATTATTACTCTTAAGCTATGGCTAAGGAGTACTTAAAAAAATTGCTTAGAGAAATATTTCCCTCTACCCGTGTTTCTATCAAAAATAGGAAAATCTAAAAAGCAGACTTTAAGAGACACACATTTCAAGAAATGGGAATTGTAAAACATTGTCTTCTGGACTGCTTTACTCATTATCATCACTTGCCTGGTCCTTGCAGGCATTTAAGTCTACCGTCCCAGCAACAGATCTCTAGATGGCTATTCCCCAATACTCCTGGGAATCCCTTGACACTCAGTCCTCAACATAGCATGTAGTTTCCTCCATAAAAGGCAGTCAAGGGTAACTTAACCAGAATGCACACGCAAATAGAGAAAAACTTAGGGGCAAGGCTGTTACGCTGGGCTGTGGACTAGGTTCACTCACTCGCTTTCTGACACTTCCTTACACGCTGACCCTACAGTGCCCACCATTCAAGGTCCTGCTTCAGCCAAGTGTCCACTCACTACACCTGGAGAGCCCTGATGAGTAGTCATAAATCCAAATCCTTAAGGTCTATCATGCTTGAGAACTGGTACTGTGTGCCCTTTGCCTGTCCTTGTAGCTAAGACCACCATGCTTTAATAAATAAATTCTCACATGTAAAAACCAAAGTGTTTTTTTTGTTTAAATGCAATGAATGCGATAGTGACTAGATGTATAATGAAACGCCAGTGTTTTCCAAAGGCCCCAGAAAAGTGTCCAGAAGGTCAGTGACGCGGGACAGGACTGTTTGTTTCCACATCTCACTTGGGGCAGACCCGATATTAGGTACACAGCGCTTTCTGCAATGATTAAAAATGGATCTGCTTGGTTTTCTTTTTCAGATGCTGGGTCTCGAGTCTTTCTTACCCACCCGTCACTGACATTTAACATAAAGAGGAAAGAGCTGATGATTAAGAAAAAGGGAACTGACACTTGCCAAATCCTTACCATACGGGCCAGGCACCACGCCAATCACTGTTCATACCTAACCCTACCCTACGAGGCAGGAATTATTTGTCCGATATTTTAGATAATACGAGACCCCAAAGCGTTAAGAGACTTGTTCATCCTCGCAGTGGTAGAGTGAAGATTCGAACCCAGGACAGGCTGGCTCTACAGTGCAATCTTCTCAGGGAAAGTGGTTAGGATTCTGGTGCGTTCATCTGTACTATTTCCCTTTTCCCTTCTCCTAGGACTTTCTCATCTGTCTGCTTCCCATTTTCTGTCCCTCATTCGTCTTCCAAGACCAAGATCAATTCTGCCTTCCAGTGAAACTTCCCTGAGGCATCAGCCACTTCGGTATCTCCTTTCTCCAACCGCTTCTGCCTTTGAAGAAACTCTCATTTTGTAAATGTCTGTTCTGCACACCACAGCACTTTGTGATATTGGTAGAAAATGCTGTAATATACACACTTATTTTTTTTTAATTTTTTTTTCAACGTTTTTATTTATTTTTGGGACAGAGAGAGACAGAGCATGAACGGGGGAGGGGCAGAGAGAGAGAGGGGGAGACACAGAATCGGAAACAGGCTCCAGGCTCCGAGCCATCAGCCCAGAGTCCGACGCGGGGCTCGAACTCACGGACCGCGAGATCGTGACCTGGCTGAAGTCGGACGCTTAACCGACTGCGCCACCCAGGCGCCCCAACACTTATTTTTTAATCATCCTGTATTTGATACCGTGTCTCTTCAGCTCCTTGTGTGCAGCGAATTTATTTTTGTTCTCTAGTTTTTCTTTTATTTAAATTCAAGTTAGTTAACATATAGTGTAGTACTGGTTTCCGGAGCAGAATTTAGTGATTCATCACTTACATCCAACACCCAGGGCTCCTCCTGACAAGTGTCCTCCTTTTTTTTTTTTTTTAACATTTATTTATTTTTGATAGACAGAGACAGAGCACAAGTCGGGGAGGGGCACAGAGAGAGGGAGACACAGAATCCAAAGCAGGCTCCAGGCTCCGAGCTGTGAGCACAGAGCCCGATGTGGGACTCGAACTCACAGATCATGACCTGAGCCGAAGTCGGGCGCTCAGCCGACTGAGCCACCCAGGTGCCCCCCAACAGGTGTCCTCCTTAATGCCAACCACCTATGTAGCCGACCCCCCCACCTCCCCTCCATCGACCCTCAGTTTGTTCTCTGTATTTAAGAATGTCCTCTTTTCAATGTGTGTTTGTGGAGCGTGTGTATGCGTGCGCGCGTGTTGACTTCCAAGAAAACATTCTGCCCTCCTGCAGCAGCCCAGTTTCCCTTTGGGGAATGACCAATGCCTCATTACGCATGGTCTTGGAGAGAAGGTAATTATAGACCCTGGCCATGCATTAAGGAAAGTGAAGAGGCCAGATCCTCCTTCGAAGCAGCCCAGTGCAGCCAGAGGTGAACACATGGTCTATGCTCAGCCAATTGGTGCCTCTTTTGGGGGGACCTAAGATCTAACCGACAGCCACTTGTTGCCATGGAATCGTGCCCATCAGGTTGTCCTGTGATAAGTCCAGGGCTGGGCTTTCTGCTAGCTGATCCTCAATGTGACCTTGGATCTCGCTCTGTTGCAGGTAGGCCTCGTCCTCTGGCCTCCCACCAGCTCCGTAGGCCCTGAGATGTTGCAAAAATTTCCTCTTTGGTTTCTTTTGTTTTGCTTGTTTGTAACCATATGCTCTCACAGAAACAAAGCCCTGGGCTGGGTTCAGATAAGCAGTGTAAGTATAAATTCTTGCTGATTGCCTTTTTGAGGGATTAGTATAATTTCCACCCAACATACGTGATGAATAATGGGTATTTGACTCCATTTCAGAGCCGAAGCTTCTGAGGGGGGCTGGGACTACGTTTTGGATAACAACTGGGTGTTCCCCAAGCAGCCAACTCCCTCCTTCCCAGTCTGCCCTCTGCAAATCCAACTGGCTAACCCTGCTTTCTCCATAGTTGGTGCCCGGGATGAGTATGATGTTAAGAAGTGGCCAGATAGGTCACATCTCCTGCTCTCCACCTTGATCACAATGGCACGGCCACACTGCATTTCTGTTTATGTCGGGTGCCCTGT
The DNA here is from genome assembly GCF_016509475.1 of Prionailurus bengalensis. Taxonomy (NCBI): domain Eukaryota; kingdom Metazoa; phylum Chordata; class Mammalia; order Carnivora; family Felidae; genus Prionailurus; species Prionailurus bengalensis. Next base: position 10,339,728 of record NC_057345.1, on the reverse strand, counting down.
GTTAGTTTATCATGACATTGCATCCCATTCCTCAAGTCAGCCAGAGATGGGGAAAACAGAAATTAAATGCAAAGCAAAAGGGATGGAGAAAGGCCAGGAAAGGCATGGCCAGGTGCGGACGGATGGTAGGCTGAGGGCGGCTGCAGGCGGGGGTGCCCTACTCTCCGCAGCATCTCCAGGAGCATGCTGTGTCTCATATTTGCATGAGAGCACTTGCCCGGGAACAGCAAATTGGAACACCAAGTTGGAGCCAGGCACAAAACGATAAGCTTCTCCCCAGAGAGGCCATTAAGAGTTAAACTGGGCGAAATTCTTTTTACCACAACTTTACTTGAAACTGGGAATGTACACCATCATTTTTCTCAAGCTTAGAGTCAGAGGGGGCTCATTAAACTCACTTACACATTCTCCAAGTGTACTGGAAATAATGGAGATGAGGTCAGGTAGGAATCATGTCTTGGTAGCAACTCAGTACTCAAAAAGCAGCAGACTGGATGGTCCTTGATTTTGCAAACAGCCCTTGTTTTGGGGAACTATTGGTTGAAGACCACCAAATTCAAAGTCCAGCCCTTAGCTCAAATGGAATTCTTCAAATAACCCCGAAGAAAATTCCCGTTTTGCTTGTTCTCTAACCCTTGGGGAACATGCTACTCAACGCCCTTGAAAATCCAATTGTGCACATAGAGTTCCATTAAGAACAACAGCCCCGACCCCACAGTCTAGGGAAGCATGGACCGCCCACACCTCCACCCCAGTTAGATACCTCTCAGTACAAGCACATCATGTATGCTCTGAGTCTGATGGTGGAAAAATCCAATGGAGCCACACTCTGATCTGTGTAACTCCTCAGACTCCAGGAAGCAATGCAACCAAAGACAAGGGGTAGACGGGGATCAGGTGATGGATAAGGGGAAATGCCAGCATCCACTTAGGTAATCATGGGTCAGTTAACTTGGTAATGAGGCTAACTCAGAAGAACACAGAGAAAAGATGGGAAGGGACCAAGTCTTCACGGCATGGCTTCTGATCCCGAATCCGGCTGTTCTGGAAGCCCACCATCCCTTGAACTTTCCAGTTATGGGAGCCAATCAATCCCTTTTGGTTCATGCCCAGCTAAGTTAGATTTCCGTCACGTTACAACTCATGTAGCCACCATCATCGCAGCGGATCGTGGATCAGGTCAGGAGCCAAAGAGCCTCCAAATTAGACCAGCTTCGGCCACTGGGACCCAGTGGCAAGCTACTTCGCTGGGTCTCAGTGTCCCCAACTGTATAATGATGGGGTTGGGTGAAATGCCATGTTGGCATTCTAGTTTCTGCCAGAATTTATTTTTTTTTAAGTTTATTTATTTTGAGATAGAGCTAGCGCAAGTGGGGGAGGAGCAGAGAGAGAGCAAGATAGAGAATCCCAAGCAGGCTTTGTGCTGCCAGTGCAGAGCCTAATGCGGGCTCGAATTCACAAAACCCTGAGATCATGGCCTGAGCCGAAAGCAAGAGTCGGACGCTTAACCGACTGAGCCACCCAGGCGTCCCTAGAATTTCTTTAGCGTTCCAATTCTTAAGTTCTGTGATGAGGGGCAGAAGTGCGACCTTGCCCATCAGCCACCTGTGAATGAAATAGGATGTGAAAAGAAAAGATAAAAAGGGCTCCCGTGCACAGGGCAGAAAAGGGAAGAAATCAGGCATCGCATTTAGGTGAGCGGAAGGTACGGCCACCTGGTGGCATTAGTGTTGGCCCCTGTCAGCCCTGAGTTGGACCCCTCTGCCAATGTTGCCTGCTGTCCTGTGCAGGGCCACTCCTGTGCCAGCAATCACTTACTTCCTCTCAAGTCAAGGCTTGTTGGGAGGCTGAGAGGCGACTGAAGTTTGGAGCGTGTGTTTGATGGGTTTGCTAAGACAGCGGTGTCCAGAGCTTTTGCCCTGGTTTCCGTTTGTTTGTGTTTTGAAGGAGGAAGATTCCATAACTATGGCTTGAATGACGAGCTGAAGATTCATCTTTGTGGCAGAAGCAGGTCTCTCCTGGTCCACACCTGACTTAGCAAGTATCAGAACTTTTGATTACTTCTCCTCTCCCTCTTGGTCTCTGCCACCTCCAGATCCCATGAGTGTGGGGAAGGGAAGGTCTGACGCCTTACACCCTAGGCTCTGGACTAAAAAGGCCTCGGTTCATGTCCTGCTTCTGTCACTTACCAATGGTGAAACCTTGCACTATTGACCTAACCCCCTCGGGTCCAGGTTTCTGTAAAACGGACTTACTGTCTTGACACAGCGTTGTATGGCAGGGGGGCAATGCTCAAAGTGCTTAGCACAGATCTTAGCACATCACTACTCTTTAATCAATGCCACCAGGGCTTGCTGAGAATGATCTAATCACAATCTGTCCCCTGGATAAGCTTCTGAGTGGGTATCATGCTTACTCACTTTCCAAGCTCAAATCGCAAGTCCTTGACTCGTCCTGTTATCCAGCTCCACTCGGCTGGTCCTCCATTCTAGGTTTTACGTTGGTGACAGAGAGGAGTTCTAATTTCTCCTGCTCTACTTTCTAGCTCGACGAACTTGGGAAAGTTATTTAATTTCTTTTAGCCTCTTTTTTTAAATGTTTCTTTATTTTTTTTTTTAATTTTTTTTTTCAATGTTTATTTATTTTTGGAACAGAGAGAGACAGAGCATGAACGGGGGAGGGGCAGAGAGAGAGGGAGACCCAGAATCGGAAACAGGCTCCAGGCTCTGAGCCATCAGCCCAGAGCCTGACGCGGGGCTCGAACTCACGGACCGCGAGATCGTGACCTGGCTGAAGTCGGACGCTTAACCGACTGCGCCACCCAGGCGCCCCCTCTTTATTTTTGAGAGAGAGAGAGACAGAGAGAGAGACAGAATGTGAGTAGGGGATGAGCAGAGGGAGAGGGAGACACAGAATCCAAAGCAGGCTCCAGGCTCCAAGCGGTCAGCACAAAGCCCGATGTGAGGCCAGAACCCACAGACCGCGAGACCATGACGTGAGCCTAAGTCAGTCACTCAACCGACTGAGCCACCCAGGTGCCCCTTTAGCTGCAAAACGCTGACCTGATCCACCCTGCAGTGGCGTTGTGAGATCTGACATGCATCTAAGGTACTCAGGACAGTGCCTGCTCCCGACATGAGAGATCTACACAGGGCTGAGGACGTGAGCTGAATTCCAGAGCCAGGAGCGGGGCCTTACAATGACTAGCCGTAGCCTGTAAATATGGCAGATAAACATTAAAAGTGAGGCACAACAAAAGAAAGTGAAGGGTGGACATTCCACAGGTGCAGAAAAAGTTCGAACAGAAAGAAAAAGATTCTAAATGTGTAGGCTGCTGACATGTGGTGGGAACACAGTGTCCTAAAAACGACCTGAAAGAATTATTGGTCCCCACTAGGTGACCCAGGGCCGTTGGCTTTAGAAGCATCAAAAAACACTTCCGCATTTTCCCATGGAGAGTGGTTTTCCACTGAAGGACATAGCGGGTGGAGAGCAGGAAACCTCCCCCGGAGGCAGGGTTTCTAAACCCAAGCAATCCCACGGCACAGGCCAACTCACCAACAACTGTGCTTGACTTGTTTTCACAAGGCTGTAGAGAAGCCTCCCCTGCATCAGGCCTCCCCTGGATGAATATCTGGAGGCCTCCAGCCCAGAGATCAAGGGGAAAAGGAACCAAGAGGTTTTTAATGTGTTGGATGGGGATGAAACACACCTGAAGAAAGGCAGGTGCTGAGACCACCATAGTTGGCTTCACCATTTTCCACCATTTTCCCTTGATGGCTGGCACACAACCTGCACTGGACCTTTCCCCCCGCTGAACTTGAGTTCATATAGACTGGAGGCTCCAGAACACAGAGGGGACCATCCAGCATGATACGGAGGCTAAAATCAAAGTATTTCTATCCACTGTTCTCTTTCAGAGACCACGGAGTCTTGGCCATGGTCGTGGGTAATGAAAATTCCAACGTGGATTGCTCTAGATGGGATCTGGAAAGATCACTTGGCCAGGAGGAACACATCTGGGCTGGGACTAGGTTGTTTTCTAAATCGTGTATATGTGTAGCTGATGCCTACTTTGGCACTCACCATTCCAGTACATGTCAGCCACTCCTTGTTGCAGACACATGTGACCGTTGGCCCAAGAGCTTTCTCGCAGCTGGCGGGAACTCTGGAAGCCTTAAGACAGATGAACACCTCAGCTGGAGTCAACCGGGGCAACGCTGGAGATTCGTGTCTACACTGGTGAGCCCACCAGTGCTCCCCAGGGAGACTGAGCCTCAGTGGTCTCGCTGTGAGACCTGACTCAATACATTCTCTTCATTGACCGCCTTCCCTTAGCTGTCTTATTTCCACACCCCAGCCAGTGCTTGCTGGGGCCACTGTCTGCTTTGTCTGCTCAGACTGCCACAACAGAGCACCACGGGCTGGGGGCTTGAGCAACAGGATTTGTGGCCTCACGGTGCGGGAGGTTGGAAATCTGAGATTAAGCTAACAGAGGGTTGGTTCCTCTGGAGGGCTGTGAGGGAAGACTAGATTCCAGGCTTCTCTCCCAGTTCTGGGAGTTGTCTGGCAATCCCTGGCGTTCATTGGCTTGTAGATCCATTAACTCAATCTCTGCTTTGATGTTCATGTGCTGTTCTCCCTGTGTGCACATGTGTCCGTCTCCAAATCCCCCGCTTCTTATAAAGACACCAGTCATCCTGGATTAGGGCCCACTCCATGACCTCATTTTAACTCGATTACCTCTCTGAAGACACTAGACCAAGTAAGGTCTCATTCTGAGGTAGCAGGGGGGTTAGGACTTCAACATACGATTTTGGGGGAACACAATTCAACCCATATTCTACCCAAATAAATGGTCTTCGTTCAAACCCTTGATTCAGGGTCTATCTTCAGTGTAACCCAAATGGAGATAGCAGGTATAAGGCTAGTGTTATTATATGCAAGCTTTTGGCCTCTTACTTAAAAGTGGGGCACACGAGATCTTTGTTGTAGAACAAATTCAAATTTTGAGGTCCTACAGGAATCTCACACACTCTGGGAGAAAACACCTATGCTGAAGAATCTGATTCGCCCAGATATCAGTGTAAATTGTACTTTGCATCAACTGACCAGATTAAACTATCAGGAAAGGTGATTTTTGAACTTTGAGAACTAGATCTTGAATTCCTTGAAACTTTAAGTTGGAAAACTTGAGACGGGAACCAGCATAGGAGATAGATTTCCATCCTAGTGCAGATCAGGGCTTTGCAATTAATTTAATTGATATGCTGCCTTTTCTATTTAAAAACTTCTGGGAGCAGTTGTTGAATGGCCCAGCAGCGCTCCCGAGGCGTCCGCTGAGTCTCAGGGTTTGGTGTTGAGGATGTGTTGGCTTGGCTGTTTTGGCTGTTCTGATGTAGCTGATTTCTCTTTTCTTTTCGTCTAAAGAGGCACCCACAGACCTGGTTGGCCATGGGCTTAAGACTTCAACCCAAGAGATTAAGGGAGATACAAGCTGGAGAGTTTTTTGGTGGACGGCGGGTTGAACTTGGAGAGGGAATTAAGAGGTGAGCTCACTCCAGAAAGCCTCAAGTGTAGACACTGAGATCAGAGGACAGAGTAGAGATTGGACCTGTATCTCTCTCGGGTTTACGTTGGGGCTTTGAGAGGAGACAATGCCACTGAATGCTGAAGTTCAGAACCAGCACATTTGAAGAATTAAGTTTTTAAAAAAATTTTTTTTAACGTTTATTTATTTTTGAGACAGAGAGAGACAGAGCAATGAACAAGGGAGGGGCAGAGAGAGAGGGAGACACAGAATCGGAAACAGGCTCCAGGCTCTGAGTTGTCAGCACAGAGCCCAACGCGGGGCTCAAACCCACGAACCGCGAGATCATGACCTGAGCCGAAGTCGGATGCTTAACCGACTGAGCCACCCAGGAGCCCCTGAAGAATTCAGTTTTTTAACAGACATCACCAAAGGAGTAGACACATGGTGTGCTTTAACCGGAAGCTTCACTTCCTTATAAGATTTGAGGATTTCAGGAGGAAAAATTCTCTCCTTCCCTCCCTTGACATTTATCTCAAAGAGGGCTGGGAATGTCTCAAGACCAATTGTAACCTATTTTCATTAAAATCATGAATTTCATTTATTTTTGAGATGGGAGAAGAAGGGGGAAAGTGAGTCCAGAGAAACCACAGGGTAAGGGTCACCATTCCAATGGGTTGTGACATCAGTTTCCTTAAGGGGCGTATATTCTATAAACACGTGTTCCCCAGAAGCCTTTGCAATTCAAAGTTAGAGAGGTGCTTTGTGCCTATACCACACACCATGAAACCTGTCAAGGAACTCGACTGTTAAGATCCAGGTGCATCCAGAAAGAGAAATTATGCACTCAGTTAGCAAAGGAGTCAGGGTGACCGGGTTCCCTCAGTTTTACAACTTTCAGTTTACCTAAGCTGAGCAAATCTTAGGATTTCTTGGGCAAGGGGCTGTGCTTACTTATTAAAAAAAAAGTTTTTGACACTGAAAGGACACTTGAAGCCCCGGGAACTCTTATAAATCTGAAGGGCAGGAAACGGGATCATCTCTGCTGTAAAATTAGTCAGACAAATACAGCATTTTGGCGACAGGAAGACCACAGGATGTAATTGGCATTCTAACTAGGGCAGAACAACACATAGGTCATAGGAATAAACAATGTACCTTCAATGCCTTCACATCCCTGCGGGAGGCTCACAAGGAATGAGTCACTGGGGATTAACTTCCGGAATTGAGAAGACATTAGTGACATCTGCCCTATCTCCCCGTTTCAGCTGATGCCACAATCCCACCCCATCGGAGCCCCAGAGAGTGGGCCAAGAGGCCAGCAGCCTCCTGCCCAATGGCAATCCTGCCTTGCCATTTTCAGAGGACTCTAGGGCTTCTGTTAGAACGATTGCCATCTGCAAGTGGGATGGCTTGCTCCTGATTTATTTCACTCATTTGCAAAGCTCCACCCTTTATCTCTGGATGTGTCTTGTGTCTTATCTTCCGAGAGAGAGCCCCCTGGCCCACTGATGGTAGTCTGCTGGCTGAAACTTAATTAGGCAGCTTTTGAAGTCCCCGTGGCCCTCTGGCAGCCAGCCACTATCTCACCGTGCAGACATCCCTCAGGGAGTGGGGGGGGGGGGGGGCGGGGATCGGGAGGGGCTAGAGATGTATTTTTGATTTGCGAAACAGAACACTACAAAATGCAACCTGTCTTAAACTATATTCCTTGGGAAGCCCAGATCACCTTCGGCAAAACCACAACATGTCAGGGTTGCGAGGAATCTTAAAGGTTATATCATTTTAAGGGTTCGGGGTGCTGGTGGAAGGAAAGAAAGATGGGGACCAGACAGAGGCTTGGCTGATTGGCCAAGTTCACCCTGGCTACCCAGATATGTCAACAGCTCACTGGTCCCGCAAATGGGACCCTGGGGAAAAGGAAACAGAGGAGGTGTTTCCAAGGGAGGGGAAATCTACAAAAGCCCCACCCACGTGTCCAGAAAGCAGGTGTCAGTTCACCTTGGCTGTTGCTATAGTGCTGACCTACCACAAGGTGGCAGTGAGCAAGACCACTTTTGCTTTTCTTAAAAAAAAAAAGTGCTTTTGGTGTTCAATTTTAGGTACCGAGACTTACGAAATCAGGTCGACAGGGATATGGTGGTATCCTACCACAAAGTTTGGGCTCCCAATGCGATTAGCAGAGAGAACCTTCTTTCCTGTTAAGCACGCGAGAAACAGAAGTCCAGGCCTGGCTTGGCCCTATGGGACTGCTGCCCGACTGAAGAGCCCTTGGGTTCTCAGGTGCTTCTGGCACTTTCTTGCGCAGATCACTCCCACCCGGCCAGCTCAGACGCAACAAGCTGAGCATCTGAGGGTGTGCTGCTAGGTACCCAGGCCTACTAGGTTAGCTACAACGTCTGAACAAACTGTTAGAAGCCTCAGCCAGTCGCCTGTCGCCATCTTACAAAGTGGCGAGGGTGCAGTGAGCTCCTGCGAGTTGCGCTTCCTGGGACTAAGGAAGGAGTCTGGCTGGTTTCCCCCAAGTGTTACAGCATGTGCTTTGGTGGATGGATAGTGATTTTTGTTCAATTAGCATATCAGCTATTTGGTCGGCCTGGTTGGGTGCAATGGTCAAAATATAAGCATATCCCTGCAGCAACAATCAAAATAGCATCATATCTTTTATTTATACAACATGTCGTTTTGAAATCGCTTCCCTACTCATCATGTCTTGAGCCTCGCAATAACCTGAGGAAGCAGGCAGAGAGGCTCCAGGGGGCCTCTGAGTGAATGAGACAAAGATGTCCCTTCCTCTGGGAGTGGAGGCAAAGCTTAGCTCAGCTGGGCATCTGCTCCCACTTGCCCCTCAGCCAGATCCTCTTGTGCAGTGTACGACATGCCCAACCATACATGGCAACCCTGGGTATTATCTCCATTTTTCAGGTGAAGAAATTAAGGAGCACAGAGTTTAACTGACTTCTGCAAGGTCATATATCTTCTAGATCTTCTAGCTACTGATCCAGCATCCCCTTTACCACATATGTCTCTCCTCCTAACTCACCTTCTAGCTTTGCATCAACAAATAGTCCTTTTTTTGTGGTTAAAAAAACATACACTAGGGGCGCCTGGTGGCTCATTGGTTAAATGTCCAACTTTGGCTCAGGTCATGATCTTATGGGTCTTGAGTTCGAGTCCTGTGTTTGGCTCTCTGCTGTCCGCATGAAGTCTGCTTTGCATAGTCTGTCCGCACCACCCCCCCACCCCTCATCAGCATGTTCTCTCTCTCTCTCTCTCTCTCTCAAGATAAATAAACTTAAAAAAAACCCATACACTTAATATGAGCATTCATTTTTCCTCTCCTATTCTCAACTAAATGTCCCATTTGCTGAGCCCAATAAATACCCATATCAAGACCCAGCCTTATGGGATTTTGACTCACAATGTAAAATTACATAACAAAATTTAATCCTTTGAGACTTTTAAGGCTGCAGCTGCCAACAATTAATTTGTGTTAAAATCCAAATGCATCTGGGAGAAAGTTCCATGAAATCACAGCTTTCCAAACGGTTCCTTAGAACACCAGTACTCTCAGATGAGGGGCACTAAATCACCGGGAGTGCTTGTTCAAACACAGATCTCTGGGCACCACCCCCAGAGCTCCGGATTTAGCAGGTTTGGGGTTGGGCCTGAGAAAATTTGAAAGTTTGCATTTCTAGCAAGTTCTCAGACGAAGCTACTACTTTAATTTCCAGAACCGCAAGTTGAAGGTAAGGTTCTGGAGTATGCTAATAGGGGTTCAACATGGCTTTAGTTTATATAGATATGGATAGAGATAGAGATAGAGATAGAGAGATAAAGAGATGAGAGATAGAGAGATAGAGGTACAGAATTATGAAAAGAGCCCAAATGTTCATTGATGGATGAATGGATAAAGAAGATGTGGTATATACACAATGGAATATTACTCGGCGATCAGAAGGAATGACATCTTGCCATTTGCAACTACGTGGATGGAACTAGAGGGTATTATGCTAAGCGAGATAAGCCAGAGAAAGGTAAATATCGTATGATTTTACTCCTACGTGGAACTTAAGAAACAGAAAAGATGAACATAGGGGAAGGGAAGGAAAAAATAAGATAAAAACAGAGAGGGAGGCAAACCGTAAGAGACTCTTAAATGCAGAGAACTGAGGTGGCTGGAGGGGAGATGGGTGGGCGAGGGGTATGAAGGAGGGCACTTGTTAGGCTGAGCACTGGGTGCTGTATACAAGTGGTGAATCACTGAATTCTACTCCTGAAACCAAAACTACACTCTACGTTAACCACCTTGAATTTAAATTAAAATAATAACAATAATATAAACATAAATATATAAATAGAACTATTCGTGCTTTCATGAAAAATTAATTCAGAGGAGAGTCTGAAAAATCCTATCACAAGCCATAAGAAGCCAACATTGCCATCTGGGTTTATTAATTTATCCTCCAGTCATTTAAACAAACATGAATTAAGTGCTGAAAATGTTCCAGGGTCCTGTTCGCGTCCCTGGGGATTCACAGGCCGGCTCCTGGTCCCCCAAGACCTCTCAGTCCATCAAGGGCACAGAGAACCAAACAGACTGTGACAACCCAACGGGCTCCTTTGCCCCGAGTAAGATGGATACTTGGCCTCTGGGGCCCGTGGGTAGTTCGGCAAGACGGTACAAGAAAGAGGAAGGTGGAGGCCAGCCCTCAAGAACCTCCTTTGGACCACTCTTTGCCTCAAAGGCAACGGCTTTTATGCTATCAGAGTTCTAGTGCTGGGGCCCCCACCGTCATAAGTACAGGTGACCTAGGAGCTCCCAGAACATCGATGGAGACCAGGGCCCATTCACGGCTGCGCGGCCCATGTCGACCCACAGTCCTGGCGTGCAGGAGAGCCCCAAGCTTGGTTTAATGCTCTGCTGCTGTCGTCCTGGAATTCTTAACAATGTCGGAACCAGGGGCCCTACATTTTCACTTTGCGCCGGGCCCTGCAAAGTACGTAGCCGGTTGTGAGGGTGTCTGAAGTAGTCCTTCCATACGATCTTTTTAGCACCTGCTAAGTGTCCCACACAGAATCAGGCCTCAGAGGTTCTGGATGAGGGAGGGTGGGGTTCGTGCCGGAGGAGCTATTAGCCGAACACAGGAGACAGACGCATGAATAGCAATTGACAATCCAGTGTGGGAAGTGAGGAGAAAGCGGAACACGCCCAGCACTTCATGCCCACGGGAGAGAATTTCTCTCTGCCAAAGCCATCTCAGGCTGTCAGTAGAAAGTTCTGCGACTCCTCTCACAGTCACGGAGGACTGGAGGCCTCACTCAGGTGATTTATGGTGGGAGGAGTGGGGGAGTCTCCATCACAGAGAATATCACCCTCATGCCAAGCTGGGCTTTCAAAGTCAAGGTAATGTCATGATGTGCATTTTTTTTCCCCCAGAGGCTCATCAGGGAAGCCAGGTAGTTACGACACCGTAACAGATTTCCTTTTCAAAATTTTAAATGTTTTTACTTATTTTTGAGAGAGAGAGAGAGAGAGAGAGAGAGAGAGAGAGAGAGAGAGAGAGGGGAATGGGGGGGGGGCACAGAATCCAAAGCAGGCTCCAGGCTCCAAACTCCAGCCCAATGCCGGACCCAAACTCATGAACCATGAGACCGTGACCCAAGCCGAAGTTGGACACTCAACTGACTGAGCCACCCAGGGCTGTTAAAAATAAACAGATTTGTTTTTAAGTGAAAAGCCAACTTCCTGTCCTGACCCTTGAATTGTATTTGGTGTCCTCGGCCATTTGAATGGAAGTCAGCAAATGCCCAGATCTACTGCATAGATCTGGACATTGGCCATGGACTGGACTGGACATTGCCATGTCTTGCCAAGAATGGCCAATAGACCAGCTGCACAAGAATCACCTAGTATGTTTCTTAAAAAGGCAGAATCCTAAGCCCCAATCAACTCTGGAGTCTGCATTGTTTATAAAATATTCATTTATTTTGAGAGAGAGAGAGAAAGCAAGCGTGAGCAGGGGAGGGGCAGAGGGACAGAGACAGCGAGAATCCCAAGCAGGCTCCACACTGTCAGTGCAGAGCCCCACATAGGGCTCGATCTCACAGACTGTGAGATCGTGACCTGAGCCAACTCAGGGCTCGATCTCAGGAACCGTGAGATCATGACCTGAGCCAAAATCGAGAGTCTGATGCTCAACTGACAGAGCCACCCAGGTGCCCTTTCTCCAGGTTATTCTTAAACACATGGGTGTTTGAGAAGGTTCCTGGGAGCTTTGACACGAGTTGGGCAGCAGACTATTGTAGTTTACTAGCTGGATACAGACAATTACTGCTCTCCCCACAATACTCAGCCCTCCAAGAGGCCCTATTACAGGATGTCAGAGGTGGAATCCTCCCACCAGAAAGGAAGTGACAATCTCTGTGTGAAAATGAGACTCACACACAGACACACAGCACAGAGGACGCAGAGCTGAGCTCCCAACAACACGAGTGCTGCGGGCCAAGGCGCTTCAAGCTGGAGGTCCTGGAATCTTTGGGATCCATGAAGGTTCCCAAGGGGCCATCAGGGGCCCCAAGAAGTGGTAGAAAAGGCACTATCTGCCACCAACGTAGCTCTCCTTACAGGCGTTATCTGGACCTTCTGCATAAGATCTCACTTGAGAGTGTTGCACAGTGAAAAAGACATTTTAATCAATGAATATTCCGTTTTTAATATTTATGTAATTTTGAGAAAGCGCGAGCGGGTGGGGGAGGGGCAGACAGAGGAGGGGGGAGCACAGAGGATCTGAAGCAGACTCTGCGTTGACAGCAGAGAGCCTGATGTGGGGCTCGAACTCACAAACCGTGAGGTCACGACCTGGGCTGAAGTCTGATGCTCAACCGACGGAACCACCCAGGCCCCCCTAAGCAGTGAATATTCTCAGAGCGCAGGCAAGGAGATTGGAGCCAGCTTCAGTGACTCGAGAAGAAGGAGAATTGGCTCCAGGCCCGGCAGGCCCCGCCTGATCGAGGCTCTGTCAACCTCAGTGTGGAATCTGGCTCGCCACATCCCACATCCCCACGTGTCTTAGAGCCTCACTCCTTCTCCCCGCGGGGCCCTCCACACCTGCCGCTTCCATTCATTCTAGTTTCCCCTCTCCACGGCTTCGGTGTAGCTGGGCCCTTCTCCTTCAGACAGGCCTTCCTTGTCCTCACTCTGCCGATTCAGCCCACCCACCGTGCTCTCCGTCCCACGGCACTCCGACCTTCTAGGCCCACCACACGCTCTTTTCGTTTGCCTGTTCCCTGTCTGTCTTCTGAAGCCAATGTCAGCTCCCTGAGGGCAGGGATTCTTGCCTGCCCGGTCACTGCTGTGTCCCCAGCACCTAACACCGTGCCTGGCAAAAAGGAGGCTCTCTGAATATTTGCTGAATGAGGGATGAGTGTGGTTGGACAGGCGGCTGATGGCATCCCAGGGAGAAGAGACAAACATATAAGCATGTTCAAAGAGAGCCGCAGCAGAGAGTGGGCCAGACCTCGCTGGCTTAGGTCTTCGAACAAGCATTTATTAAGCACCTTCTGTGTGCCAGAATTCTTCAAGGTGCTGGAGACCCAGAAGTGGACTAGGGAGATAAAGATCTCCATCCTGGGGGAACAGGGGGGACGGATCTAAAACAATAGAGCCAATAAATAAATTATGCAACCTGCCGAGAGGTGAGAAGTACCGTGGATGTGAAAAAGCAGAGTAAGGCAAGGGAGATTGGGAGTAGATGTGGGTGAGGGCAGAATGTAGGTACTAACGGTGCAGATATCCAGGAAGGACCCTCCAGGCAGAAGGGACAGGGAAGACAGCAGCACTGAGCCCGGAGCTTTTGAGGAACACACAGTAAGAGGTCAAAGTAGCTGGAACGGGGTGGGTGTGGGGGGCCGGCGATAGGAGAACAGGTCAAAGGCATTGGGCCTTGTAAGTCTTCACTACCCAGCATCGCAGCCACAAGGAACGTGTGACTATTTCAATTTAAGTAAATTAAAAGGAAATATGAGGGCACCTTGGCTCAGTCGATTAAGCGTCCGACTTCGGCTCAGGTCACGATCTCGCGGTCCGTGAGTTCGAGCCCCACATCGGGCTCTGTGCTGACAGCTCAGAGCCTGGAGCCTGCTTCCGATTCTGTGTCTCCCTCTCTCTCTCTCTGCCCCTTCATCACTTGTGCTCTGTCTCTGTCTCTGTCTCTGTCTCTCTGTCCCAAAAATAAAATAAAACATGTTTTGAAAAAAATGAAATCAACTTTATACCATAGCTCCTCAGTCTCCCTGGCCACATTTCACATGCTCAAAAGTCACGTGTGGCCAGTGGCTAACATACTGGACCTTATAGATACAGAACATGCCCATCACGGCAGAAAGTTGTGAGTGGCCAGCACAGCTGAAGACTTTAGCTTGTGCTCGGAGTGGGGTGGGCAGCCGTGCAGGGTTCGAGCAGAGGAGGGGTGTTCTGGCTTCTATGCTGAGGACACAGCCTAGGTGGGTAGAGACGGGGAGCTCAGGTAGGAGGCTGTTGAGGCGATGGGGGCAAGTGGTGGCTCGGCTCAGGGCAGCAGCAGAGGATGTGGGGAGAAGTGGTCGGAGACTCAATATTTTGAACGCACGGCCAACAAAACGAACCGACGGATTGCATATGGGGTATGAAAAGAAAAGAGAGGGGTCAAGGCCAACGCCCGCAAGCCAGAAGAACGAGGATGCCATCTTCTGAGAGGGGGAAGCCTGTGGGACAGAGCAGGCTCGGATGGGGAGGGAAGTCAGGAGCTTGGTTTTGGATGTTTGGAGTTTGCGAGGCCTCCAAATCGGGTGTATGGAGTTCAGGAGCACGTTCTAGGCCAGATGTATACGTTTGCCAGGACACGGATGGCAATAGAGGGCCAGGACTGGGCGGGTTTACCAAGGGAGTGGCGACGGAGACCCAGGAGGAGAGAGGAGAGGGCTTGCCAGCACTGACGGCTTACACGGGGGACCAGCGGGGACTAGAGGAAGTCTTCGTGGTGCAAGGAAACTTCTACTTCATCCTACCGTCTGTGGAGAGATTTGGAAGGTTTTCAGCAGGCCTGTCACGGACCAGGCGGGACTCCTATTACAATTATCAGTCATCTCACCAGGTTAAGAGAATATCTACGCAGGGGAACAGCTGCAGTCCTTTCAGAGGCAAAGCCCTACATGACTGGCTCCCCCAAAACTTTCACTTCCCTCCTCTGACCTCCTAATATGCCCCGAATATGCCCTGAATGGTGCTCCAGCCACACACCGGCCTCCACGCAGTTCCTCAAACACTGGGCTGCCCTGCCATGGGGTCTCTGCCCGGGCTGTTTCCTCCACCTGGGATCCTCCTGGCTTACTTCCTCTCCTCCTCCAGCATCTTTCCCGACCACCCCTCACTCCCCGGTACCCCTTTCTCTGCATCATCTTTCCGCGTACGACTTCGCTCCATCCATCTGGTGCGCTAGACATCTTTATTTGTTTATTGACTCCTGCCCCTTACTAGGAGGCCAGCCCCCCCGAAGGCAGGGATTTCGTCTGGCTCAGTTTTGCCCACCGAGTTGTGTTCTGCATAGAAAAAAGAGGCTGGCCCGTGGCGGGCACTCGGCGAGTATCTCTACGGACTAAATCCACCTAAGAGTGTGCCCGGAGGACCGTAATCAAAAGTGTCCGCGAAGGATAAACACGGAGAAGCAGGGTGCGCTGTGTTTCTCCATTTCTTTTTTTCTCAGCCTCAGAAAACCATGGACTTTTCCACTTCTCTGAGAGTTTAACGGAGTGGTGGTGGGGCGGGGAGGGAATGAAAAGAGCAACAAAAAAACGGGAGGGAATGTGGGCAAAGAGCTCACTTGTTGATTTCAGGACTACAGTCATGCCACCATCTTTCGGGGGATGCGAGAGACAATGGGAACTTGTCATCCCACGTCCGGAGGTGACAGCAGTGCCCCCCCCCCTCCCTGTAGGTCTCCTCCTCCTCTCTCCCTCACCTTCCTTTCTGCTGTCACTTCACATGCTGCCCCCCTTGACTTCTCTTAAATAGCCGGGTAGGACTACACAGGGGGAAGGTATGGAGGTCGCCTTTGAAAGCTGGACCAGCAGCGAGCCTCCTGCACACATCTCTCAGCAGGACAAGCATGGCTGCAGGGCACTGAGCTCAAGGCAGGTGCTTCACCGGTACAGACCCTGGGAGGCAGGGCAGGGGTGGGGGGAGAAGAGAGCGGCTGTTTGGCATTGCCCCCTCCTCTGCTTTCTTTAAAAAAAAAAAATTACATCCAATTGATCACGTTGGAAAAAACTGGACAATTATTTGTACAATGCCTTGTTTCTGACGGCCAGAGGCGAGGTGAGGAGGAGAGAACAAAGATGCGGGTCTCCCGGACTCTCCTCGTCCGGCAGAAAGCATCCTTTGCCATGATTGCTCAAAATTGCTCACTGGCCTTGGCGAGGACTTTCAAGGGAAGCCGAGGCCTTTAAACAGGCACGTTTCACTGGCTTTGTTCTGAAAATTATCCTCATCACTGTAAATATGCTCCGGTCTTATGAGTTAAGGAGCCGTAACAGACTGGCAGCAGGCCCGAGCCCGCGGGCCACGGGCTGCGGGCTGCGCGTGGGGTGCCTTTGAGCGATGGGGGGAGTGATTCTCAGATCATAAGCTGACATGGTTTTATCTAGAAGAGACACATGGCTCTCTGACTCACCGAATTTCCATGCGAGCTCTAACTGGGACGCACCAAGGGAACACGAGTGTTTTCAGAACCTGCTACACGGAGGAGGAGAATGAGACACACTTTTTATCAAATTCCCTGGAGGATAAAAGGTCTTGATTCAGGGTAGTTGGTGAAGAAGGTAAAGTGTCAGGCAGGGAAATGGCGCTGAAAAATAATGATGATCAAACCAAATTAGAAACAGCTGGGTATGCCGGCGATGTCTCCGCCCGGCGTCTTGGGCGACAAATAGACTCTGGGATCGGACGCACCTGAGTTAAATCCTGCTTCCTCCCCTGACCAGGTGTGCAACCTTAGGCAAGTGAGTTAACATCCTAGGGCTTTGATCGTCCTCCCGGCAAAAGGGGTCTAATAATAGTACCCACCTCTCAGGACTGGTTTAAGATCTAAACGTGTAAGTACTGGGCACAAAGAAAGCCCTCTCCGACTGCCAGCCTCCCCCAGCCCCTCACCACCACCACCACCATCATCACCGTCCGATTCAATCTTGGTTCCACTACTTAGTGCCCAAGCGACTCTAGGTAGGACATCTCAGTGTGTGTATTTGTGCGTTAGCTCCCTCGTTCGTAAGATGGGGATCACAATAATATTTGGCTCATGTGAAATGAGATAATTTGTGTGGAGCATGTGACTCGGTGGCTGAGGGCCCAATGTCCCATTGTTTTTAGGCCCTGCCACTATCCCCATTCTAAGATGAGGCAGCCGAGGTTAAAGCGCTTGCAGAAAGGCGAAGATTAAAGGGGGGCTCTTAGCTGCAACCTCGGGCCATGTGCTCCACAGCAGCCCCGAGGGCCAGGATCTGGAGCCCAGCAAGAAGTGTTAGAAGATGGGGAAGCGGGGAAGGGGAGGGGAGGAAGCCAGGAGAAAGTCTACTGAGGAACGGGATGTCACTGTAGGCCAGGGAGACCCTGGGAGACACGTGTCACACCTCTGAGCTGTCCCTCTGCAGTGTCAAGGAAGCTGGGGTGTTTATCTTCCTTCTGGCATTTGCCATGGCCACAGTTCTGGAGACTGGGAGTCCGAGATCAGGGTGCCAGGCAGGGCCGGGTTCAGTGAGGTCTCTCTCTGGCTTGCAGATGGCCACCTTCTTGCTGTGTCCTCCTTCTGCACGTGTGTGAAGAGAGAGATCTCTGGTCTCTTCTTATGAGGGCACTAATCCCATCATGGGGGCCCCACCCTCATGACCTCATCTAACCCTAATCAAAGACCCCACCTCCAAATATCGTCTGGGGTCTGGGAGTGAGGGGGTGGGAGGGGTGAGGGCCTCAGCATGTGAATTCTGGGGAGACAAACATTTAGTCTATAACTGCCAAGTCCATGTAACAGAAACTACATGGATGAATCTCAAAAAATATTTTTGCTGAATGGAAGAGACTGGGCGCTAAAACTGCATCCTCTGTTTTTAAATGAGTTTCTAGGTTAAGGCAAAACTAATCTATGATGATAAAAATCAGAAAGGGGATGGGCCCTGTGGAGGATGGCTCTTGACTGGAAAGGAGCCTGAAGGAACTTTCTGGGAAGGTGGAAATGTTCCAGATCGTGACTGGGGGGAAGGGTCCCACAGGTGTATATGTGCTCACGGCTCACTGAACTGTGCGGTGAGACCTGTGCAGTCTAAGTGAAGTCTACCTCCACAAAAATCAGCATTAAAAATAAACAATTAGGGCTAGGGGAGGAGTGTTGTGAAGTTCAGGGAGAACAGAGAATTTGTGTCTGTTGTGTGTATGTCTATGTGTGTGCATGTATGTGCACATGTGAGCACGTGTATACGTGTATGTGTGTAAGCATGCGTGTATGCACATGTGAGTGTATGTATGTGTGTATACATGTGAGTGCACATGTGTGTGTTGTGCATGTATATATTTGCATGTGGGCTCACGTATATGTGAGCATGCATGTGTACGAATAGGTATGTATGTGTATGTATATGAGTGTATGTATATATGCGTGTGCACACACGTGTGTGCACATGTGTGTATATGTGTGGATGTATGTGTGTATACATGTGCACGTGTGTATATGTAGGTGTATGTATATATGTCTGTGTGTGCATACATGTGTGAATGCATGCATGTGTGTGAATGCATGTATCTATGTATGTGCGTGTGCATGTGTGAATGCATATATATGAATGTGTGTGCATGTGTGAACACATGTGTACATGTATGCGTGTGCATGCATGTGTGAATGCATATATATACATGTGTGTGCATGCATGCGTGAATGCATGTATATACGTATGTGTGTGCATGCGTGAATGCATATACATGCATGTGTGTGCATGTGTGAACGCATGTATATATGTATGCGTGTGCATGCGTATGTGAACGCATGCATGTGTGTATGCATGAATGCACGTATATGTGTGTGCATGCATGTGTGAATACATGCATATGTGTGTGCATGCGTGAGTGCATGTACATACGTGTGTGTGCATCTGTGTCACGTATATGTGTGTATACACATCCACCTATACATACACATACATACACACACACACACAGTTACCTAGAAAGAAACCACAACCAATCACAACGGTGTATCAAAGAGTCACAGAAAGGTGCACCCAAGCCCTCAGCAGGAGCCCTATATGTGTGTGCGCTGGCAGCGGAGGCCAAGGGGGGTGCTGCCAGGACCAGACATGTTTGCGTGTCTGGGTGAACAGCATCCAGCCTGAGAGACTGGTGTGATTAGGGTACCAGCGCCCATGGAGTTATATCAGGGAACTCCTAGCTTTTCTCTCCCGTCTTGGTGAAAAAAACCCAACAACGGCAGTTTCTCAGGGCAGCAGAATCGAACTGTGCCGTACATCTCACAATTTACGTAGTTGGTTTCATGTACTTTTGGCAGTCCAATCACATTGCCAACAGTGACGAGCAAAAGCTGTTTGCCTGCGAAGTCACAGGGGTGTGTCTGCTGCTCCCCCACCCTCCCCGCTGCTGTGAGGCTCACGCGAAGTCCAGAGTTGAGGATGTGGGGTGAGAGTTACGGTCTTTGATTTCAGCATGGTTCTGGGTGACCTTCCTCTGCACGCCAGCGTTTGAGTCTCCCGTCGTCTGCCACACCGTCCCTACCTGCCCTCCAAGCAGGGGCGTGGAATGTCCCGAGGCTTGAGTACAGATGTCGCCTCCATCACTACTCACAATATATGCAATACACAAGCTAAGAAAGCTTGTTAAGCTTGGTTTTGGATAAGTCAACGAGTTTCACCATTTGTAAGACAGACCCCAAAATGCCCATCTCCGACGGCTACTCTCGGGGTTGAATGAGAAGCTATCGCCACGGCCAGTGCGCCAGGTGAGGGCTGTGGGCAGAGAGCTTCTCTCTACCGCACTCTCAAAATCACCGCCTGATCCAGATGTGCTGGCCTGTCTTTATATGCTTTCTTCTTTAATGTACTCATTCAATCGTTCACCCATTCGTTCACGTATTCATTCCATCACTCAATGAATATTTATATAACATTTATAATTACAAACTGTGTAAGACCCCTGAAGCAAAGGAGCATAATTTTCTGGTTGTGTAACTGCAGCGCTTGACTAAGGCTGTAGGGTCAGGGGGGCTTCCCTAAGAAGGAGGCATTTGAAGGCGAGATCCGAGCACGGGGAGGGTAAGCATCCTGTATGTCTGCCCATTCCAGCCTCTGCGGCTTTGCCCAAAAAAGGAGGGCTTTGTCCTCTCTCCTTTCCACCAATTCCAGTCCTTTAAAGACCCAGCTCGATTTCTGTCCTCTCTGGGAGTCCCTTCCCAACAAGGCTGCCTGTGCCCAGCACCTGCTGAGGGGCCCTTTAGGAATTGGAGCCGGTCTCCCACAACCCACAAGTGAACAGAACGTGCTATCCTCTGTCTCAGTTGTGTGTCTCATCTCCCCAGCCTAACTAGAAGCAGAGGGCAGTGGCTGTCCCCTCTACCTGCCTCTCATATACCCTCCATGATGCTGGCCACCAAGAGGATAGAGACTATTTGCCGACTCAACCTCTGTGTGGACAAATGTCACATCACGAATGAATGATGTCAGCACCTGCTGCGCACAGAGGTGGGGTGGTATAATTAAGACCCTGACAGCCCTCTCGTTCACTGGCTAATTTGTTCTTTCAATGAGTCTTCCCTGGCTATAATCCATCAGGTGCTTTTCTAGATGCAGGTGCTATTCTAGATGCAAGGGGATACATCGGGGAATCAAAGATCCTTCCTCTGGATGAACTTCGTATCCGGCAGAGCCCAACACAAAGCAATCAACATATAAATAATTTAATTCCATAATAGGATAGAAGATGATAAAAGCAAAAGGAAAACAAAAATTGGCCAGGTAATGGAGTGTGAGAGGTCACAGGGCAGAGGTTGCGGCGGCAAAAGGTGTTACAATTTTAAATAGGGAAGTCATGATAAGTTTCTCCGAGAAGATGACATTTGAGCACATTCTTGAAGTCAGACATGTGCTCACTTGGGAGAAAGTGTTCCAGATAGAGGGAATGGTCCGTGCAAAGGCCCTGACGCAGGAAACTGAAACTGCCTGGTCTGTGGGAGGACCAGCCAAACAAATGTGGTTAAAACTGAGTGATCAGGAGATATGGGAGTGGAGGTTGAGGAGGAGATAAGGCAAAGCAGGACCATGGAGGACCTGTGGGCCTCACAAAATATTTGGCTTTTACTCCTGGTGAAATGGGTTTGTGTCCTAGCTCTGTTAGCTGTGGGAACCTGGGAGATCAGTTCAACCCTCCAAGCCTAGTGATCTCATTTGGACGACAGCAATGATACTGCTCCTGGTAACATCAACTCCACCACAGGCGGCTGTGGTGGGAATGACCTGAGATAAGGCTCTCAGTCCAATGATCGAAAGCCCATAACTCCCTAAACGGGACACAACTGATCGCATTTGTTATTATGGTGGCATTGCCATTTCTATGATCTCTATTAATTTTGGAAAGGGAAAGGCACTACCCTTTAGTGAACACCTTCTGTTATTCACAGTAGGTACCTTCCCTTAAATCCCAACTAAGCCACCTCCCGAGTCCTTGGGAGAAGAGGTCCGACCCCTCTCTTCATTGATGAGCAAACCAAGGTTGCAGAGAAGTGAAGTGACTGAGGGTCCGACAGCCAGTTGATGGTTCAGCAGGACTTTGAAGACTCACCACTTTGTACTCAACTGGAACAAGAGGTAAGGGAGCAGAACATAACTGCAGCGTTAGAACGTTTCTGCCAATGACGCCCTCACTGACAAGAATGCCCTTTGTGTGAACAGAGTGCAGAGACCCAGGAGGGCCGTGCGGAGACCCATTCCTTGGAGATGCCGATGGGATTTCACATGGCTGTTCTTAGGAGTGTCCATCGTCTCCATTCTGTTCATAACTTAAAATCCAATTTTCTAGAGCTTTGCTGGAAGATTCTTAAGTTGCTATCGGAGAACAGAAGCCATCATGAATTCTAAGTACCAGAACAGACCTCAATATTTAGATACTTCCTGAAGCTATTCTGGCCACACCATGGAAAGGAAGAGGGATGGCTTGGGCCTGGGTCCAGTATTTCTGCTCTTGTCCAGAAGGAAGAAATATTGGCATGTATGTATAACCAATTTAAAGGCTTTGCAGAATTTAGAAAAAAATATCTGTATGGAGTTCAATTTGAGCTCAACATAATGAATTGTTGGTACTGAATTCTGGTTTGATCTGATTGCATGTAGCTATTTCTCCCATGTCCTTTCCACACTTTTTTTAAAATGTCATAACTTACAAGGACATTTTAGAAAGCCTTAAAGTTTCTGATTTGCAAGGACATTTGAATTGGGGGGGGTGACATGCCCCACAGGACGTGTATAAGCACCCAAGCTACCATATGTGTTCCCTCAACTGAATGCATGGGCCTTTCTGAGCTCATTTATTAATCTGAACTCCTGAGCTAGCACCTCAAAGAGTCATGGAATGTTCTGGAATGTTCTGGAATCCATTCTGAAGACCTGGGCTGCAGTCCATCGCAGTAGAACACATTAGGAAGAACATCGTCTGAAGTTCATTTACAGGTGATCCACTATGAATCTGTGTAATAATTTATATAAACAAAGACCTAGAAACTTGAACACAACCGCCTTGACATGAGCCTGGACTTGTGTGTGGGCAGCAAACACCCAGCAACCACGTTCTCCCTAAATTGGAACAACAGTGCAAATCCACAGTGACCATCAATTCTGTATGGACTACACCTTGGACTTACACTGACAAATATATTGATCACATACACAACACATCCACACATGTATTGAATGCTTTTCTATCTGTTACTCTTCTTTCCGGTTGGTCAAATGGCTGATTCTTGAGTAGTCACACACCACTGATGTCCCCCATGGAAAAGGGCGAACCACAGCTGGGTCAGCCTGGTGTCTCAGCCCCCTACTCATTTGCTCATTTGCCAGATTCTGGGCACATAGTTGTGAGGTGGTCAGAAAAAGTCCCTGCCCTCATAGAAGTGGACCATCAAGTGGGGTTGAGGGGAGGAGACAGACAACAAACCCAAAATGGGTAAGTCCTGGGGTGATATATACCATGCAGGAAAATACAGTGGGTGAATGTCGCAGAGTCAAGGTAGAGGGGATAAAGGATAAAGACTTGCTGTTGTAGACAGTTGTCAGGGTAGACCTTTCTGATACATGACACTGGAGCAGAGTCCTGAAGGTGCTTGGTGTTTGGGGAAGGGCCAGGAGTCCCATGTGGCCAAAACAGAGTGGGCAGGGGTGAGAGGAAGGGAGAGGAGGTCAGGGAGGTCATGAGGCTGTACAGACTTTTAGTCTGAGGGAGCTGAGAAGCCACCCTGTTCAAAACAGTCTCACACTTAAGCTGAAATTTAAAAGATGGGATGGCAAGAGGGCGGCAGTATAGGGTGTTAGTCAAGGGCGTGGAATCAGACAGACTTAGGTCTGAATCCCGGCTCTGCCACCGACTAGCTGGGTGGCCTGGGACAGACCATGCAACATCTCTGAGTCTCAGTTTGATCACCTATAAAATGGGGCCCATAATGCCTCCCTCACCAGGGCCATTGCAAGGACCAAAGTAGATAGTGAATGTGGACCATCCGGTTCAAGTTTGGGTCCCCAGGGCTTGAGAGATGTCCCAGTCTTATTGTACTGTTGTTTTTATCCTTTAGCGATTTGACTCTGGTCCCCAGCACCCCAGCTAGGGCTTATGATGTCATGGCAGGGCCTTTCCTGGGACTCTGTGGGGTGAAGATGTAATGGCAACTCTTGAGTTCACCAAGAACCTCCTTCTTGGTAAGCTGGCTCCTGGAGAAGCAAGGGAATACCACGGCTGGAGCTCTCACTCGGGAGATGAAGAAGACTACCCAGTTTTCTGGATGGCCTCAGCTATGGCAGGAGCTTCCTGGGGCTTTGGAAGATGTCGGGGCAGGCTCCATTTCCTGTAGCCTGACCCTAAAGATAAGCATTCAAATGCCAGGGGAGAACACGGGCCTGTCTTGGCCAACTCTTGTCCATCTATCTGGGTTCAGGCTGGCCTTCGGTGAAGTCATGGACACAGGAATGGCCCCTTTTGTCCCGCTTCAGGTCTGAACAGGGCACCTTCAGTGAGTCCCCAAAACCCACCTGGCCAGATATCTTCAAGGGCCAGAGGGAACTCCGTTTTGTTAAAGTGACACGGTTTTTCATGATGTGCTCCTAACAGAACTTTCCAACCTGCTGGAGAATGCCCAAAATCCAAAGCTAATGTAAGAAGGGCTTATATTAAACCAAAGCATATTTGTCAACCCAGAGATCAGGTTGGCAGTGGCTCAGGAAGCAACAGGGACCTGGAAATCTATCTGGTCCCTCTTTCCTCTGGCAAAGCAGCTGAGGAGTCTTTAGTAGGACCACCTGGAGGTTGGGCCAAAGACGTAAGAAATGAGAGTGGCTTGGAGGTGCTGGGAGAATGGTTTAGATGAGCAAAGGGGTCCTTCGCAATATAAACATCTTGAATATCTCCCTGGTGTTTGCCCTTACAATGTCTCCTGTGTGTCTGTGACTTTGGGGACCATCATGTATGGGGCAAGTTGTGCACTGCACAATTCCAGAGGGCACCCTTTAAGTCTGTGTCCATGCGAATGGTCCTCAACAGGACGTGCTATGGTGGCTGTGAGCAGGGTGGGTGAACTTCGTCTTGTAGGCAAGGGGGCTCGCTTGGTGGGGAGCAGCGTATCTTGGTGAAAAGGGCCTGGACCATGACCCCAGACCTGCGCTTAAATCCCAACCCTCTTATTTGCCGCAGACTTGCAATGAAGGGCCTAACTTCTCTCTGCCACAGCAAAATGAAGTAATTCACCTTCTGAGCTCCGCCACGGAGGGGATGAAATGAAACAAGCTATACGGACTTTAATAATCTCGAGGGTCCTCTCTGTGGAGCGTAATCCTGGTGCCATTACACACTCTGTGATGTGCGGACCCTCATTCCCTAGCAAAGACAGTTGAGATTTAGAGAGTTTAGGCAGCTTGCCCCAGGTGGTCACGTTAGTTGGGCCCCTTTCGATTTTCTCAGAAAGCCAACTCAAACTAGCTCAAGCAAAAGGTTGGATTTTGTTGTGTCAGGTCATAGAAGTGTCCAGTGTTGCCTTCAGGCACCTCTGTATCTAGGTGCTCAACGTATGTGCCCAGCAGTCCAGCTTGCCCATCTACTCTGGGTTCTTTGGCTGTTGCCATGGTTGCCTTCATTCTCAGGCAGGGGCTCTTCCTGTGCAGACAAGGCTGGTGTGGCCAGTTTCTGGCTTATGTGGCCTTTTAGTGCCTGCCTTCTCCGAGAGAGAGAAAGTCCCTCCTTCACAACAGTTCCAGCCAAAGTCCCAGGAGACGGCTTTGACTGGCCAGTCCTGGGTCAGAGGCTCACTTCTGGAGCCAGGGTGTAGGAATCAGGCCACGAGCAGCACATGGAGAGGAATTAGATTCCAAAGGGATAGGTCCACTGTGGTTCCACAGTGGATCCATGCAGGAAGGGGGTGTGAATCCAGCAGCACCTTTGTGTCAGTGAATGGCGTCTGCTAAATAGACCCACCGTGTTACCGTTATCACCGTGACTACATGCCTTGTGGGTAACTCAGGTCTTCACAAGCTTGAATTTCTGGATAGCATTTGAAATTTTTCCTAAGAGGTTCTGTACCTACTAGGAGTGGCCCTATTTCTGTGCCAGAGGTGTTTTAACAGGAATGCAAATTAACAGATGTGAACACACAAGAAAAAGTATAAAATGACTGTGATGTCAACTATTTCAAGATACCATCGTGACCCTACGGGGAAAAAAATGAGACTATACGCTATTTCCTTGTGTTTTACAGAGGAGGAAATAGAGAAGAAGTGTTTAAATAATTTGACCAACTGCAACCTGAGGTCTGTGTTCGGGCAAGGACGAAACCCAAGCTTCCCGATTTGCAGCCCAAAACTCGTCAATGGACAATGTTTCTCAAATTCTATTCCAAGGAACGCCAGGGTTCCAAAGAAGTGCATTGCTGGGGGCAGGTGATAAGCAGGCAGGGCCTTAGAATCTTCCAACCAGTTTCCATGGGACTAGCTCCTTGCCTTTTCTGCTTATAGAAATAATACTTTGTGCAAGTTTTTAAAAAATGTTTGTTTATTTATTCTGAGAGAGAGAGAGAGAGAGAGAGAGAGAGCGCGCAGAGAAGGGGCAGAGACGGGGAGAGAGGGAGAATCCCAAGAAGGCCAGCAAAGAGCCCAATGCAGGGCTTGAACCCATGAACCGTGAGATCATGACCTGAGATGAAACCAAGAGTCGGACACTGAACCAACTGAGCCACCCAGGTGCCCCAATAATAATTTGTGCAAGTTTTGTGTGGAAAAAAGGTTTCACTGTTCTTAAGAGTTACAAAACCACTGCTGCAGACCAAGTAAGCCCCGAGACAAAGAAGCCCCGACCTATTTCATAGTCAGAAGTTGAACAGAGTCGGGGAATATAATCAGATGACCTTCCATAGGGGAAATGCTTTTTCTACCAGAATCCTAAGGGGAACGTCAGGGACTAAAAGCTGAGCTTAGGCAATGGTCTAAGAATGTTCACATGGCCCACAGAAGGATGGTCTGTAATCTCTCAGAGACCCACCTGCCTCCTGGACCACACAGTAGAAATTCACCAGCGGTGAGGCTTTCGGCGTATTACATTTCTGGGCATAAGGAGGTTACATAGATGCTGTATGGCTGAATTTGAATGTAAGGCATCATCTGTTTTTAACCCTTTGGGGGCATCTGGACCAACTACAACCATACAGTGAGATTCTTCAGTTTGGTTTTCTTCCCTTGTTATGTACAGGAGAAAGATAGTCACAGAAATAAAATGCAAATACCTGCTTGGCGTATATCACCAAAAATAAAGCTCTAGAAGGGCAGGATGCTGCCGACTGATGCTGGAAGTGTCTTCTGCAACGTGTGGCCCTTTGCTCTGGGCCAGGCTAATACTGTAAGTCTTCTGCCTATGCTGTTGAAGGAAACGGAGGTCTCCTCCCCACTGGGCTTGTTACAGTGATCGTTCCTAGGGCAGTTAGCTGAGTAAACACAGATACACACGGATGTCCTTCGAAGCACACTCACATCAGATCTCATCAGAACACAGAATCTGAAACTCACCAGCCAGAGCCAAAACACCGGCTACAACTGAAGTTTAAAATAACAAAGGTAAAAGTATGGATTTGCCCAGTTTCTTCTTTGCTCGCTGTGGTCTGGTTGAATGGGTTCCTTCACTGATGAAATTCCTCAGAACTTTTGCTCTGCCAACACACGCGGAGAATATCAAAGACAGACCTTCCAAATCCCAGTCACTGAGGCTTTAAAAACTCATTTTGCAAAGTGATGACACTGGTTTTAGAGAATTAGCCTGAGATCCCCCAGTACCACACACACATTCATTACTTTATTATATACACCTTCTCATTGGGAGGTCATTTCCCGCATCATGGGAAACCACCTGGAACACAGGTTGTCGCTGAAAAGCTCATTTGTAGCTGTTCATTTAGACACTGGAAATGTCTAAGAGACCCTAAACCCAGTGCTCTACAGGGCAGTTAGGGGGCCCAAGGCCCACGTCAGCATTTTGAAAAGAGATACACACAGGAATTTTCTGGCTCAAAGGGCCTGGGAGACCCTTCTTGGAGAGTTATGATGCTTACCAGCACAATAAAGGTTGTGTGAAGTTTTGGATAAAGACACCTATTCAACCATATTCAACCCAGAAGTTTTCAAACTTATAGATCGAATCTGCTTATAATCCAAAGACTACCGTTTGGGAAATGTGGGTTATGGACCATCTAATATCTCAGGATCACAGTTCTGTCACTGTCCTAATAGGATAACAATAAATATATCAGCTGGGCTTAGTAGGGTGTTTATAGGAAAGAACGTTTCAAGTGCTAACCAGGGATACAGACATGTGTCATCTCTCACGGTGGCTCTCCTCGTGTTCTCCTGGGATGGAGATTTCAAAGCCATGGTTGGAAGATAGATCATCTCAATGAATATTAAAAAAAATTTTTTTTCAACGTTTATTTATTTTTGGGACAGAGAGAGACAGAGCATGAACGGGGGAGGGGCAGAGAGAGAGGGAGACACAGAATCGGAAACAGGCTCCAGGCTCTGAGCCATCAGCTCAGAGCCCGACGCGGGGCTCGAACTCACGGACCGCGAGATCGTGACCTGGCTGAAATCGGACGCTTCACCGACTGCGCCACCCAGGCGCCCCTCAATGAATATTTTAAGGGGAGCTCTTCCCCGAATAAGTGTGAGAACAATGATTTATCACTGATAGAAGGTGATTACAACCATTTACATCCTCTTAAGGCACATTGTGTAAGATGGACCCCTACACGGACAGAATATGCCCTAATCCCTGAAATCCAGGAAAAATGCGAATTCTTTATGGAGCAGCATGAACAGGGCACAGGCCTCGGGCACTCCTGTCCTGTGACAAGAGAGGCACTTGGAGGGGCAGTGGCTTCACAGGCAGTAGTAAGATGAGAGACGGCAGGGGAGGGGGGAAAGAACACAGACTTCAGACTGAGATCCTGTCTTTCCCATTTTCCCACTTTGTGACTTTGAGAAAGTCGTTGGTTTTCTCTGAACCTCAGTTTGCTTCCCTGTGAGATGAGAATCAGAAATTATCTTTACAGGGTCGTGGTGAAGAGTAAATAAGACATATTTGATAGTGTGTGGTTTTCACTGGCAAGGTATGCTCTGCAGAGTGACCCAGAGCTACCAAAAGACAAACTTCTTCCTCTTGAAAATGCTCCATAAAACTCACATAAAGGGCCCCTGGGTGGCTCAGTTGGTTGTGTGTCTGACTTCTGCTCAGGTCATGATCTCACAGTTCATGGGTTCAAGCCCCGTGTTGGGCTCTCTGCTGACAGCTTGGAGCCTGGAGCCTGTTTCGGATTCTGTGTCTCCCTCTCTCTCTGCCCCTCCCCCTTCTTCCACTCTGTCTCTCTCTGTCTCTCAAAAATAAATAAATGTTGAAAAACAAAGCATGAAGACTACAGGATCAATTGTCCTTCCCCATATGCTTACTGAGCACTCAATATGGAGGACTGAACTTCAACAACAAGCCGGGGGCGTTCAGACAAGAATTCCCAGGGGAACAGTTCCCGGGTGGGGAGGGGGTCATCACGAGCCTCCAACTGGCCACGATTTCTGCACATGCAGAAACCTGATCTTTATTTGTATTCACAGAAGAGTCCTGGTGATGTACTCTCCAAACACACAAGACATGGAGAGATGAACCAGAAGCTAATTTCATGACTTCCTGGTGGAAGAAAACCCTGACTTCAGCACTGGGGACAGCCCTTTGGCCTGCTTTACTTAGATCCAACCGCAGACAAGAAGTCGCTTGGAGAGTATACAATCAGAAGACAGGAGTCGGATCTCCTAACAAATTCCTCCCTCTCGCCAGGAAAGTCGGATTGATTGTCTAAAAACCAAGGCTTGCTCCCTAGAAAGTCCCATTTTCCTCGCTTGGTGCTGATAAATTCTGACAAATTCCTAATCTCCAATTTCATTTTCCTTTTCTCTGCACCAAGAGCACCAGAAAATTTACAACATGCTTCCGTAGGTACGATTTTCCATAGAATTCTAAGCAGAATTTTTTTTTTATTGCTTGTGCGCTGATGGTAACAGTAGCAGCCGCCATCCGCTGAGTGCTTACCATGTGCCCCGCACACTGTAAAATACTGTAAGTTACGCTATCTTCTTTAATCACCATACCAAGCCTGCGCAGCCCTAGACTTTACTGGTGGGGAAACCAAGACTCAGGGAGGTTAAGTAACTTTCCCTGGGATCATGCAGCTGTGAAGTTGTGAAGCTAAAGTCTAAACTCAGGCCTTCCCGACTTCTCATCCACTCTACCTTCAGTAAGATTTTTCCAGGGTCCTATAAGGCTCACCTCTGTTGGAACCACAGGTCATTTGAATGGCTATGGGATAAACCCTAGTTCCCTTAGCAACTCTGGATGGAACATCTCCTGTGATGGACATGTCTAGGGATGCCAAATCTTTATATGTAGTTCTCTTGCAGTTTCTGTTACAGATGATGACACTTTCTGATGGCCCCAAAGACTAGAACCATTCTTTACGGTCTGCCTTACACAGCCCGTGCCTCGGGTATCTGCACAGTCTCCTGCTTTTGCGCTAGCCAGGAGGGAATAGCTTGCTTCACTGACGGGCATTTGAAGTGATGTGTTTCACTGACTCCCTGGCACCGTTTAAATGCACTGGATACTGAGAAGCCAAAGCTAGTTTCCCTCGGGACGTCTTCATTCACCTTTATGAGAAGGTGGAGGTCAATGGAAGCATCTTTCTTTCCAAATCAGCAGCGAGAGAAAGGTCAAGAATCGTACTACAGTGCTTTGCTTTTCTGAACAGTCGCATTGACTCAGTAGCCAGATGCAATGGGCTTCAAAAAAAAAAAAAAATCCCCTGCTTAAAGGCAAGGGGTTATCAGTTTAATAATACATGATGAGTATACCTAAGGGGCTATCGTTTGTTTGTGTAAATGACAAATTTAAGCAATCATTTCTTTTTTTTTTTATGTTTATTTTTGAGGGAGAGACAGACAGACAGATTGTGAGCGGGAGAGGGGCAGAGAGAGAGAGAGGGAGACCCAGAATCGGAAGCAGGCTCCAGGCTCCCAGCTGTCAGCACGGAGCCCCACGGGGGGCTCGAACCCACAAACCCGCAAGATCACGAGCTGAGCCGAAGTCGGACGCTTAACCGACCGAGCCACCCGGGCGCCCCAGCAATCATTTCTTATATTACCGTCTAGGTGAATGCTTTCTAATTAGCTGCTGAAATGTCACTGTGGCACGACTGGACTGTCACTCGATGCCGTGTCAAGAAGTCGCCCTCCAGTAACATTCGGTGGTATTTCCTATCAAAGCAGAACCCATCAGTGTGCAGTCCTGGTCGGCAGACACGGCTGGAAGGAAGTGCAAATCGGTGACATCCCAGGGGCATCGGACACGGGATGGCACATCATCAGGTGGTGCCACACTGCTGAATCGGTCACGGGAATCCCCGCACGAGGCACTGCCGTATGGTGCTGGCACAGACCCGGGGCAGCGAATCTCCAAGCAGCCCGTTGTGTCCTCCGCCCCTTGGCTACGCTTTCTCTGGCATGTGTTGTGTCTCCCCCTGGCCTGCCCACAGCCCTTGGAATCTGTCTTCGTTTCATCCCCCCTTCCTCTTGTCGGACAGACTGAGAGGGACGCCAGTGCCGTGCCTGGTGGCACGTGGGCCCTCTTTGGAGGTGGGCACGCTTTGGAAGTAAGATTGTCGCCGTAGTGCGGGTTCTTCCAGCTGCAGATCCGAGGCAAGGACACAAGTGAAAAAGGGTTCACCGGGGAAGCAGGGCTCACACTGATAGGGAGGTGGGGAAGGGATCCGAGGGAGGGCAGACTGCCTACAAGTGTCTCCTAGTGTGGCACCCAGGTGGCTCCACCGGCGAAGACTTCGACTCTTGATTTCGGCTCAGGTCACGGTCTCACGGTTCATGGGTGCCAGCCCCACGTCGGGCTCTGTGCTGACAGTGCAGACAGAGCCTGCTTGGGATTCTCTCTCTCCCTCTCTCTCTGCCCCCACCCCGCCTGCGCTCTCTATCAAAATAAATAAATTAACTGTAAGAAATTATAAAAAAAAAAAAAAGTGAGTCCTATTTAAGCCTGCCACCTCGGATGGTGCCTGAAGATGAATCTTAGGGGAAGCTTCGGGAAATGGTGCAAAGCACAAGTTTCAGAATGATTCCGGCCAACTCCTGAGGCCCGTGGGTCGATGGCCGCATTCCTTATTAGCACAGCTGGTCTACCACTTGGAGGCAGCACAGCTTTGGGCAGTTCTGGTGGGAGAGGGGAGGAGAGAGGGAAGAGCCTTCATCAGCACGGGAGATGCAGCCAGTAGCAGCTGGAAATCAACCGGAGCACCCAGAAAGGTCCGCAGACCACGGACAGGGCAGCGACTGTCTGTTTCTACCCGCTGTACGTGAGAGAGCAAATCGGTCCAAGATCGTCCGTTTTGCCTCCAAAACATTTCTTGGTCCTGTCCACTTCTCTGCCTTCTACGGCTGCCCCAGTCCTAGTGAGTCTTATCTCCTTAGTGTCTGGATTAATACAACAGCCTCCGGGCTGGTTTTCCTACTTTGACAAATTTCCAAAAAATGTAGGTGACGATAAAATAGTTCCTGCCCACTGGGGAAAGCAAAGAGAATCATGTCGTGGCCCTACGCATCCACCATGGAGCTTGGCCGCATCTCAGCACATCTTGCCTCCCTTCCTTCCTGAATGGCGTCAAACTTTTGTAGATGCAACCGCAGCTCTCTGTGCGTTATTTCTTGATCTCCTTCTCCTCCAATCCTCCCAGGGGAGTCGAGGTTTATCCCCGCCACGCTGGCTTCTCTATTGTTGCTACCTGGGTGTGTATCCTAGACACGTAGGTATGGCACGTGTATATAAGGTGGCTTCCTTTTTTTTTTTTTTTTTTTTTTTCAAAATTACTAAATTGACATCATTCTGAAACTTTTTTTTTTTTCTTCTGGGCATTACATTTTTGCAGCTGTATCCCCACTGATGCATGCAGCCCTCGTTCAATCATTCTGACTGCTGTGTAGTATTACAGTGTGCAAAGGACAGTGCAAATTTTCATCGGTTTTTCTGTTAGGGGGTTACAGGCCGCCCCTCTCCCCAAGCACCACAGAAAGGTTTTTTTCCCCCCCCTATTACGGATAGTGCCGCATTAAGTATTTTTTGGCTTTACCAGTTTCTTTTTAAGCATGCGGGAATCTTTTTTGGGTATATTCCTAGAATTGGAAATGCTGAATCTTAGAATATATGCATTCACAGTGTTACTAAATATTGCCAAATTCCTCTCTAAATTGAACTAATTTGCTCTCCCACGGACAGCATAGATGGAGTTCTGTTTCTCTACCTCCTCACCAACTCTTAGTGTTGTCATTACTGATTTTTGCCAGTCTGGTCCAAAACATGTCATGAGCCTTGGACGTTAATCTTCCCTGGCTTTCTGCCCCTCCTGGAGCATCTGGACAGATGGCCCCTGCCAGGGTTGACGGGGGTGGAGAAGTTCCCCTTGCTTCACCAGGCACTGCCCTGATGACTGGTGAGGTTTAACACCCTTCTTCTGTGCTTATAGGCCATTCAGGTCTTTTGTGAATTTTCTATCTATACCCTTTATCTTCAAGTCTATCATATTATCCAGCTTCTTCTTACTAAATCATGTATTTTTTCAATATTCTGGATGCTACCTGTTTGTTTGTTTGTTTGTTTGATGTGTAAGTACCTATTTCCACTCTGGTTTGTGTTTTTTACTTTGCAGTGACTTCTGTTTTCTACATATTTTCAAGTGCAACACAGTCAGATTTACCATATTTTCTTAATCATTAGTACATTTTGAAGAAATGTCATAGGATATTTTCCCATATTGTCTCTTAAATGTGTTAAAACTTCACCTTTTAAGTTAAGTTTTCTCCACTTGGGGTTGATTTTTAGGGATTGAGGTAAGGATCTAATTGATTTTTTTTTTTTTTTGCACGCAGAAAAATGGCAAGCCAAATTCTACTTTTTTTTTTTGTCAGTTTGTGCTTTTTCTCACTGATTTATAATGCCACCCCTATTGTGGATTAAGTTCTCATATACATATGGGATTGGGTCTGAGAGCTCTGTTTCATTCCGTGGATAGATCTGTCTTCGAGTCAATATCATACTGCCTTAATTACTACAACTTTATAGTGTCTATTTAGGAGGGAAGGTCCCTTCCCCATACTGTTCTTTTTAAAAGTTATGTTGCCTCCTTGCTTTTCTACATAAATTTCCATAGAAATTTCCGTGGAATTTTCTGTGGAAAATTCCGTTAGGTTCATGATTAGAGTTATATTAACCTTATATACTGATTTGGGACAATTTCCATTTTAAAACATGGATTCTTTCCACTAATGAATATGGCCTATCATTTCCATTTCTCTGGGTCAATAAGTTATACATTACTCCATAAAGGCTCATTTCTAGGCACCTTTAAGTTTTGATTGCTAGTGTATATGACATCTTTTTAAAACTGTATTTTCTAATTGTTTTAGCTGATGTGTATACTGACTTTTGTATATCTGAGCTCATTCCCAGCCAAATTGCTTAATTCCCAACTTAGTTTTTATTAGTTGGTATGCACAGCCTTTGAGTTTTCTAGGTAGAAAATTAATTGTGGTTTTTTTTTTTTTTTCTTTCTAATTCTTGAATATTTGAGCACTTTTATTTTAGGTGTCTCCTGATAAAAGCAGAGAACATGTAGATTTCGTTTATTCATCAGGGAATCTGTCTCTTAAATGCTGGGATTAGTTTGTTTATATTGTTTGTGATTCTCGATAGAGTTGGATTTATTCACTGATACACTGGGATTTATTTTGCCCCTTATTTGTGCTCGTCGGATGTTGTGTGTGTCCATTTGACTCTTCCCCCTTTTCTTCCGTAGTACCTACTGTATTGGCCGTTCCCTTTTAATCTAACGTATTGCTGGGGCACCTGGGTGGCTCAGTCAGTTAGGCTCAGGTCACGATCTCACCGTCTGTGAGTTCGAGCCCCGCGTGAGGCTCTGTGCTGACAGCTCAGAGCCCGGAGCCCGTTTCAGATTCTGTGTCTCCCTCTCTCCCTGCCCTTCCCCTCCTCGTGCTCTATCTCTCAAAAATAATAAATGAAACATTAAAAAAAATAAAGAG
This sequence comes from Prionailurus bengalensis, assembly GCF_016509475.1. Lineage (NCBI taxonomy): Eukaryota > Metazoa > Chordata > Mammalia > Carnivora > Felidae > Prionailurus > Prionailurus bengalensis. Next base: position 10,305,233 of record NC_057345.1, on the reverse strand, counting down.
CTGGGAAGGATACATCCCCGTGGCTTATGGGCCTGGAGTCCTTCAGCAACATACAAATTTCAATACTCAGAAAATCCAGGCCCCAGCAAAAGTGGAAGAGTTTGCATAGAACGGTTAATTATAATCAAATCATTAGATTTCTCTCCTTGATAGGTCCCCACGAGGGTGTCATTCTTACCTTGTGCAAGTCCTGGCCCTAGGGACAGCTCCTTGAGAATTAGGTACCTGCCTGCCTTAACTAAAGTAAAGCAAACCCCCTCCCCCAGCTCCCTAGGGAGGTGATACACTGAGCTGAGAGGTGTGTAAGTAAGTAAAAGCCACACAGAATCCACACATAGTAACAAATAATGGAATCTGAAAAAAACAAATTAATTTTCTTATTGTGAAAACAATATAATCACTTTCCGGGAGCTCTCAAAATAGAAAAAAGCAACCAATCATAGTTTAAGACCTACCATAAGCCGGCATAATCATTCTAGTGCATATATGTCTGGTTTTTAAAATCATATTTAGTTACAACCCAGAAATTCTTTGCTTAGGAACATATCCTGGAGAAAAATGTAGAGGTGGGTCCCAGCTGCTATGGACCAGCCTGTTCACAGGAGCACTGTTCAAACGGAAACGCAAGCAGAGACCCAAATATCCATTGACAGGATGGACGCTCTTCAGGGCTGTCTGAATACCCACAACCATACGCAATGGCATGGGGTGAATGTTGCTAATACAGTAAAGAGTGAACAAAGCAAGTCTAAAGCTACCATTTTTATGAAGCACAAAAACAAGCAAATCTAAGCGATGTTTGGACGCTCACACATGACTCCTAAAACGACGTAAAACAAACAGAAGAGACTGAGAAACAACATTCAGACAGAATTCTGCTGATTTGTGTGGTAATTACATACTGAGCACTTACTAAGTCCCGGCTCCCCTGATTGTTCTTCGTAGGCAGCAACTCATGCTGCACTCCAACTCTATGAGCTATTTACTACCGTCTAGAGATGAGGAAACCAAGATGCAGAAAGGGTAAGTGTGATGGATAACTTTATGTGTCAACTTGACTGGGCCGTGGGATGCCCAGTCGTGTGGTCAAACATTATTCTGTGTGTTCCTGTGGGGGTGTTTTTGGACGAGCCTACTATTTAACTCAGTAGACCAAATAAAGGAGATTGCGCTCCTTAATTAGGGTGGGCCTCATCTAATCAGTTGAAGGCTTGACTAGAACAAAAAGGTTGACCATCCCCCTGAGTAAGAAGGAATTCCTCCTGCCCAACTGCCTTCAGACTGGAGCACTGGCTCTTCCCGAGTCTCCAGCTTGTCAACTCACTCTGTGGATCTTGGGACTTGTCTGTCTCCATAACTGCATGAGTCAATTCCTTATAATAATCTCTTTCTGTGTATATATACACACGTCTCATCGGTTCTGTTTCTCTGGAGCAGCCTGCCTAACAGAGTAACGTGCCCAAATGCCACCCAGCTAGCAGGTGGTCAACAGGCCTACCGGACTTTAGAGCCAGAATGCTTAGCCCCACGTCAGGCTCTGGGCTGATGGCTTGGAGCCTGTTTCCGATTCTGTGTCTCCCTCTCTCTCTGCCCCTCCCCCATTCATGCTCTGTCTCTCTCTGTCCCCCCAAAAAAAAAAAAAAAAAAAAAAGAATGCTTATCCACTCCAACCTGCCGCCTCTCCAACATAACCTAAAACCACTCTCATAGGACCTCTAAGATCTAAAAATAATTTTATGTGTCAAAACCCTATAATCTGAATGGACAGGCCTTCTGAAAACCTATATGATTCTCAGTTTAGATGCTTCATGAATCATACACTTTCTTCTTTGCTGGGCATATCACCAATTTCTAATGTCACATTTGGACTCCAACAGGCTCTTGTCCAATACAAAGTATTCTATATTCCTCCCTGGTTTCCTTCAGAGTAAAAGAAAGAATCTGCATTTCAAATCATTGTGTTTGTTGTTATGACAACTCGCAGCCTGGATCTGTTCTGAGCAGCAGTATGCAAAGTCCTGAGGTTGAAAGCGTTTCATACGTGTAATTCAGGAGGTCTCGGAAAGAGGCGGTTCCCTTCACACACACTGCCATCCGCCCCATCCCACCACAGACAAAGAGGAAAATGTTTCGTAGCTCCCTTAATGCAAAAATATATGAAACGTAAAGATTGCACAAAAAGCATATAATAAGAGAGGCTCTCCCAGCAGGGAAGCTGGGCATTGGTGCTTTGTTCCACACCCGACTTTGCAACACTGCGACAAAATGTCAGGCACCAGAGAGCACAGCGGAACGTAATCCTCCAAAGGAATTCACTGAGTGTCCTTCAAGTCAACCCTCCTTAATCTTTTGCATATATAGACGTCAATGACAACAGCTTTTCATTTGCGCAAGTGTGTTTATGCCACGGTTTGGGTTTTGTTGTTACCTGTCGCTACTATGGCTTTGGAGAATCGTCAGTGGTTTATTCTTTTGTGTTAAGTACCATCTGGTTAAGTAGCCATTGTTCTTCTCCTATTTGCAACATTTGAAACATTTAAACTGTTTCTAGTTTTTCCCTTCTTTCCCAGAGTAAACAGTTCTGCGCTAAACATCTTCACGGATGTCCCGTTAGGCATACCTGGGAGAACTCCTCTGAGATGTAGGACGAAATCGTCGGCACCTAATACGTGCACTTTTTCATTTTCACCCGATGATAACCAAATCGCTCATCAAGGGAGTTATTCCAGCACATCCTTCCAACAGTAGTGCATGGAAGGCCCCATGTTCCCACCCCCTCAGCCGTGTGTGACCCAATCAGAGTGTAAGCTTTCCCCAGCGGGTGGCAGTGAAATGACACCTGTTGTTCCTGTAGTTCCCAGCCTACTAGTGTGGTTAAGTCTCTCCTGCCACGTGTAGCGGTGTGCCCAGTTTTCATTTCTTTTCTTAAAAAAAATTTTTTTTAAATGTTTTTATCTATTTTTGAGAGAGAGAGACAGAGTACAAACGAGGAGGGGCAGAGAGAGAGGGAGGCACAGAATCGGAAGCAGGCTCCAGGCTCCGAGCTGCCAGCACAGAGCCCGACGCGGGGCTCGAACCCACGAACCGTGAGATCACGACCTGAGCCAAAGTTGTATGCTTAACCGACTGAGCCACCCGGGCGCCCCTCTTTTCTTTTCTCTTCTCTTTCTTCCGTTTTTGGTTGTTTGTCTTTTTCTGATTAATATGTTGAAAATTCTTTATGTATTCCAGATACTAATTCACTTATATATTGCAAATATCTACTCCCAGTCTGTAGTTTGTCTTTTAGCTTTTTTTCACAAGCTGATAACTGAAATGAGCAAAATTTCTTAATGTTTCATTCACCTGATGTTTGGAGGGGGGAATGCAGGGCCTTTACTAAGAACTGCTTCCCCCGTCTGAGGACTTAAAGATACGTTGTTTCATTTTCTTCTAATAAAGTTTTCTTTTTGCATGCATGTCTGTGATCCCTCTGAATTTTATTTTTGTGTATGGTGTGAGGTAGTGATATGGTTTCATTTCTTTTTCTTATGTGGAAATGTAATTGGCTCAGCACCCCTTGGAAAGATGTTTAGTGGTTCAAGTTTGCCCTATTAGCTTGCAATGCCAACTCTATCATGTATTAAGTTTCTTTAAAAAAAAGTCTTTTTAATGTTTGTTTGTTTGTTTGTTTGTTTATTTTTGAGAGAGAGAGAGAGCAGGGGAGGGGCAGAGAGAGAGGGAGACACAGGATCCAAAGCAGGCTCCAGACTCTGAGCTGTCAGCACAGAACCCGATGCGGGTTTGAACCCACGGACCACAAGGTCATGACCCGAGCCAAAGTCGGACACTTAACCGACTGAGCCACCCGGCTGCCCCTCATGTGTTAAGTTTCTATATATGTTTGTGTCTGCCTCCGAGATCTTCATTCTCCTCCATCGATCCAGTAGTCTATTTCTGTAATAACATCACACTGTCTTCATTATGATAACATTAGTCCTGGTAACGGTTCTTTCTTTCTTGTTCTTTTTCGGATATGTTCTGGCTATTATTCTTAGATGTTTACTCTTTTGTATGAATTTTAGAACGAGTTTCTCTACTTTTATCAAACTGCCCCCTACTCCCCCCCCCCAAAAGCCCATTAGGACTTTGAACTGTTTTGAGTTTATGAATTAATTTGGGGGAGAGTTGATATTTATAAAATTTATCTGTTGAGTCTTCTCATCAAACAATATGATATGTATGTATTTTCATCTACTTGAGTCCTTTATGCCCTTCAATATATAATTTTGTCTATAAAGTTCTTGCTAGGCTGTTGTTATATTATTCATGGTTAGGTCAGGTTATGAGCTTGCTGTGAATCAAACAAGGTAGAGGAGGTAAATGCTTAGAACACAGGTAGGAACTCAGTAAGTGTCAGCCATTATTAATATCTGTGGCCATTGTGAACAGGCTAATTTTCCTATTATATCTTCTAAGATATTTTATAGTTTATAGGAACTCTATTGATTTTTTTAAACTGTAGACCTTGTATGCAATAGCCTTTTGGGATTCTCTTTTTACTTGTAAAATTTTATGTGTAGATCTCTTTAGTTTTTGTGCGCAGATAGTCATAACTTCTGAAGATAATGAAAGCATTATGTTTGCTTTCCCAGTTCTTGAGCCTAGTTTTTTTTTTTTTTTTCTTATTTACTATTACATTGTATCGGCAAAGAATTTAAATACGGTGTTGACTAACACATGGGAAAGCAGGTGTCTTTGCCTGGTTCTGAACTTTCCTGGAAATTGTCCTGAACGTGATCAAAAGAAGTGCTAAAACTCAAAGGCAGGCATCATCCTTCAAGTATTTAAGCCCAGGGTCCAGTGGGGAGGAGAAATTAAAGCCTCACTGAGAAAACATAATTTGTTTGGTTCTTGAGGGAACGGAACCCAGGTCCCAGAAAGGGTGGAGAGCCCCGGCACGTTTTCCTGCTCCCCGAGAGCCCCGCGAGGTCACCTGGTGCCCTCATCCCATCCTGTCCTGTTTTAAGGCTACGGGTGAAGGAGGTGACTTTAATGTCACCCACTGCTCTGCTTGGGAGAGTCAGGAACCCTCTCCTTCAGACCCAGCACAGCCTAGGAACCATCTCAGCCGTTTCCCAGGGGCCGTTTTAACACCCTCGCTCTCTCCTGGTTTGCACCCCACCACCCCACCCCCACTCCCCCGGCTCATTGAAACTGTCCGAACATTGCTCGATGAAATGGTACAGAGCAAGTAAAACCACAGAACTGAGCCACGCTGCTCACTGTGGAGATCGATTTTTTTCCTCCCGCGTCCTACGAGGACAGTGGTCTATTCTGGCATCACGGCCACCTCTGCCACTCCTGTATTGCCCTGCCAGAGGCAGGCCAAACTTATCAGCTGTTTCCAGCCCATCTCGGGCTTGGTGGTCTTCTGGATACTTCTTCAGAGCCTGTGGGTACAGCCTCGTGTGCCTGGATGCACCTGCCAACGTGTGTTCGTGACAGAAGCTAGAAATTGCTCTGCACTCTTCTAACCCTCCTTTGCTTTCAAAGGATGCAATCACTCACTGCTGGGAGAAGGTTGTAATTTTTACTTGTTAAACTTTACTTGTTTTTAAAAGTAAAAAAAAAAAAACACCATCAAGTATGATGTTTGCCTTCAAGTTTTAGAACTTCTTTTTATTGTGTTAAGGACAATTTTATCAATTTTCAGTTTGGTAAGAGGTTTCTATTTTTTTTTTAATTTTTTAATGTTTATTCATTTTTGATAGAGACAGAGACAGAGTGCCGGGGGGTGGCGGGGGAGAGAGAAGGAGACACAGAATCGGAACCAGGCTCCAGGCTCTGAGCTGTCAGCACAGAACCTGACGTGGGGCTGGAACTCACGAACCATGAGACCTGAATGAAAGTCAGACACTTACCCGACTGAGCCACCCAGGCGCCCCTATTTTTTTTTTTTCATGAAGTGTATTGATCACTTATTCTGGATCTACTGAATAATCATATTATCATTTTACTTTAATTGGTTCAGGTCTTGAGTTACACTGATTTCAAAATTTCATACCACCCTTCCATTCCTGAGGTAAGGCTCATTAGTCACAACGTATGCATTTCAATAATCTTCTGGATTCAATGTCCCGATACCTCATTTAGGATTTTCCCATCTGTGTTCTATAAATGAGATTGACCTATAGCGATATGTTCTCGTACCGGAAGCTTCATAAAATTGGTCTTCCTCCCTCTTGTGTGCTTCTTCTGAAAACTTACATACAGAAGAGATTACCCGCTTTCCCAAGCTCTGGTAGATCTCACTTTTAATGCATTCTGGGCTCACGTTACCCTTTGTACCTGGAACCCTTCCTCCTTCCCCCACTGAAAACATTCTCAAGTTGCCGAGTCTTGCCCAAATATTGCCGCATCTGTGAAGCCGCGTTTGAACCCTCCCCCCTGCCTGCCCCTGCCATCCTCTCTTCTTTGGAAATCCACTAGGCTCACTCTTTCCCTGGCAGCCCCTGCTTCATTTTTTTTGGTTTGTTTTTTGGATGTGACCTCACTGCCCTCAAAGTGCTGAGCACAAGGCCTTTCTCCTGGATGCCCCATTATGCAGGTGTCAAACGTCTATATAACATGACTGCACTTGCTCAGCATTTCCCACACGCACACACACATATGCACACAAAGCGGACAGGAATATCATGAAAACAATTTTTTTAAATTTGTTAATCAGTTTCGGATGCTAATTCTTGTGATCGGATCACATCGAGTAGGGCCTCGCTCTTCTGCAAGAGGGACTCCAAAGTGACAGGCAGGGCAGCAGGGGCTGGGCCTGGGAGATTGTCACTAGGTAGCGACATTTACGGAGGATTGACGGGCCAGATAAAGCTTCTGGGTTACATCCGTATCACAGGGGTTTATGACTCTGTACCCCAGTCATCACAGAGCTTACTGCACACAACGGTGTGGCTTGGAGACAGCAGTCTATTCCTTCCTTGTCATCTCTGCTCGGCACGGGGTACTGGGTGGATGCTGACTGAGAAGCTAGGGAGTTCCAGGCGCAGCCCGACTACTGGTTCTCCGTCCTTGGGCTACGTGCATCTGTACAATGTGTGGACCGGGTGAGAAGCACCTCTCAAGGAGCGCATGTTTTAGTGGGTGGATTGGACGAGATTTCTAAGTGTCCGTCCAGCGCTATGACTTTATGATTTACGAGAGCCCAAAGTGCAAAGAGGCTAACTCTGAGAGTCTGGCTCGACTGGCTTGAAATTCACGGACAATGGGACTTCTCATGGCCAAGTTATTTCCGCAATGCTCTTAAAGATGCGGATAGGTCTTCCTTTGTGAGTCTCTTAGGATGAAAACTGCCTGAGCGGGTGTCAAAGAAAGACATGGGAATGAAAGGAGCTTCTTAAACACTCTGTCCTTGTCCCGGGTACCCCGAGGGGGACAGCAGAAGTGGTTCAGTGTGTCTAGAGACCACCAGAGCTTACAAGAGGCCTGGGTTTGGGGAATCCACATATTTGGGAAGAAGTGCAGGTATCATCACCCCCCAAATGGATGAAATCACTGGGAAATCGGTCCTTTTTAAAAATTCAACAACTATTTATGGAAAGCTTCATACGTTAGTCTGCTAAGTCATGTGGGGGATGATGGCATGAATGCTATATGGCTACTGTCTTCAAGGAGCTCACAGCCCAGCAGGGGATTGGAAAGATTCATGTGTCAAGGGCTATGAAGAAGCCAGGGGAGGAAGAGTAACTGACAACCAGAGCCGCAGGGAAGCCTTCCCGAGAGACAAAGAACAGGACAGCCTTGAAGGACAGGTAGGGTTCATGACTGCAGAGCAGAGGGTGGGGAAAGGGGAATTAGTATTGATTTGAGGGAACACATACAAAGGGGTGAGAAAATAGGCATCATGAATGTCTCCAGCTATTATCCAGGACAGGGGGCTTTGCAACGGTCATGTGGCCTCAGGGCCTCCCACTGGTGACTCATGAGCCCACCTCAATGCCCAGGACTGGTCTTAATGGGTTGCTACCTGCCTGTTGTTGGGAGGTCCTGAGTGCTACTTTCCTTCCAATTAGCTTTACCAATGACCATCAAGGTGTTCGGGTTTCCCGCCATTAAACTCACTTTTCCATGATAAAATACTATTCAAGAAACATATTTGGTAAACAACAAGTAGGTTACTTAGGAGGGGTGACTTTTTAACAAGTTAGCTACTATACGAAAATCCTTGCCTAGGGGTAGCAAATGCCCTGAGTGGGAAGGGGAACAGGGAGGTTCAAGGAATCCATGGTGGGAGCGACAGCCCAAGACTTTGGGAGAGATGAAGTTCCTCGGTAAGTGATCTGGGTACACAGTGCAGGAACGGTGAGCACCTAGATGTGGGGGAGAGAGGGAAGAAATACAAAAGGGTCTGCGCCCTTCACAACGGTTGTCCACATTGGAGTCACTTTGCTGATGCCTCCTTTCTTTGTCATCACTTCTACATGGGGAAAGGGAATAATTGCATCAAAACGCTAATGCCTATTTCTCAGAGAAGAAACAGTCATCTCAGAGAATTCTAAACAATTCTTGATTATATTTCCTATTTTGGGAAAAGTGAGCTGGTCTCATGCTAAGATGAGACATCAGAGCCCTTTATTTAAGAGTAGAGCAAACCCTACCTGGGCATCAACTAACCTCACCTCTGGCCTCCCCTGTCCAAGTCTCAAACCCTTTAAAAGGCGTAACAGCAAACACCTCCCCAGGGCTTGCTCTGTATCAGGCACCGTGTGAGGCACTTTATATGCATTAACTCATTTACTACCCATAATTGCCTTATGCAAACCTGTTATTGTACCTATTTTACAGATGAGGCAATTAAGAATGTCTTGCCTAAGTTTACATAAATAGTAAGTGCCAGAGGTAGAATTAAAATTTGAGAAATCTGAATCTACTCCATGCTTTTAAACACTACACTCAAGTTCCTTTCTAGGAAGAAAATAATGATGAGGATTATCCAGTAACCAAAGTGTATCAGCTAGCTATTGCTGCATAACAAACCACCCCAACACTCAGCAGCATAAAACATACTCATTGATTACTATAAGTCACGCATTTGTAGGTAGGCTGGGGATCAGTTAACGTAAGCTGGCCTCTATTGATTTTTGCTAGGCTCATTCACGTAGCTATGGGTTAACTACGAGCTTTGTTCTGGGCTGGAAATGGCTGGACCACCTTAGCTGAAACCTCTTATCTCCCTGTGCCTCTTATCCCCCTCCTGTGCTATAAGAGAGCAAGAAGAATCATGCAAGGGCCTTTAAAGTCTAGTCTCAGAGCTGGCACACAATTATTTCTGCCTTATTCTATGGGTCAAAATGAGCCACATGATATTACAGAGTGAATGTTTGTGTACCCTCCAAATTCATATGCTGCAGTCCTAACTCCCAGTGTTATTAAATTTGGATGTGGGGCCTTTGAGAGGCAATTAGATTTTAAAAAAAAAATTTTTTTTTTCAACGTTTATTTATTTTTGGGACAGAGAGAGACAGAGCATGAACTGGGGAGGGGCAGAGAGAGAGGGAGACACAGAATCAGAAACAGGCTCCAGGCTCTGAGCCATCAGCCCAGAGCCTGACGCGGGGCTCGAACTCACGGACCACGAGATCATGACCTGGCTGAAGTCGGACGCTTAACCGACTGCGCCACCCAGGCGCCCCGAGAGGCAATTAGATTTAGATGAAGGTATAAGGGTGGGGCCCCGTGATGGGATCAGTGTCTTTATAAGAAGAGGAAGAGACCAGAGCTCTGTCCACCATGTGAGGACACGGTGAAAAGCAGCCATCTGTAAATCGAGAAGAGAGCTCTCCTCAGAACTGAACCACACTGGCATCCTGATCTCAGACCTGCAGCCTCCAGAACTGTAAGAAATAAATTTATGTTGCTTAACCCCCAACCCTGGTCTATGGTATTTGGTTGTGGCAGCCTGAGCTAAGACACGTGGGGAGGGAAAATGTACTCTGCCTTTATGGGAGCTCCATAAAGTCACATGATAAAGGGTAAGGATGCGGCGGGGGGGGGGGGGCATTACTGCAATCAATCTGCTAAAGTCTCACAAAGGCATGCTGTCTCTAGACTCTAGAAAAAGGAGAGAAGTAAATCTTCAAAATCCAATGCTGCTAAATCACTGGTCGGGGAGCATATAGGAATAGAGATGGAGACAAAAACTTTCCATATATCTCACTCTATTTTTCGGATGCCCATCTTGTTCTAAGTAAAAAAGACTCATAGAGCAGCAAAGATGTGTCTAAAAAGATGGCTGGATGTTAGTAAAAAGGCATTTAGGTGACAGCACTTTTTCAATCTTACTGCTATGAACAGATCCAGGCTGCGTGGCTTTAATTGACTGGCATATTCTCCTGCACTTACCACAGACGTTTATGAGTGACCTGAAGTATTCTTCTACACCCACAGCAATGTGTCCAAGGGGTGAGATGAGGGTAACACTGGCCTGTTTCCCCATTTTAGATAATCTTCCAGAAATTTGAGTACAGCCACAGAAATCATCCCCAGTAATTTCAAGTTGGCAGAGTCAGGCTAATTATCTGCAATTTCATCTGTCAAAATAGTTTGCTTAGAATTATCACGTGTTGGGGGAATGAGTGTGACGGGAGGGCTTCTCCGAAGCTCTGGAACTTTCATAAGTTTGAGACGGTGTTGGACGCCGGCCTTGGGTAGAGGACGTATCACTATCCTTTTTCGGAGCCTATATGTCTGAGTGACAGGGTCACAGTGCAGGGTCTGTGGCTGGTGAGGATTTGGCCCTGCCCTGTCTGAGCCACAGCTGATGCCCCTGCGGTCCCTACCGGGGTGGCCAACTCAGAGAAGCTGTGTGCACGTCTCGCGGGTCCCGCGGGAGGTATGTGCACACCTTTTCCAAGGACCCACTTCGGCGCATGCCAGAGGAAGAAAGGAAGCCACATTATGGCTGCCGCCATTCTGGTCGATGCCTGGTTCCGTGTGGGCCCCCGCTGCTCAGGTTGTTAAATACCTTACCTACCCCTCTTCTAACTGCGGGAATTTCCTGTTGTCCCCTCAAATCCACTCTCCCTCTTCCTCTGGAAAGCTGGCATCTCTGGATCAAGGGTGCCCTCACATTCCAGCTTCCTGTTGGGCTTGGCCATTGTTGGGGGGTGAGGCAAGGGCACTGACAGAGAACTGAAAGGTGGGAGGGAAGGAGTTGGGGTAAGTTAGACCCCCAGCTGCCTTTTGCAACAGCTGGACAGCAGCCGAATTCCTCCGCAGGCTCCACAGCTCCTTCTCTGGGTTCCAGGAACCCTCGCCCACCCCTCCTTCAGACCTAGAGGTGGTAAGAGCCCCCTCCAGGCCCAGAGTGCATGCTTAGCTCCCACTTGCCTCCTTTAAAGCTGCCCAAACTTTTGTAAATGACTCTGCGTTAAACTCTCCTCAGTGGTCCCATTTGATTGCTGCCCTCTATTTCCTGCCGGGACCCTGACTATTCCAGCGGTTTTAGAAAAACATGGTGGTGGCAGAAAACCCAATGGTTTGTCTACTTCATCAACTAAACAACGGTAGACAGTAACAACGTCAGTGCAGACTCCTTGTGCCATTTGTAGAGATAAGTAGACGCACCGGAAATGCAACAACTTCCCTTCTTTTCTCTCCCCACCTCTTTGTCCCTCCCCTCCCCCTTCCCTCCTCTCTCCTCCTGCCCCGTCTTCCACCCTTCAGCTCAAAGCCGGCCTGTTCTGCACCAGGCCCTGTGTCCGCTTCTGTGGGGACAGACGTGAGCTAGGCAGTCTGAGACCTCAGTGAGCTCACAGCCGAGGATCCAGGGCGTCCTGGAAGTGCCAGGCATAGACCGGATAGTCCAGAGGTTCCTGAGTCCCCAGTCTGTCACTCGTGGGCTGGCTGACGTTGGGCTTATTCGTCAACCACTGTACCCACTGCTGTTCCCGTATCTGTAAACAGAACTACGTCCGGCCTGCCTCACGGGGTTCTCAGTGAGATAATACATGTAAACCACCTAATGCCACGCCAGCAAATACTAGGTGCTAATATATAGTGGGAATGTTCTCATTTCTTTAAGGGTGGGGGTGGGGGGGGGAACAATGACCGTATCACCTTGTGGGGAAGGGTTAACATCTTAGACAAGCTACTTAAACTTTGGTTTAAATGGGGTTAATACAAACTACCTTCTACCCTACTCCTTGGCGGCTATGTGATTATATATACATATTGTATATGTGTGGATATATGTACGTTCAAGGCTCCAGATTATAAAAATAGTAAAAATCAACTGAATACCAGCACATGTTATTATACGATGTTGGTGCAGATTTCAACAAGCTCGTCACCTGTTTCCTTCAGCCACTGGACGAGTGACCTTCCCACCCCGCGTCATCCCGGGGCCCCTTGTCATTTATTTATTGCGAACCTTGAAACGGTCCAGCCAGGAGAAGGTTGGAAATCAATCTGTCTGCCGAAACAGCAGGGACAGCAAGAGGGTCCCAGGCCATTGCCTCTCCCCTGGACGTAAGAGCATGCACCATTTTTTAACCCCCCTGTGAACTTTCACATCTTACAGACGGACTAAAGCAAACAGGAGAATCAGCATCATGAACACCGATGGGATACCAAGCCCACCCTTGTCCTGCCGGGATGGGAGACTCTACCGTAAGAAACGAGTTTTCTTTCATCCTGCCCGTCTGGTTGGGGAAGGACATCAAAAAGCCAGAAGCAGCTGCGTAGTGTCAGATAAATGCCAGTCGGGACGGCCTGCCTTTGATCAGCAAATCCTTATAGCAAAGCTCTAATTCTCCCGGTCCCATTAAAATTAGTTTAAAGGGCTTCCCGGCATTTTTTTTTTTTTTTTAAACCTTTCCTTCACACAGGGACTTTGAAAGCACAGCTTTCCCTGACTTTTACCAACAGCAATTCCCCTGATTCAGGTGCTGAATGATAGCGACGGTGTCCGGGGACCGTCTGAGAAAACATCTGCCAATGCCACATCTCCAGGACCACGGATGTTAATCACCAGTGACCTGGGAGGGCGCCCTGAGTCACTCCTGCAAATGTGTCCCCTGGAACCAGCGAGAAATGGCAGGACACCCGCCAGAGCAGACACTTTGTCAGATCGCATTTTACTGTGAACTATTATGCTGCAAGGGTTGTAGTCCCTGGATGTCTGAAGGGCGGTTGGTTTTCACAGCCCTGAAGGCATAGGGAGGTTCCTCAGCACCATGTGACGTCTCTAAACCGAAATTATGTCTGCAAGAGTTCATACCCTAAACATTTTTATTTACATACCTTTGTTCTTGCTGCATGTTGATAATAGCTATTCCAATAATAATAACACAGCAACATCTGCCACTTGGTGAGCATCTACTTTGAGCCAGGGGCTTAAGTGCTTTGCAGATGTCACCACACGGTTCTCAGACTTGGGGAACAGACCGATCAGGAGTGCCCCACTTCTTTGGGCAACGAAATCTGAGAGAGTGCCTATTCGGGGTTCTGACA